>NW_019268528.1:49196-142643 GCF_002738365.1 Cucurbita moschata
AAAAAAAAAAAAAAAAAAAAAAAAAGAGAAGAAAGATCTAAGCTGATTTCCTGGAAGGGTCAGGGTCTGACCTCAGTCCATTTCCTCAGACCCCACTCTCCAAAATCCATATTGGGCATCCTCCATTAGTGCTCCTAAACCATTCTCTCTCTGTGATCCCTTCGTCTCATTCGTATTCTTATCGCCGACCCAAGGTATGCATCTGTCTTCAAGGCTTTGTATTAACATAATTAGATTAGCTTTGATGGAGTATTTGGTGGGTGGGCGGAGGATCAATGATTGAAGGGTTGTGTAGTGGTTTTGATGAATGAAGTATGAGATTTGGTGGAGGGGTTGCCGCAACTTGAAAAGGGGCTGTTCAGGTTAGATTGAGAAGAAGCAAATCGAAGAGGGGGTATATTTTTTAGTCTCTCTTACATTTTGTCCTCTGTTTTTGGTTATAAGCATTAACTTGTACTTATTTATATCCATTGGTAATCAGATCATCGAAAGTGGGGTTTGCCAGTTTTGAAGTGTTATGTTGAATGCTGCAGAAGAGACTGCAAGCAAGAGGCTCCAAAGTTGTTCTTGCTGTTTGATGGTGATATCATAACTATAATCAACATTAGGGGTGGGGGCAGAGATCATGGTTCCACAGCGCCACCACAACAGCAACGATGGCGTTTCTCAACGGGTCAACAGCCCACGGTTCTCGGGTCCTATAACTCGTCGTGCACACTCCTTCAAGCGTAACAACAACAGCAATGACATTAATAATAGCACTAATTCCAACACCATCCAAAATAATGGGCTTAGTAGCCATCATGAGATTGATCTTCCTGTGAACTCACCCAGATCAGAAGCTTTCAGAAGCACGGTTCTAGTGGATGGCTTTGAATCCGGTTTGGAACGGAAGACAGGTCAACATGTTAGCCAGAGAACTCACGGGGGTGTTGCTGCTAAAAGTTTGTTAAATCCTGGTTTTGTTTCTCTGGACTTTAGGCTAAGGGAGAAAAGGAAACTGGGACATTTGATGTTCATGATGTTCTGTGGTCTTTGCTTGTTTCTGGGTATTCTCAAGATCTGCATGAATGGTTGGTTTGGATCAGTCATCGAGACCAATGAATCACATCAGGTTGATCGAAATTTATAGTTTTGACTTGTTTTACTTTATGTGCAAGCCTCTATTTTTCCAGTTGATGCTTTGATACCATGTTAAGAATGAGAAACTTAAGTGGGATCGAATATATGTGTTTGTTTACCATACTTGATCCACAGCTCTTCTTACCTAAACATTTTATCCTTTATATAGGATAAACCCGACTCCATTACAAGTAGAAATCAAGTGGATCAGAAATCTCATAATCTTAGATATAGGGAAGGGGAAAGTAGTATGGAGCGAACTCCGATGATGGAATCACGTGTAGTCGGGAGTCAAAATGGTGTGGAGGTAAGTGAGGAACCCGAGATTAAAAAGTTCTATGATTGGCTCATTAACTCCATCTGGTTTTTGTTGATCTTATTATAAACAACAAGACCAGACGGATGAGAATTGAAATATTTCTTACCCTATCAAACTGATTGCAGTATTCAGAAATCTGGACGAAACCCGACAGCGAGAATTTTGCTCCTTGCATCGACGAGGGAAGGCGCCACAAAAGTATGTTCTGCTAATCTACAAATAGTTGCTTGTCCATTTTCGTTGGAACGTGTAAATAGTGTTTATAAATTTAGGCTTTAAGTTTATCGCCTTCCATTTTCTCTATTTCTGCAGAGCTAGATGCGAAGACGAATGGATACATTCTCGTAAATGCCAACGGTGGCTTGAATCAGATGAGATTTGGGGTCTAGTTCTTCTGCTTTCTAGTGTCATAGGCTATTTTAAAAACCAACTATTTTCTGATATCTTTCTATGGTGTAGATCTGTGATATGGTTGTGATTGCAAAGGTTATGAAAGCAGTGCTCGTCCTTCCTTCGCTCGATCATAAGTCTTATTGGGCAGATGAAAGGTTTCGTGCAATCATGTTAATGTTCTAATATCTCGAAGCTTGCACACATCTTTTATGTGAATAATGCTGGACTTGGCATCAATGTGTTATAACTGAGTTGATATCTGTGTTTGTAGTGGCTTTAAAGATCTGTTCAATTGGCAACACTTTCTTCAGACATTGGAGAACGATGTTCATATAGTAGAGACACTACCACCCGCGTACGCCGAATTAGTGCCCTTCAACAAAACACCAATTTCTTGGTCCAAGGTCATCATTCTTAACCATGTTTTGATTGTTTATCATTGTATTCTAGCAACACGAAATGAGCCATGTTTTGAGGATCTAACTATCTTGTTTGCGTCATTCATTAAGATCAAACCTTTTGTTGTGTATTTTTATGTTGAATGGTTTAGAAAGGGATTGTGAAATCCCACATCGGTTGGGGTGGAGAACGGTTTCTCTAGCAGACGCGTTTTAAAAACCTTGAGGGGAAATCTGAAAGGGAAAGCTTAAAGAGGACAATATCTGCTAGCAGTGAGCTTGGGCCGTTACAGAAATTCTTTTCTTCTTCTTCATGGCATGTTTCATTTAGTGTAATGTAGCTTAATCCAATTTAAACACTTCAGCTTGTCGACTGTCCGTGTAACAACTCTTTAATTCCTATCAGACTGGTTACTATAAAGCAGAGGTCCTACCACTGCTGAAGCAGCATAAGGTGATGTATTTTACTCACACGGATTCCCGGCTGGCTAACAATGGTCTCTCGAGTTCTATACAGAAGTTGAGATGTCGTGTCAATTTCGAAGCATTGAAATATTCATCTCCAATTGAAGAGCTGGGGAACACCTTGGTCTCTAGAATGCGACAGAATGGAAGCCTTTATATTGCTCTTCATTTGAGGCAAGCGTTGCGTTTGATAAGCTTCCAAAATTTTCCTGTTTACCTTTCTATATTCTTCGTCTGCTACGAAACAATATCATAAAATGATACCATGTTCTTGTTATTATAGGTATGAGAAGGATATGCTGGCATTTACAGGGTGCAGTCATAATTTGACAACAGCCGAAGACGATGAGCTGCGTAGAATGCGTTATGAAGTTGCCCATTGGAAAGAGAAGGAAATCAACGGGACGGAGAGAAGGTTGCTCGGTGGCTGCCCGCTGACCCCAAGGGAGACTTCTCTTTTGCTCAGAGGCTTGGGGTTTCCTTCCAGCACCAGAATATATTTGGTAGCTGGTGAGGCTTATGGAAATGGAAGTATGCAATATCTTAAGGATCATTTCCCCAATATATATTCCCATTCTACACTCTCCACAGAAGATGAGTTGAATCCTTTCAAGAATCACCAGAACATGTTAGCTGGCATCGACTACGTCGTAGCCCTTCAAAGCGATGTTTTTATCTATACATATGATGGCAATATGGCGAAGGCAATTCAAGGTCACAGGCGTTTTGAGGGCTTCAAGAAGACCATAAGTCCAGACAAGTAATCTTACAACTTTTTAACTTCAACTACCCCATTCAATCCCTTCACAGTGCATGATAGTTTTCGTAATGTTGTTGGCGCAGGGAGAATTTCGTCAAACTTGTCGATAACCTCGATGAAGGAAAGATATCGTGGAAAAAATTCAGTTCGAAAGTGAAAGCGCTTCATAAAAATCGAGCTGGGGCTCCATATCTTAGAGTGGCTGGAGAATTCCCAAAGTTGGAGGAGAGTTTTTATGCAAATCCGTATCCAGGATGCATTTGTGATAAAACCACAGAAAAGTAGAGGCCAAAAGGATTGGCTTATATTCTCTTCGACTCCTCCGACTCCATAAGAAGAGGTTAAAGGTTTAACTATTTATTTGGGCACGTCCCCACCAACAGCGACCGTTGTAAACTTTCAAATTTTGGAAAGGTCTCTGGTTAGAGAATACTTCATCGTCGAGAGGCCGACATCAGGTCAGATTTAATCGAGCTTGTTGCAGTTATGATCGTTGAGTATACCATAGAAACGCAAGCAATTATAGCATGTATCCAACCTGCCCCCTAAGGGGTAATACAGATGCTGAATGGAACTGCATTATAATTCATAAATACAAAACAATGATACCATAATCTCAATAAACTTTCATTTTGGTACCACTCTGATATTTTCCATTGATTCTGAATACTCTGGTTTAGATGGATTTGATTCGGTGTTGTTGACTAGAAGATGGATCGTTTTCTACACCTCTTTTGACTCTTTGTATTGGAATGTGGTGTTCGGATGAGATCTATTCCATAACTAAATACAACAGGACAAGGGCTTCAAATCCTTCAAAGCAGTAGCAGTAGCAGCAGGAAATTGGGAATCCGGTGGTTCCAAATCAAACATCCTTTGGTTGCTAAGTGATACTGTTTGGAATAGCCAAATAAAAAGCAAAGGCACCAATTATTGTGAAAAGAGACGTGTCTGGACACTCAAAAGTCATACCCAATGTTGGAAATCTGCGCGTTGGGATGACATGTGCGCTGGCACTGGGGTTGTCTCTCTGCGCATGCTTTCAATAATGATTGTTTCATGCCCATCATCATTCTTTTTCTTTCCTTCTTTCTTTCAAGCTCCTGCAGGCTTCTCCAATGGCTCCCGCCGTTCCTCGCAACGCCTCCCTCTTCTATTGGGCCTTCGAGACAACAACCAAGCTCAAATCCATTCTAAGATCCAACATATAACGCATGTTTAGTAAACGTGCCAAGAATGGCGGTACAATGATTCGGGTCATTAAATAAGGCAAGCCATGGTCCGCTAAGGAAGTGGAGCCCTTTTATCGCATTCACGATCATCCCTTGTTTATCTCCTAAAATTAAATAATTTCAAGTCTGATCACAAAATTATCAAAATAAAATGTATCCTTACGGAATTAAAACTTTAATTATTTAGAATCTTCCTTATGGGACCTTTCACAGTGATGAAAACGATTGAAATTTTCTTACTTTATTGAATTTCCTTGTTTTTTCTCCTTCGAATGGAATGCCTTCGGATGCAACCGGCAAGAACAAACCCACCCTTCGTTGCATCTCTGAAGAAAAGATTAAAAAACGTTTTCTTTTCCCCTTCCTTATTTTGTTCGTCTCAATACTCGTAGAGGAAAGGGAAAACCTTGATTGCTTTCCTTTATTCTTCTTTTACTAAATCAATAAAATTTATTCAGCTAATTAAATTAAATATAATATTACTGTGTGCCCAATTTCCCTTCCCTCGCCCTTCGCCATCTTCTTTCTGTATCTTCTTCTCCTTCGCTGACCGCTTAGTGGAGCATAGCTTTGTTATGGCCGTCTAAACGATTTCCCTCTTCAATTGTATATTGGGGCATCGTCAAAGGTTCGTTTCTTTTTGTTTTCCTTTCGGCTTCTGATTATGTTCGGGTTTTGCTTTGGATGCTAATTTCTCTTATACAACAATCGAAGAATATTCCTGGTGTTTTGGTTTTTGAATTTTCAAATAATGGTTTCGGCGAATTCAATGAGTTTCTTTAGGAGGGTAATTTGTGAAAATTGAATCAGGCGGTTCTGTTGTGGCACTTTCTCAGTCAAGTTCGGCTTGGGATTCACGTTCGGTGCAAAAAAAGGGGATATCTTCGTGGCTTTTGGGTACATCAGCAAAGCTTTATTTCATTCACTGTGTGGAGTCGTATTCCCAATCCCTAGTAAAATTGGGTGTTGTTTAGAATCGTGTAATTGTTTGTTTTATGCTAAAACGTTGCATATTTGGGTAGGAGGAGAGGAGAAGGGAGAAGGGTTTTAGTTATGGATACGAAGGAAGAGACAGGGAGCACACGTTGGGGTGCTTCACTTTTCCTCCAGACGACTGAAGATGTTGCAAGAGCTGTGGCTGCTGCCGCTGCTGCTGCCGCATCCGAGGCTCGCTCTCCTCGTCCTTCTGTTATATATTCTTCAAAAGGCGACGATACCAACAGTCCACTCCAGAGATTGCAGCGTCAAGTTAATAAAGTTCTTAAAGGCTTTTCTAGTCCTCCGCAAGTCAAAACTGCAGGAACCTACAATCCTGAAGTTCTCACTACCCAGAAGCGTCAATGGGCCAATTTCCAGCTGCAGTACTTGGTTAGTTTTTTCATTCTTCTCAATTGCTTTCCACCAACATATCTTTTGCTGCGTGTCTGAGCTTTCTCCAAACTTCAGGACCATCGATCTCAGAAGGAGCCGACTAGGATTTTTGAGAGCATGGTTGTTGTTGGGCTGCACCCTAATTGTGACATTCAAGCACTTCAAAGGCAGTATGTTGCAAGGAAGTCTGAAGGTTCCGGGAGAGTGCGAACTGCTCTTAATAATAGTCAGAGTCAATCTCGGGTGGAACCACATCTTGAACCACAGGTGGGTTTAAACTTGTCCTACAAATCAATAAGACCTTCCTGCCTGCGTTGCTTGAGTTATGAATTTTTCATCCCCTGTCAGGTCCTTTTTGTTTACCCTCCAGAGAAACAGTTACCGTGCAAGTACAAGGACCTTCTTTCATTCTGCTTTCCAGGAGGTGTGGAGGTTGGTTTCTTGTTGAATCTTTTCTTATGTATTATGCACAATTTTAAAACAGATAGGTGCATTGTTTCACAATTATTTACCATCTGGTGCATTAAAAAGACAAAGTAGATATGGTGCTGCTTGAGTGGAATGATCACATCTTCACCTACAAGAAATGAGACACTCCTAAGTTTCTTGATTCCATTACGTTCCTTGCTCTTTCATGGAGCAAGTTAAATTAACCTTGTTGTAATTAAAACTTATCCACTCTAGCTGCTCATTGGAACTGTCCCTTGTAATTACAACCGTGATGTCCCACATTGGTTGGGGAGGATAATGAAACATCCTTTATAAGAGTGTGGAAATCTCTCCCTAGCAGACACATTTTAAAGCCTTGAGGAGAAGCCCGAAAGGGAAAGCCTAAAGAGGACAATAGGTGGGCTTGGGCCATTACAACAACATGATCGGATTTCTTGTTTACATTTCACCATATCAATGGAACTCCAAAAAAAGTGTTTTCTTAGCAGCACTATTGTCTGCTTGCTTCCTAAATTGTTCTTTAGAGTCTCAGATCACTTTCTTTCTTCCCTAAGTTTTCATCTTGTGACTACAGGTTCACGCTGTCGAAAAAACTCCTTCCATGAGTGAGTTCAACGAGATTCTTCTTGGGCAGGTACTTTCTTTTTGGAAAATGGGTTGGAACTTTAAACACAAAATTAAATGAATTGGCAGGAGCATCCATGGTAGTGTTGCTTAATACTTAAAGAAACAGAGTATATTTATTGGAGTTTAGATCAGTTTGTCTTTAATTATTTTGGCAATTAGCTGTGTAAATTTCGAGGATAATTTAAGAACACAACCATGTTTCTGTCATTGGTAATATAATTAGCACACTAGCGTTTGAATAAAGATCTCTGTTCTAACTTGAGTCACCATGCTGTAGCTACACGTATTAGTAACTTGTCCCGATCGTTATGTTGCACTTGCAGGAACACTTCAAGCAAAGTGACCTCTCATTTGTATTCCGCTTACAGGTACTATGAAATTTCAATTGTTAACTCTCCTATGCGAGTGGGGGCTACAATTATGTACTTCCTACCTTACATATTTTCATCATAATTGTTACCCCATTGGATTGGAAAAGTTCGCCTTACATACATAGAGTGAATTTGAAATAGGACCCCTAAAGTACAGGCCACAAAGCAATAGTGCAAAACTAAAGCTGTAAGGGAACTACAACACTCATTTGCAAACTATGCTTTGCAGGTTGCTGATGATTCAACATTGTACGGATGCTGTGTTTTAGTTGAAGAATTAGTGCAGAAACCATCTGGGTTGCTTTCTGCTTCTGAGAAAGCACCTTCCTACTCATCCTTGAGCCGTTACATACTAACCACACGCAGATGCTATTGCATTCTATCTCGCTTGCCATTCTTCGAATTACATTTTGGTGTGTTGAATAGGTATATGTATGAACTTCAAACATTCTGATGTTTTTATACCATATTCCCCCATATTAAGATGTAGAATGATTCTCTTCTCCCCCTGAAAAAAGACCTACAATGGTTTCTTTGAGCTTTTGGATACTCGAAAATTCTGGTTGTTTTGGTTACAGATTGAAATCTATATTTTCCTTTGTAATGCTTCACAGGGAGCACTGATATGAGAGTTGGCATTTTCATATGCTAGGAATTCGTGCCACCTTTTGTTTGTGTGGATACTGGATAGTAAAATTTCTATTCTTTAACTTCCAATGTGAAATGGTTTGATGTTAATAAAAGAAACATTTAGATTGAAATTTGGATGCCAATGATAATCTTGTGTTGGTGGTTATAGCTTAAGATGGTAATTGGATTAATGATATCGAAACTTAGTACATACATTCTCAAGAAGTTTAAGAGAATGTATGGCTTTTCCCCTTTTCTTTTCATTGTGAAACTAAATTGTTTTTTTTTATGTCAATTTTCTAATATTTTATTTTTTTGTTTATTTTTTATTAATTTTCCTGTAGCATCTTCACCGAAGAAAGGCTGCAAAGATTAACAAAAGGTATTGGTATTTTGGATTTGGAATCCACAGAGAATTTGAGCAATGAAGAAGATTTGGCGGAAGACATCGGTTGCATGACTTTTGATCAGAGTGCAGCTGAAGACAGACACGAGGGAAAAGAGGAATATTCTCAAGGAATAATGAGTGATGAAACTCATCTTGAGCATCAAATGCACAATGGAAATTTTCAATGTCTAAAAAAGGGCATTAGTGATGATATAGTTGTCACACTCGATCGAGAACCAGAGGTCGTTACTGCCAAAACAGAATCTGTTACTGTACATAAGGAAAATCATGATATCGATGTTGATGATTTTACAAGAAACAATCAAGCGATTGATAGGCGTTTACCAAATGCGGTTCTTCCTCTCCTCCGTTATTATCAATATGAAAGCTCTGATTCGTCCTCAAGGTATATGATTAACAACTGATTATTGTACTTACATTAATGTTTCGAAACGTTCTGTCTAATATTAACAACTTGTTAAATGTTCTACATTAAGCGTAATCAGAGTGACACTGCAGCAATGAGTTTGACTCATTTTTAAGCTGGTTTTTTTAACATTCAATTTCTATGATGTAGTTTTCAGGGGTCTCCGAGTGAAGACAGAAATTTCAGGAGTGATGCTGATGACACAGAGACAGAGGAGGCATCGTTTTCTGGCCAGGATGATTCCTCAGACCTACTTGAAATTCTTGAGTGGGCCAAGGTTCTAGAAATTTAACAATTGTGGTTTTGTAGGTACCTCTCTTGCCATTTTCTTTAAGAATTCAATTTTTCTGAATTTGCAGGAAAATAAGAATGGATCGTTACAAATCATATGCGAGTATTACCAGTTGTCTTACCCTGCTAGGGGCTGTTCTGTTAAGTTTCATCCTTTGGAGCACCTGCATTCCATGGAGTATTACAGATCAGGCGAAACAGTTCTACATGTTGCTGGCTCGACCATTGATCCAAGGTTATGCAGTACAAGTCTTGAATTAGCAGAGGTAATCACTTTTTAAGTTAAAGCGATGCCCTCTTCTGTGGCATGATTAGCTTTATCTCCTGTTGATTTCTCAGGCACACGGCGCTCTCATGGTAGAGGAAGAAGCAAATGCCTTGTCAGTATGGACTGTTGCAAGCATGTGTGGTTCTTTACGCCTCGAGCATGTAAGTATATGGGCAGCCTTGAATTGTCAGCCCTGACCCCCATTTCTCATAGTTTCTGGGGCTGGGGGATGGAATACTGATTGTTACTAATATTGCTGACAACTTGAGCCATATAAATTCATCTGTCCACAGATTTTATCAATTTTAGCTGGAGTGCTGCTGGAGAAGCAGATCGTGATCGTTTGTTCCAATCTGGTACATGATTTTTCTTGCTTCGTGTTTGTTCTGGTCTGATTACGGTGTTCAATTTGGCTGTTGATTGGAGGTCTCGTTAGTGAAGTTATTTAATATGCATGTGAGAGTAACTCATACAACATGCAGGGTATCCTATCTGCTTCAGTTTTATCGATTATCCCTATGATTCGTCCCTACCAGTGGCAAAGCTTGCTGATGCCAGTATGATTTCTGATCTCTGATAATTATCGTCCTGTGATTTATCTCTTGTTTTGGAAGATATTTGTGTTTATTGGCTTCTGAACGTCTCAACTGTCATGATTCATGAACATAATCACTCAGGTGTTACCAAATGACATGCTGGACTTTTTGGATGCCCCTGTTCCTTACATTGTAAGCATTTTGTTTCTGGTTGTTTCTCACAGCTATTTCTGGTATTTTTCTTATTGATTACTTATATGGGAACTTTTAAGTAGGTCGGTGTGAAAAATAAAACCAGTGAAGTACAGTCGAAGCTGACCAATGCCATTTTGGTTGATGTGAACAAGAACCAGGTCTCTACATTTTTCCAGAATTTTGATCTTCATACAAATTTTTATGAGTTATTAGCTTGCTGTGAATAGGCATTTGATTTGCACTACTATTGAACATGACAGGTCAAGGCCCCAACAATACCTCAGCTGCCAAAACAAAAGGAGTTATTCTCATCGTTAAGACCGTATCACGCGGATCTAGTTGGAGAAAGTTATTTAGGGAGAAAGAGGCCAGTGCTTGAATGCACTGATGTGCAGGTAAGAAAGTTTTTTCGCAGGTATATGCGTCGTTGTAAATTTCTTTAATTTGTTTATTGCGTACAGGTTGAAGCCGCCAGGGGTTTCCTAAAAGTGCTAAGATTATACTTGGACTCTCTCTGCGCTAACCTCCGTTCACATACGATTACTAACGTACAATCGAATGACGATAAGGTGGGTTTGCAATCTCTTTTGAAGTTGTTAGCCAATTTGTAATCATCTGCTGCCTTCTTGGGTTGTATAGATATCCATCGATTAGGAACTGTATTGTTGCACGGCTCAATTTAAACGAGGAAAAGTGAGCGTTCAAAACTGGGTTCATGAGCATGTAGGGGATATACTTGATTTGTTGTATGAACTTGTGATAGGCTACTAATAGCTAATCGCTTTGTTCTGTTAGGTTTCATTACTGTTGAAGGAGAGCTTCATTGAGTCGTTCCCAAGCCGTGATCGGCCATTTTTGAAGGTAGTCAATCACCTGCATAGGTTTTCTAGAGTATTGATCTTATATTTTTGAAAACTGGCTAACAAGTGGTTTGTTGTCTCTATTGTGGTGAGCAGCTTTTTGTGGACACACAGTTGTTCTCTGTGCATACCGATCTCGTTCTCTCGTTCTTCCAGAAGGAATGATCCCCGCTACCACATGAACTGATGAACGCAAGTTCAATGATGTATAATTTATATACTACAAATGATTCATTTTCTTCTCCTTTTTAATCCATAAGTTCCAATTTTCTAGGCAGGAAATGTCTCCACCTCATACTCTCCGGTTTCTTCGTTTCCTAGACATTTCTACGACATTGGATGTTTGTAGTAGTTTTAGCATTTTAAGAAACGTAGATGAAAGTGGACTGTATTTCATAGACAATAAAATGATAGGGAAAGAGCAAAGCATGATATTTATTACAGATTGCAGCCACTGCTTTGCTTCGTTTTTTTGTTTCGAGGATTGCAAGGTACAGTAAGGACCTGGTTGGCTTGACTGAATGCCTCGAGCTCTGCTCCTGTTTCGTACATATCCCAAGGAGAGACAGAGACAGAGACGGACAGGGACAGGGACTGCGTTTGGGTTGGTTTTATAGAAAACATCCAACTTTTAATGCATTAAACAAAGGTTGGATTTGAACAACACCCCCATCAACTAATGGCAAAATGCGGTTGCTTTTCCAATGTTTGTCAGTCAACTCGATCGCTGTTTAATCCTAAAGCAAGAGGCTAAAATGAAGCAACCAAGGAAAACGCAAAGGAAAAGAAAGGGACAGTTGTAATGGAAAAAAGGAAAAAGGAAAACGGTAAGTGGGGGGCAGTGGGATATAGTCTGAAGCTCCGGGGTAAATGAACAGAAAAAGTAAACAGAGTTGGTAGTTGCAGTAAAAGCTTAAAGCGTACAAAGTTTTTCAGGTGCAGGCAGGCATTTAGCTTCAGACTCCAACTCTTTTAGTCTGTCTCATACATGCTTGTAAATAAATTTCCTTTTCCTTTTGTTTTGTTTATTATTTTCGTTGCCTTTATCTTGTGGATTTCCGTAGAGATGTCAGAGACAAGGGTTGGCAGGCAGAACCAGAAGCTGCAGAGCGTTGCAGTCATAATATTATGAGCAGAGAGAGAAAGAAACAGAGGACTGAGGAGTGAGCATCCGGCATTATAATCAGAACCATTAGTTTTAAACATTCACACAAGATTCTGCACCCCCCAATGGTCCCTCAAATAAATATACCTATTCCACTCCTCCCTGGCCCTTCAACATTTCTCCTTCTTCTTCACTGAAGAAAAACTCAAGAAATGAGCGCACGAAACAGGCTCCCATTCACTGCAGCTCAATGGCAAGAGCTAGAACACCAAGCCCTCATCTTCAAGTACATGGTCTCCGGCATCCCCGTCCCTCCTGATCTGCTCTACACCATGAAGAGATCCTCTTTGGACACTCCTTTCATTTCCAGGCTCTTTCCCCACCAATATCCAGACGGTAACACTTCCTATTCTTCTGTTTTGACCCGTATCATTCATTATGATGCCCAAGTTTTGGGTTTATATTGTGTGTGTGCAGTTGGATGGAACTTCGTGCAGATGGGTTCGGGGAGGAAAATCGACCCAGAGCCTGGAAGGTGCAGAAGAACAGACGGCAAAAAATGGAGATGCTCCAAAGAGGCATATCCAGATTCTAAATACTGTGAGAGACATATGCACAGAGGCAAAAACCGTTCAAGAAAGCCTGTGGAAGTTTTGAAACCGACAGCAACAATAACTGCTCTAACCTCTAATCCATCTACCCCACCCATCTCCTCCATCACCCACAACTCCACCGCTTCACTCAGCACCAACTCATTTCCCTCTGAAATCCATACCCATTCTTGTTTCAATACTCCTCCTCCTCCTCACCCTTTTCTCTATCAACATGGCTCCTTCTCTAGGCCCCCTGGTTCTGCCCATTTTCAGCACAACTCCAACCCATCCTTACTTCTGGACCCTCCTGCAGATTACAGGTTTGCACAAAAACACTTCTTTCTGTTTCCGAGATAGTTTGTTTTGAGACTTGACTGATGATTTTACCTTCTTGTAACCGAGAAGAAGAAATAGGTATGTCTATGGGGCGAAGGAAGATGTTGATAAGCATCCATTTGTATCAGAAGAACATTCTGGGAACATGAGAGGCTTCTCTGCTTCGTCTATGGAAGATCCCTGGCAGCTAACTCCTCTGACAATGAGTTGTTCTTCCTCATCCCCCAGACACAAGAACTGCTCAGCTTTACAAGGTGACTACTCTTCTTACTTGCAGCTGCAGAGCTTTGGCGGTTCCCCTAAGCAAGTGAAGCAAGACGAGCATTACTACGCGGTGGGAAAATATAATGAGATGCAGAGTAAGATGGACAGGGAGAAACCGGAGAAGACTATGCATCACTTCTTTGGTGAATGGTCTCCTAAAGACAGGGAGTCGTGGGTTGATTTGGATGATAAGTCATCCAATACTGGCTCAGTTTCTGAAACTCGGCTTTCAATGTCTATTCTTAACTCGTCGCAGCATGACTTCTCCTCCATTTTCGGTTCCAATAAGCATAATGAAAACTGATGACCTTTTTATCTGATTCCATTGTGCATTTAGTGAGAAACAAGGAAAGACTTTTGGTTTGTATTTGGGATCCATGACCCAGCTGTTACCAAAATGCATTACAAATAAGTTTTGTTTGTTTGTTTGATTGATTTTCTTTGACGACTAATGTCCAAAAATGTAAAGTGAAAGAAATGAAAGGGTAGTGTATGCATGGGGTTGAAGGGTAAGTGGATTTGTTTGTATGTTTGTTGAAGTTGAAGTTGAAGAGAACAGTGGTTAGTTCCATAAAAAGGATCCAAAGAGTGTGTTTGAATGCGGTGTGCCCCATCCACTTCAATGCATAAATAGTTAGATGATGAATGATGTGTCAGAGAGGTCTGATAGAATGCTAAGGTAAGCGTCCTGGCCATCTGTCTTCTGGGCTTGGCTCAACCTTCTATGTCTGTTGTCTTGTAATAATAATAATGGGAGAGGGCCCCCAACGGACCACCTTGATTCCTGCTTTCTCTCTCTCTCTCACCCCTTTCTCTTCTACTTTTTCAGCATTTAGAAAGGCGTACCAAATAGGCTCTTAATCTTAATTTGATTTAGGGAAAGTTTAAAGAGCACACTGTCTAGATCATCGGTTCGGTGATTTCATTGTGTAACTCTGAAGGTTAAACCTTGAGTGGGAAGATCCGAAAAGAACAATATCTGGTGGACTTGTATCGGTATAAAAAGAAACAGGACAAAGGTCCTTTTTGAGAGTGTTGGAAAGCTTCCAAATCAATTAGTATGTAACTGCAGGATATGGAAACTGGGCACCCTACGCCTGTCTCACTCTCTATGCAGCCCCACACAAACAACTCCTCTTAGACAAATATGTACCTTTTCTTCTCTTCCTTTCTCTCAAGGCAACTGTTTTGATTCATTTTGCTTGTGACCCTTTTCAGTTTACTTGTAGTTTCATGCTAAAATGGAGCCAAATTGGTAGCTTGTCGTGGGAGTAGAACAAGAAGGGAAATAGAGGATTGTCTCTATTTCTCTTATTTGTGAAAACTTGGAAGAAAAAAAGCTACCTTTAACCACATTGATTTGATTGCCATTTTTTAGAACCACTATTTGAAGCTCTATATGGTTTAAAGACCTCAATTCTGAAGGTATTTAACAAGAAAAGACTGGACTAAGCAATGGTGTAAAAGCATATGGTCAAAGTGGTGGCCCTTCAGATATTGGAAGAGAGGTTCCACCGTTGTCACCTCCACTGTCCATTAAACAGGGAACAAATGTTTTTATTTATTTGTTTATTGTTCTTTTTGAGATCCAGTAGAATTGTATGGATCCCCGAAGGGCATGGCAACGGGCAAGGACTCAAGTTTGGGCTGGCAGGGGTATTTATTCTTTCAATTGGGCTTTCCGTGAAAGTTGCAAATTGTGCCTAATCTGCTCCGAACCGCCTCATCTCCGTTGTTTTGCTGCGGCTTTGTACGACTGGAAGTATGCCGCTAAAATGGTAAAACCCCGGAAACCCCCATCAAAAAAGTGCTCGTTATTTCTTGTGGATTTGTTTCTTGATCTCCTTTCTTCGTTGTTCTTTGATTAGGGTTTTGCATTGGCAACCGAATGCCGGCAGCACTGTTAACAGTCAGATACTCAACGAGGTTTCGCAGTGTGTTGAGAGTATCCATGGCGTTAAAGGGGGCAAGTGGAAAGCTACTCTTACATTCTACAAACCCATCTTAAGAGGTGATCGCATTCTTTTTGTAGAGACGTTTTTCGGGATTTGATTACCTAAATGAATCTTAAATCTGTCAACAACAGATACGAACATAGCAGCGGGCGAGTTCCCGCGCGACTTTCTTGGAATTTCTGTGCCGGAGCAACCAAACAAGTACTATCTCATAATTCGTGGCCAACGGATCGTGTTAGAAGCTGATTTTACGATTCAGGCTATAATGGAGAAGCTGCAGTCTTACAAATTGCGCGTTGCTCTCAATTTCGAGGTTGACCCACCCAGGCTTTTCTAGTTCTGATGCATTCTTCATTTCCCCATGTCCAGAAATTCAAATTTGAAATTGATTTTTGTAGCTTTCTCGTCTCTGTTCTTCTGCCCTTTTGTTTATAGTCGTGTGAGATGGATAAATCTTTGGTTACATACAGTTTGCCTTGTTGGTTTTGTAGGGGTTCCAGTACCAATTAGGGGATTTCCAACTAAGAGTTGGAAAAGTTGTTCCCAACAATTCCGAGAATTTGAGAGGAATTGTCATGGAGGTAAGCCTCATTTCATCTTTTCATGTCAACTCTGCTCATGTGTTATTGCACGTTCTTCTTGTTGGGTTTTTTTTTTTTATGCCTTGTTTTTGTATCTGAGCGAGCAGTTTCTTTTCCTATGAGCTGTTTGGCCTCTGTGGTTTGTTTCCACGACTTTTCAGAATGGTATGGTATTGTCCACTTTGAGCGTAAGCTCTCATCGCTTTGCCTTTAATTTCTCCAAAAGGCCTCATACCAATGGAGATGTATTTCCTTATAAACCAACCACTCCTTAATTAGCTGACGCGGGATTTCTATCCCAATAATCCTCCCCTCCAGCAAAGTACATCATAGAGCCTCCTCTAAGGTCTATAGAGCCCTCAAACAACCTTCCCTTAATTGAGGCTCGACTCCTTCTCTGGAGCCCTCGAATAAATTTCACCCTTTGTTTGACACTTGAGTAACTTTTGACTATATCTTCGAGACTCACAACTTCTTTATTCGACATTTGAGGATTCTATTGACAAGGGCGTGACTCTGATACCATGTTAGGAACCACAATTCTCTACAATGGTATGATATTGTCCACTTTGAGCATAAGCTCTCATGACTTTGCTTTTGGTTTCTCCAAAATGTCTCGTACCAATGGAAATGTAGTTCCTTATAAACCCATGATCAACTCCTTAATTAGTCGATGTGGGACTCCTCCCCCAACAATCCTCAACATTGTTCTCAACTCAACTCGAGAACAATGAAGTAGAAGGAAAAGGCATCAAATAACTAATCAGTAGGCTCTGTAGTGAAGGATCTTATGTCGAGAAGTAGTAAGATCTGATTAGGATATCTTTGCAAAAGCCTACGTAGGCATAGTTATGGAAGTTCGTTATTGTGATCTTCACGCTTTCTGGGTAAATTCCTCCCAAAGAGTTTATTAAGTTTAGAAAGTGTCTTCCAGTTCACCTGGATGCTTGATTATAATATGTAGCCTTTGCTTGGGCTCAATTCCCTAGTGTGGTGCTCATCCTGAAACAAATAAAGCAAAGAAAGATGCCAATTTCTCTCGTCTCAAAAACATTTTGCCATGTTCTTTATTTGAAACTTCTCTGAGATGGCTTGCTTTCATGCTGAAGTTGGAACCTTGACACTTCTCTAGCAAATCTCGATTCAATTCTGTAATTTGTTTCGAATCTATTACGATGAACATCATATTGGAAGTACTGTTGAATTTGGAAAGCAGGACTGACTCATATTCAAGTAGAATCTGTATGTCAAATGTGCACACATGTTATACTTTTTGGCTGCTGTTTGTTGCTCTTCCAATGAAACATTTTGAACACTTGAGACCGTTCACTATTCCTATGTTTAAACCTGTATATTGCAGATTGAGTATCTGCCAATTTCTTCAATGGAGAAATCAAAACAGGTGATGGAGGAGTTTTTCGAGGTATGGCAAGAAGCCATGTCAAAAAGCTCCCTACCTGGTCGTTTCATGCACATAGAACCCAACTTTGCAGAATATGGACTGTCGGATTACTATACTTCTCAACACACAGCGGTTCAGTATGCCAATGTGATGGCCCAGCTAATCGCTACTGTGCAAGCAGTTCAATCAGCCAGAAACTAGTATATAAATTGCTTCCTTCTTTCTTTTTGCAGCTTGAGATCAGAACTCTTATGATGTTTAAACTTGTTTCTCTTATTCGAATAATGGAGGATAAATTTGACTGAAATAGTATGCGCTTGAAAATGTTAAAATGGACGCCAAGGCGGCGAGTAACAAACTAGAGCAGAAACTCAAAAACATCGGAATGCTACAATTTCATACATCACGGTGGACGCTTTTATTCAATTTCAACACAACATCGTTCATCAAAAATTTGTAGCGACAATCATAGATGGGATTAGAGACTCGCGGTTTGCGCTGGCGGAACCACGTAATCCACCACAATCACACTCTCCAAATGCTCCCTGACCTTCTCTTTATGCAATTCAACCATTTCTGGGTCTGAAGACGCCGCTTCCAACTCCTTCGGCCCCGGGAAAATGGCAATCGAAGCGATCGAATACCCCTTGGCTCTGCCCGGGGAAAAGTTCTCGCCCACTGTCAACTGGACATTGGGCCCCAATTTCTCCCTCAGACCTGCGATGACCTCCAAGATCTCGTTCTTAACTTCCTCCGCCAGATTCTCCTTGAGTTTGAGGAAGGTGATTCTAAGGGCAGAGCCAGGAGGTGCGGCAACGGGGCCTTGCAAAGCATCGGCGACCCAATCGACGGCCATGATGTCATCGCAGATAGGAAGAACAAATTGCTTGACAACATCCACGTGGGCGGAGTGGGCGGAGTAGCTGGAGAGATCCTCCTTGGAAGGGTAGCGGCTATGAAGGAGGTGAGTGAAGTTGGAGGCGGAGGAGCAGTTGCGGAGGACGGGGGCGGCGGTGAGATGGAGGACTTGTTCGAGGGAGGTTAAGGAATTGAGGCCAGTGAGCATGTCGTTTACCTTAGAGGAATCGACGCCATCTTTAACCTTGAAGAGGACGACGTGTTCGATTGGCGTAGTGTGTGTAGACATGTTGACGGAGAAGGGCCTGAAGGAGGGGCGATGGTTTGGGCGGAGGCGGAGATGCCTAGAACTGGAAGGAAGCATGGAGATCGTACGGAGTGCAAGTGATAGCATTTTATCCCCAAAAGTGAAATGAGTATCAGAGAATTTGGGCGACGGGGACGTGCTAGGGTTTCCGATTCTCTGCTTCTAAAATCAATCACCCGCTAATCCTGTCCGTTACTTTTAAAGTAACGCACGGACACTCTTCCAAGGCCCCTAAAATGTCAATACAATATTCCAAATATTACTCCTAGGCCAAAAAAAATTGAACTGTTTACGCCCTAATACGTATAAATTTATGAATTTTAGAAATTGAAATAAAATAGATTTGTTACAATAAGTTTGCTTTTGTTCGTGCGACTTCAATTTACACACTCTTCAATACACAAATAGTGCTAGAGAAAACCACGAAATGCTCTTATTTTGGCGAACTGAAGCCATGAAACTTACCACTATGTCTGATAAACAATGCGATTTTAGCTGGGTTTTGATGTTTTATGAAGTTCTTGTTACATTTGGATCTACAGTTTAGTTGTGCTACAATCTTCGACAAGGAGGTCGCAAATTTCCTTCCGGCGTCTTCTTCTAAGTTCTAAGCAGAGTCGGTTCGTCGAGTGAAGATCTGTGCTCTCGGTTGAGTCTCCCGCGTCTTCTCCCATCCAGAGTCTCTTCCTCAAGCCGTCTTCAGAATGCTCGAGTGAGTTTCCGACGTCCATTCTCTAATAGTCTTCCTGGTCTATTGCTGTCATGTTTGTGTATGATATATATTCTGTCTATTTTCTGTTGAAGATCACTAGAGTATGAACTATACTTGATGGCCGATGTAATATAGTTAACAGTAAGCCCAATTGAGGCCCAAATGATGATGATCGCTATCGACTTTTTGGAGGCGATCGTTCTGTGGTTGAAGGTTCGCCTGAATCCATCTTTTTCATCTTAGACTACTGCTTTTACGTTTTGTATTAAACTTACGTTTTCCCCCGAGTGATAAAATCTCCGTGTAATTCTTGGGTTTGATCAGCACCAAGATATTTTCTTACAATCTAGATATTTGACTATATGTAGTATTTGGCATGATAAATGAACTTGCTCATCCTTTAGGCCTCATGCAAATAGTGGACTTAATTTCTGGCTGTTGTATTCATGCGAATGTTATTTCATCGTTGCTCATGGACCAAATTTTGTTCGCAATTACATCCAATGCCTGGACATGGGTAAAACATATCTTGTAGACATAGTCGATAACTCTGCTGAATATATCTTCTAACAGAGTGAGCAAGATAGACATTTCGTGATTAGTAGTTTCTTCTCATTCAGTTTCACTGTTATCTTGAAGGCCGCAAGAACTGATAACCTGATACTTTCCTCATGCATCATGGACATAAAGCAAAATTAGGGGATGATTTTTCTTTTTTCTCGAAAAGATAAACAAATGTATCAATATAAAGTTTTTTCTTAGTGTTGAGAACTTCTTCTTAGTGGTTTGTTGTATAACGCTAATGGCTCCTTTCATATAGATATATACCATATTTATTGTTGCACACAAATCAAAATATTTGAGAAAATTTCTGTCATTGAAATGATTTTATTTAGTTTCATTAGTGTCTTTCAACTCAATTGGTGGGATGCTTGTCGAGATAGTTTTAGCTTGGCCCTATTTTTTGTTGGCGTGCTCATCTTGAACAAGTCTCTCTAGGATGCAGTGCACTGCATTCGGTTGGTGGAAACCGAAAATTTCTATGGCAAGTTTCTGGTTCAGTTACGCACTTTGTTTGTAACTTTTGTACTTTGTTTCTTCTCAAGGTGTTAACATAGACGGGGGCTGAAGGATTTGGATAGATCATGTTCCAATGTCTAAGCATTAGTTACGGTGGTATATCATATTAAATGTTTCTAGACCTCTTCCATGGCTGACTTGTTGTTTCTTGTCTCAATTGTTTCCCTTTTTCTCTTGAAGATCAGAAGACTTGAGTAAGTGCATTCAACAGGATTTCTTCACTTTCTTCGCATCTTGGCCATAAAGAAAATCCGGTGATGAGCTTTTTTTCCCTTAGAAAATATATAATAAAATATTTGTTTTCAGTGTTAATCAATTACTTCAAGATTTTCTTGCCAGCTTTTTTCTTTCTTGGTTGTGTTTAGCATTCTGAACTTTGTTGCATTATGAGGTTTACATAGTCGAATTTGGATTAACAAAAAAGATAGCCTGATGCAGCCACCAATTATTATAACTGGTTTACCTTGCCGCATCTTATTTTTCTTGTATTGCTGTTCTCACTGGTCCGTCATCTCTCGATGTTTATCGCTTGTTATGTCTGTAGTCTGTTTTGTGCTTGACCTGTTTAGTGAAGATGTTAATGAATTAATACAAATTTTCCTCACATTTAGCTCTCTAATCATTTTAGATCGTATTAAAATCCTC
Organism: Cucurbita moschata; assembly: GCF_002738365.1. NCBI lineage: Eukaryota > Viridiplantae > Streptophyta > Magnoliopsida > Cucurbitales > Cucurbitaceae > Cucurbita > Cucurbita moschata. The sequence continues at coordinate 70,138 of NW_019268528.1, forward strand.
GTTTAATAATTCAACATTGAGAATGATGTACTGTTTTTAACTTTTAGTTTTAGTCGTATGAGTACATTCAAGTGATATTTCTACAAGTATCCCCCATAATTTTGAAAGCTAACCAACACATTAACTCTTTGGGGCCAAATCGTATTAGAACAATAATAATTTTCTTATGGAATGCAGTTACCAAAATTGGAATATTTCAGTTACTATAAATGCGATTCGACCTTAATTCTCTCTGGCATGTTGATATTATGATGACTGCTCTGCTCATTGAAGAACACTATCTATTTTCTCCTTTGTGGTAAACCGTTAAAAGGCAAAGGCCTTATTTAATGATAGAATGTTGTTAGTGACTAATCACGGATGAAGGGTCTTATTTGGGATTTATGTTGAGGATTGTTGGAAGAGGAGTTCCATCTCGGCTAATTAAGGAGTTGATCATGGATTTATAAGTAATGAATATATCTCCATTGGTATGAGATTTTTTGGGAAAATCAAAGGTAAAGCCATGAGAGCTTATGCTCAAAGTGGACAATATTATACCATAGTGGAGGTTCGTGATTTCTAACATGGTATCAGAATCATGCCCTTAACTTAGTCATGTCAATAAAATCCTCAAATATCGAACAAAGAAATTATGTGCTTCGAAGGTGTAGTCAAAAGTGACTCAAGTGTTGAACAAACGGTGTAATTTGTTCGAGGGCTCCAGAGAAAGAGTCGAACCTCAATTAAGAGGAGGCAATTTGAGGGTTCCATAGGCCTTATGAGAGGCTCTATGGTATACTTTGAGGGGAGGATTGTTGGAAGAGGAGTCCCATATCGGCTAATTAAAGAGTAAGAAATACATCTTCATTGCTATGAGACCTTTGGGGAAAACTAAAAGTAATGTCATGAGAGCTTAGGCTCAAAATGGACAATATCATACCATTATATGGAAGTTCATGATTCCTAATATGGATGGCTTCTGTTCAGCGGAGCTTTTTCTCCCAGCTTCATCTCTGATAGCTTCCGACAGGAAACTTTTTCATGAGGAAATCATGGTACATCTTGGTACCCTGAATTTTCTTAAAGAAAAAAATCCATTAGAACCACATATTCCTTATGGCCTTGGTCCGACAAGTTTTTTTGTTTATGATCATATGAACTAAATTTCTGACCATTGTTAGCTCTCAAATCTTCTTCAATCACGAAGTAGTCCTCCTATTAAAAGATATTTAACGGTGAAAATGGTTACCATTTCACTTCTTAGGTTTAGTCGTGTGAAAACTTCTATTTATTTTGAATATGTACAATATTTTGTTTGTACATGAAGGTAATGTTTTTTGATGCAAGTGACAGATGACAAGGTTAACTGATGCATAATGTTGGGTAATCGAATGTGGAAGAGTAAGCATCACTTCTAGTGGTTTACCATATTCCATGTCCATGTCAGTCTCTGCTATTATTAAATGTTTTGAGAGCTCTTTCATGCTTGAGTTGTAGTTTCTTGTCTCATAGGTTTTCCTTTTCCTCTTGAAGATTAAGAGAATAGAGTATGTGCATTCAAAAGGATTCCTGCAGAGGCATAAAACTTCCTTTCCTCTTGCATCTTGGACACTAAACAAATTAGGTGATGTTTTTTCTCTCTCTCTCTCTCTTTTTTCTTTTGTTTAATAAAACAAATAATAATCAATCAATGCAGGATTCTTATTTTTAATCAATAAAAACTTTCTAGGTATGATAATCACGTTGTTCATACTACACTTTTGACTTTATAATTCTTTTTTGGATAACAGTGAACTCCACTTGATTTTAAAAAAGATGATGGAATGGCATTTAATTAATGTGTAGTACCCATAGAAATTTTTTTCAATGTAGTATGAGTACTTTCATTAATTGATTACAACATCTTTTTTTGATGAAAACACAGAGCTATGAAAAACAATTTTTTCAATATGAAGTACTTTTTTATTATTGTAAGGGATGACATGCCATTTTAAACTTAAAAAATAATTGAAAAGTTATATCTTTTCTATTTCCCTCCGGATTAGTTCAAGTTGGTTAATTAAGAGGAAAATGAGCCAAAATTTTTAATGAATGTTGGATTTTATTCTCTTTTGAACTCCGATATGATTATATCGGAGAAAAACCACAACTAATGGAACCGGAAAAAAGAAAAAAGGAACATGGCCATTTCTCTGATATGTGATCGTTGGAGGGCTATGGCTTCCACTGCTGTTCTTGCTCTGCTGCTCATCTTTCAATCTATAAAGGCCAATGATTTCAATAACCTTTGTCTCCTCTTCTCTTGCCCATTTGGGTTGGGTTCTTTCCTTTCTGTTTCTTTGATTTTCATTTCTGTTCTTTGTTGGGTTACTTCAGATTTTCCGCTTTTTTTTATTTATTTTTTTATTTTTTAGAAGTTGATTAGTAAAAGTGTTAGTTCTTGTTTTGATAGGGTTGAATAATGGCTGAAAATGTGCGCTTAGAAGTGAAGTACACTATGGAAGAGGAACCTGTAAAGCTTCTGGGAATGAGACTTCCTCGTTTGGATGTGATTATGATTCTGGGTGGAAGCAGGCTCTTTCTGACGATGGATGGCCACTTCAAGTTTCTCCCCTGCATTATACCCAAAGGTGAGAATCATCTTTCTTTCTTTCTTTCTTTCTTTCTTTATCTCCTGCAATATTATCCTTCATGTGTTTTTCCACCCCTGATTTTATTCTTTAATCGGAAGAGGATAAAAAAAAAAATAATTAATTAATTAATTAATTTTTAAAAATGTATATTAAAAAAATAAGAAGAAGAAGAACTACCATTTAGTTTTTAAAAAATTAATTTTGAAGTAGCTACTATAAGTTTAAATAAAAATGGAAAATAAGAAACAAAATAGTAATAAATAGTGGACTTAATTTTAAAGGTCCGTTTACTTCATTTTCTATTTACTGTTTTTGTTTTTGTTGTTCATAAAAAAAAAAATAGAGTGATTTGGTAAATAGATCTGTTTTTTTGTTTTATGCTTTTAAAAAATATTTTTTGAGTTTTTTTTTGTTTCAAGAGAAGTAGTTTTCTTAAATTTCCTCTCTCTAAATTTACTTTCACTACAACTTTTCTTTATTTTTCACATTTATTTTTATTTCTTTAATGTATTGTCAATTCTTAACTGTACTGTCTTTCTCTAAGTTTATATTTTATTTAACCATTTTCTCTCTAAAATTGATCTGTTTCCCTATCACTTAAAACTTTTATTTCTTTGTTCTGTAATTGATTTTCTTATGAAGCCCAATAAATATGCTCTCTAACACATCTTTATCTAATTTTCTCCAAGTGATTTTGAGTTTTTATTTTATTTTATTTTTTTTATTTATTTATGAAAGAACCAAAATTTGGGACCAAATGGAATACCACCTGAATTTTGAAAATAAGGATTTATAACATTTTGCTAGCAAGGTAATATCATAATACCTTCGCTCTCTCCGGTTAGGAATCAAGGACACTCCGTAATGAGATGATATTATCTATTTTGAACATAAGTTCTCATGGTTTTACTTTTGGTTTCTCCAAAAGGTATCGTACCAATGAAAATATATTTCTTACTTATAAACCTATGATCAACCCCTTAATTAGCCGATGTAAGACTCCTCTCCCAAAAATCCTCAACAATCCTCCTCTCCTTGAACAAAGTACATCATAGAACCTCCCCTGAGGCCTATGAATCGTTCGAATAGCCTCCCTTTAATCGAGACTCTACTCCTTTAGAGCCCTTGAATAAAATACACTCTTTGTTCGACACTTAAGTTACTTTTGACTACACCTTCGAGACTCACAACTTCTTTGTTCGACATTTTAGGATTCTAATGACATGACTAAGTTAAGGGCATGACTCTGATACCATGTTAGGAATCACATACCCTCCATAATGGTATGATATTGTCCACTTTGTGCATAAGCTCTTATGGTTATTCTTTTGATTTCTCCAAAAGGCTTCATTTGAATGGAGATATATTCCTTACTTATAAACATATGATCAACCCCTTAATTAGTCGATGTGGGACTTCTCTTCCAACAATCCTCAACAACTCCCTCTCTTGTCTCTTGTGCTTCTTTCTCCCTTCGTGCTCGTGCTTCTTCCTTTTTCCTTGCGCTCGTTGGGCACACGTACACAAAATTCAAGAAAAATTCTCGCTCTTTTTCTCTTGAACTCTTTCTCTCTCTTTCACCCTCTTTATCTTGAACTAGCCCTGCAAAATCCTACCCGTTCACGTTTTTTCTATTAATTGTCACCCCCTTTCGTTTTTCATGTTTTTTGGCTAGCAAGTGGCCACTTATCCTCCATCTCTTTAGGGTCTAGGGACGTGAGAGAGGGAGGAAAGAAGTGTGAATGCGTGTACAAGGGAGGAAGAGAAGATGCGTCGTGAAGGTACTATGTATTTTTACTAGATGTTGAAGCAAGCAAAAGGTTATACATCCATTGTTTCAAAATTTGGGGTTTTTTTTTTTTTTCTTGTTTCTAAGTTTACCATGTTTAACTTCTATCTATAAACATTTGAGTCTATCTCTCTAAAAAAAAAATTCCATGTTTTCACACATCTTTCTCTCTAAAACATCTCTTCACTTCTCTAATTTTTAAAAAAAATTTGAAAACCAAAACTAATTATTAAGAATTATATGATTTTTGTTTTATAGAACAGAAAAGAAAAGGACATGGTTCTCAAACGGCATTATTGATTCAAAATTGCTAAGATTTCAATAAGTAGGACCTACGAACGGCCATACTAAAGATGAAATCCCAAAAATAAAAATGAAGAGCACACCCACAGAAAGCGAAAGCCCTTTGTTTGTTTATATCGTATCCCCAAAGTCACTGAAAACAACCCAATCCCACTCTCCAATCCCATTTCCCCTTTTTCCTAAATCTCCTCATTCTTCTCCAATAATTATCAATTCCTTCACTTCCCAACTTTCTTAAACCCAAATTATATATATATATATATATATATATTTGATTGAAGTCGACTTTCAGCCTTAAAAAGGCTTAAATTATAAATGAATAATTGTCAATATTTTCCTCAAAATTCTCTCTTTAGCTTGTCCCAACTAATTCATTATCGAATTACAAGTCACTTCCATATTTATTATGCAATATATAATATTTATTTATTTATTTATGTATTCTTGTTAGTCAATAATATTAAGGTTTAGATTTCTTCCTAATTTTAGGTAGATTGAGATATTTTTTAATTCATAATTTAACATTTTTTTTTTTTACGGATAGTTACTAACCATGCTAACAATTTTTTTTTTTTTTCGGTAAACTTTATTGTTGACATATTTGGGTTGAAGCAATTTTTTATTGGGTGTTTTGTATGAATCTTCCTAGAGAGCGATACGTAGTGGTATGTGAGTATTGTCTTTTGTCTTAGAAACAAATAAGAGAATACCTTAACTTTCTGCTGTGGAATCAGATTCTAAATGGACACACGGTAGAAACGCAACTAGGAATCAACTATTTAGAAATTGAACTAAAAAGGTTGCCTTTATTGTTGTCTTAACATAGTGATTAAGAATCTTAGAATTGTCTTTTTACTATTTATGAATTGAATTGCGTTTCAATGGTGAAATTCCTTTGGGTTGCTTGGCTCCACAAATTGGTCAGCACCAAAATTACTTGTCATTTGCTAACTCCTCTTTTGGAGGATCTTTATTAGTGTACACCTCCTGCCAATATTGCGAAATCTCTCTCATGTTGAAAGCCTAAAATAAATAGCGTGAAATTACTGATGGGAACCCAGAAAGGACCTCGAAATTGGAGTTTCGAGACACAATTCATAATATATTCTAATAATAATGAAACAAAGAAAGAAATAATTAAATGTTTGACAGTAGGAAAAAGGTAAAATGTATCCCATCTGCGTTGGTTCACTGGATACGACAATTAAAGAAAGCCAAACCACTTTTAAATTTCCCCTTTGCAAAAGAAGATATTACAAACAAATGCATTAAATTAGGGAGTGGGGGGAGTGACGTGAAAGTCCTTGGAGGAAATATTGTGGGAATTTGGAATTTGGAATTTGGGAAAGTCAAGATTGGGATCTGAATAAAAAAAGAAAAAACAAAAAACACAGAAGCAATCCCCTCCTAATTTGATGAACAAGAAGCAGTAGCAGAAATGGAAATAATAAATGCGAAATAACTGGTGGGATTTTTGGTTATAAAGTTTCAATAAAATCTATATATATTCTCTGTCTTTTATTTTTATTTATTTGTCCATCTCTCTCTTTCTCTAGATTTCTCAGAAATTACAGAAGAGGTGTCTGTCTGTTCCGGAGATTCGATTCAATCGGCCATCTTTTTCCACTGCTCCTCGGGATTCAGACTCACTCTTTCTCTTCCTCAAAATATAATGTTTCAGATTTTGAAGGTATTTCCAACTTTATTTTTACCCATTTTCTAATCTCTCTTTTATTTCTTCCTTCCTTCTTCACTTTCTTTTATTTTATTTTGAGACCTACTTCAAAATTTATAATAATTGCATAAATAATCCGAGAAAACAAGACCACTTTTCCCCCAGCCGACCTTCCCTTCATTTCAATTCCACTGGGAGCTTCTCTTTTTGCCGATGGCTTCCTGGGGTCTTATTCTTTCTTACAGAACTAAAAAGAAAAGAAAAGAAAAGAAAAGAAAAGAAAAGTTGTGAGTTTCTGTGTTTTTGGTTTTCATTTTATTTATTTATTTATTTATTTTGCTGTCCCTAGGTAGCTGCAGTCATTAAATTTTGTTCCCCTCTTACTCCCTTTACTATTCTGAAAACAATTTCAGATTGTTCCTAGATTTCTTTTGGTTTGTCCAAATTTGAACCTATACAGATTTTGCTTAAATGGGTTGGGTTGCCTGCTTTTATTGTTTTAAGTAGTTTGTCTTTGTATCACAAATTTCGGATATCTTTATTAGAAATATAGAATATTAGATTAGATCAATAATGGTGTCTGTGCTTCATTGGACTGGTTTTTGAGTGTATGAAGAGATTCTTCCTTGGAGCTCTGAGCTGTACGTGGGTATGCTCTCAGTATATTAAAAGAGTTCCTTTTTATGGAAATCGGAACAATGGGATCTGCTTTTTCTATCTACATCTCATTATCAAACAATAATAAAAGCCATTTTTTACATTAATAATTTCTCTTGTTTGTCCTCTCCTCTCATCATCCATGGAGATGGAGGTGATGATTTCTGCTACAGTTCTTGTCTCATGTGCAGAAAAGCCTTGTCCTTAAAATGAAAAAAATCTTTTTCTTCTTCTTCATTTTGCCTGTTAGTGAAAGCTTGTATGTACCGATAAGAAGATGTGATTGTGTTTCAGTCCTTTAAAAACATATGTTAAATGAAATTAAATCTAAAAGCTTGCATTTGATATTTGAAGCAGGATAGGAAGTGATATTGAGAAGAACGGTGTGTTGGGTTAATGGAGGGGGAGACATTGTCATCAGGAGGAATGGGGAATGGAAGGCAGATGGATGGGAAAATGGCTCAGACATTTCAGAAGAATTTCGTTCAAGTTCAGAACATTTTGGATCAAAACAGATTGCTGATCAATGAAATTAACCAAAATCACGAGTCCAAAATGCCCGACAACCTCGCCAGAAACGTGGGCTTGATTCGCGAGCTTAACAACAACATCAGAAGGGTTGTGGATTTGTACGCCCATCTCTCTGCTTCCTTCACCAAATCCATGGAGGCCTCCTCCGAAGGAAACTCCGCCGCCAAGCCTGGCCACAAGCGCAACCGCCCTCCGCCGTAGCCCAGATATATATATTACTACCCTCCCCTCTCCCCTTTTCTTCATTCTTTGCTTACAACGATAATTTCCCAGATTCTATGTTTCCAATTCTAAAGCAAAATTAAGCATATATTTGTCTTCTTTTGGGTTTTTCCTTTCTTGAATCTCTCTGTCTGTTGGGGAAACATTGTGAAGAAGTAGTAAGGTAAGGTAGTGTGCAGGTACTCCACTGGGGTTCTCCCACCAACACAAACCTCCTTTTGTTGCTCTGCTTTTTTGCTCAGAACTTCCTGTTCCGTGATTTCATTTTTCTTTTGAAGAATTAAATTAAGCCCTTTTAAAAAAAAAATTAAAAAAGTTGCATACATTTCTCATCTTGGTCTCTGTGAAGATGCCATGGGTTGAATGATGGCAGCTTTGGAGGGTCTTTTTGGTTCACAGCCACACACCCACCACAAGAACAGAATCTTAGATAAGGGATAATCATCTTTTTGACCCTACCTCATAACTCATATTCATATTCATATAAATCAATACATCCTAATCATAAAATGGAAAAGATATCTCAATCGCACCGATTAACCTAATATTAATTAATCCAATATTAATTCAGGAGGCAATTTCTGGCCACACTACAAGAGAATCAAGCTTAATCTATTTTTGGATCAAAATTTGGGTGGATGATTTAGAGGTGTGGTATTTCATTAATATATTTTAAGATTTTTTATTTACTTTTATATTTACCTGCACCCAATTATTGTAAGGTCAAATGTTTCATTTTAAGGCTATATAATACTATATATGTTTGTATTTGTATAGTAAACTTGTAAAAAGAGTATTTATATTTTCTTTTAGCCAATAATTAAATTTCTTTATAATTCTATATAGTTTAGAGTCATTCAAATTGGATTTAATTGATTTTACTTGTGGAATAATTTGAATCTCAAAAAGATTTCAAACAAGATTATATGAATCTTTACTTTTGATTTTTTATTTATTATTTTTTCATATTCATAATCGATCTTATCGTAAAAGTAAAAGCACTTAGGGTCATTTTAAAAAAATATATATTATAGGTTAAAAACACCAAAATATACTTGTATAAAGATAGAGACAAACAAGTAAAACAGTGACCCCCAACAACATAACATAGGGACCCAAAGCTTCTCTCACTCAGCTTCTCCATACTTATCCCCTCCTCTTCTCAGTTCTTAGCTTCCTAGTTTTAAGTATGATTAAAATGAATGGAATCCCAAATCAAAAGTGGACCCGTAATTCATGAAGGCCCACAAGAACAACATTGATTGATTGATTGATTGCAAGAGTCATGGAGATTTTAATTTGTTTTTGCAACAATGTTGGGGTGTATGAGCTAATGCTACTCTTCATATTTTTCCATGATCCAATGGGCTCTTTTATTGACTACAAGGAACCATCCAATCCAATTGCTGCAGTCATTAGAAACTTATGATATCCACCTTTTTTTTTTTTTTTTTATTACAACAAATCACTAAATAATCTATCATCTATTCCAACAAACATTCTCACTGAGACTGAAATCATGAAAAACTTGTTGTCATGCATATCAAATCTTACAATCCACACCCTAATCACAAACATGCTAAACATGCTAATCACAAACATGAGTTGAAAAGATCAAGTTTTAAAAAATCTCTTTGTAATTAGCCCAAATCCATTGGATTTTCTTTTTGGATTTTCTTTCGGTCTCTCGCTCATAGTTTTAAAGCTGGTCTGCTAGAAGAGGTTTCCACTCCCTTACAAGGAATGTTTCGTTCCCCCCTCCAACCGATATGGGATCTCATAATCTATGATGACACATGGGACAAACGGCTCTACTCTACTCTGGGCCCAAAGATGACAATATCGACTAATGGGCTTAGACTATTACACTCTCAAACATGTACAAAGAAATTTTGAATGAGTTCGTCCCAACCGAAATTTAATACTATATTTTTAATTTACGGTGGGGTTTGAAGTTTTCTTTTAAATTTATTTTTATTTTATGTGATAACTTGCGTAACAATCCATATATAGCTTTTCACCTAATGTATGTGGACCATAAGTTTATTCACATACATCTCAGAAGTCAAAGGAACAAGTAGACAGAGAGATTTTTCTTTTTATTTTTTTCTTTACCCACTCAACTCAATTGCTTTATATATTACATACAGTATAAAACGTTTGAAAATAATAAAAATAAATTAAAAACTAAAAAGTTTTAGTCGCTCCTAGTTATCCATAGTCAAAGCATGCCACAGAAGCATATTGAGTCTAATCTATTTAATTCTTTTGGATCGGAAACGGCCACTGCCATCCAAATGTCAAATCCAATTCCGATCAAACCGTAACAAAGAGATGAACAATCAAACAAAACAAAACAAAACAAATAGTATGCACAAAACTTTGGAGAAACAGCACAAATTCAGCCCAAACATCCAACAACAACTATAAAGCTGAAAAAACAGAGTATTCGATACCTTGGACACGAAGCTCCACTGCAGATTAGTTTAATGGCAGAAACATTCGCCTATAGCTCCATTTTTGGATTCTTCCTCGACAGATGCTCCTTAAGAACATCCATTACAGCCCCAAAATCCGCCTTCACTTCCACCGGCGGGTTTGCAAATCGGCACTCCATGCCCTGGATTGCTCTCGAGTGGTAATCGATCTTGGATTGAGTGAATTTCAGACCATGAGCAGTGCTTACTACCACCGTCCGATCACTGCCTTTGATCACGCCCCTGTTTCTCAGCTTAATCAGAGCCGTTAACGCCACTCCTGTGTGAGGGCAAATGAACATTCCCGTCGAATCAGCCTGAGCTGTTGCGTCCATTAGTTCCTCCTCCGTCGCTTCTTCCACGATTCCGCCGGAATTTTTCAAAGCAAACACGGCTCTGTCAATGGAAACCGGATCCCCAATCTGTATTGCAGAAGCGAAAGTGGTGCTAGCCTTCAATGGCGAGAACTCTTTCCAGCCAGATTTGTAATATAAGTAAAGCGGATTTGCATTTGCCGCTTGAGCACAAACCAGCCGCGGAATCTTGTCCACAAGACCTAATTCTTTGCACATTTGGAACCCTTTGTAAAACGCATATATATTCCCTAGGTTTCCCCCTGGTATGATTACCCAATCTGGCACTTCCCAATCGAACTGTTGAAGGATTTCAATGGCCGCCGTCTTTTGCCCTTCCAGTCTCAAGCTGTTGAGAGAATTCGCCAGATAAATCGGAAGCTCCGCCGTGATTTCCCTGATTAATTTCATACAGCCGTCGAAATCGGTGTCCATGCTTAAGACGAAAGCGCCGTTTGCAATCGGCTGAACTAATTGTGCCATGGAAATCTTATCGGCCGGGAGGAAGACAATGGACGGAATTCCTGCGGCGGCGCAATAAGCAGAGAGAGCGGCGGAGGTGTCTCCAGTGGAGGCGCAGCCGACACCGACGACCGGGCGATTCATTTTCCGGAGGCGGTTGACTTGGCTGACCAAAACAGTCATTCCAAGGTCTTTAAAACTGCCGGTGTGGCTAATCCCGCAATGTTTGACCCACAGATCGTTCATGCCTAGAAACTCCTTCCCAAAACGCTCCGCCCAGAAGAGATTCGAATTTCCTTCGAAGGCGCTAACGATGTCGCTGGAGTCAATCTCCGGCAGCACCCACTCTTTCTTGCTCCACACGCCGGAACCGTACGGCCAGGTCGTCTTCCCTACACGCGAATCGAACAGATTCCGCCAATACGCTCCATCGAACTCCTTCAACGCTTCCATGTTGTGCTGAACGTCGAGCAGCCCGCCGGATTGGCTCCGATAAACGATTTCGTCGAGCGAGTACCATTCGGATGAATCAAAGCCAGAACCAAACGGCACATACTTGGCAGAGAAATTACGGCCGCCGTCGGCAGCAACGGAACGACTGCGATGAGAGTCATCTTGGATATCGACAGAAGCGAACTGGGGATTCTGAAGTCCGAGCGGCAAGGAAGAGTCGAGAACAGGGGAGGCGGCAGAGTCGGAGGTGGCGGAAGGGCAGGCGATGGTGAAAGGGGGGGAAGAATTCCGGCGAAGGGGGCGTCGGAAGAGAGAAGAGGGTTTGGGAGAGAGAGAGGTATTGAAAGAGAAGAGGGAGGAGGCCATTTTGAGGGGAGAGGTTGAGACGGCGGCAGCCGGAAGAGATACAAAATTGTGGTGTCGAAAGAAGAGAGGAAGGGCGCATTTTATTATACGCCTCAAGCCTCAAACTCATCCTTACCTTCATTTGTGTCACGATTTACAGGTGGCATATATTCAATTTTAAAAATAATTATTTATCAACCTAAAACCTAAAATAAATATTCTAATTGTATTTGGAATTTGTAGCTGGAGCATTTAATTCAACCAATTATTTCACTCAATTTAACCAATCTCACTAATTAAATTACCGTTATAGCTCAAATTTTGCTACAAAAATAAAATTGGACTACAAAAAACATTAAAAAAAAAAAGAAAAAAACTCAATAATCTCGATCTCTATCTTATTTTTTGTTTTCTTTTCAAATTCAGTCCAAAACATCATTTTCTTTTAAATCAAGAAGGTATTAGGATCGATATCAATTGTTAGGATCGCTTAACAACCCACGATCTAGAACCCAAAGAACAGGAGAGAGAAAATCCAATGAGGAAGGTAGGCTAAAGGTTTTCAGGTATGGTAAGAAGATAGAATAGAAAAAAAGTACATTGGTGAGCACGGATATTTATATGGTTTCAATTTACTAAGTATAGTTTCCAAATATTAAAACCTATTTGGTATAATCTAACAAATATGCCTATATCAAATCTTTATCAAACATCTACCATATATACGAAACATCATCCAAATATATCTCTACCTAGGCATTAGGTTCTATTAGTAGGAACAAGAAGAAATTTATCTATTTCATCGTGGAGACATCTCTTGTATTATAAGTATCTCTAACGATGATCTGGATGGTCTATAACAAGAAGGAAGGTTTGAAGCAGCAAAAGGGTGATATGCACGGCAAATTCTACCTGAAGCTTGCATACCCATGACCTGATGAACAAGAGGATGGTCAAGCATGAGGGCATCAAGGTGGGAGATAGAAGAGGAGAAAGAGAGCTGGTACAAGCTTTGTGCCCTTCAAAGACTTCCTTCCATGCCTCTTCCAATCCCACTAAAAAAAAATCTTTGTATCGATAAAAATAGTATTGATTTCAACGTTATAATCGGTGGGTTAGGCAACTTAGTTAGATTTAAGGCTCATAAAGTTGGGACCCGAAAAACTATTATATGGACTAACCTTAAAGGACTCTAAACCCTATCAACTGAATACAGGAAGAAGCGTACCTGAATTTTAGGTCTGAAAGGTTGTAATTGCTTATCGGTTCTTCTATCAACATCAATGTCGTCGTTCTTCATTCTTTCTATATTCTTAGTATTGAAAATTTTTGGGAGGGAGTCACACATTGGTTAATTAAGGAGGGGATCATAGATTTATAAGTAATAATCTCTATTAGTATGAAATATTTTAAAAAAATTAAAAGCATAAAAACTAATACTCAAAGTGAATAATATCATACAATAATTCCTAATACGTAAGGTTCTATATCAATTGCTTCAATAAAAAAAAGAATATTTCATTTGGCTTTCAAACTTAAAAATATTTCTAAGTCCTATCATTTTCAGTCTCGATTTAGTACATTCTGCAAAATAAAAATTCCTAAGCCGAACTTGGAAATGAAAAGAAGAAAAAACAAAAACAAAAAGCACGTGTGTGAGACCTCATAAAGGAAATCCAAAAAAGCACATGCAAAATCAACGCCCTATTCATTACAATTTACATATAGAAGAAGTAATTTGTCTTTTCACCCTTCATATTACATGCAATTACAGCAAAGGCGGATGATTTTTTTTTTTTTTTTCTTCACCAAATAAATATTTTATGTTTTTAATTATTTTGACCCAAGAATATATTTTTTCCACTTGATTCTCATACCAACTCCATCCAATTTAAAAACTCAGGTTTTTATCATGTTTCTACATCCCTCTTTTTTAAATATTCTTAATTCCTCATCATCCTTTAAATTCACTTTTTTAGAATAAAGCGACAAGGAATTGGATCTAAATTTAACTTTTTTAAAGCAATTTTGAAAAAAAAAAAAAATTCAACGGTTAATCTACAACTTGAAAAATAAATGTTTTATGAGCCCTTTATGAGTTATGCTTATGCTAGCAAATGACACCTACAATTGTTAAACAACAATGTTACCCCATCATCAAAATGAAATGAATAAAATATTTTAAAGCTGTCTCTCAAATATCATTAATTAAATATTCAAGTTTTAAAACATTGAATTCTCATTTTCTTTTTAATAAAAAATTTATCATAATTGCGTGAACCATATTTCAACCATTTTCACCCCACATTTAGAGTCGGAAGACTAACCAATTAATGTGGATCATGTCCAATGTTCGCCAGAAAGATCACCCGCAAATATCAGGCATCAGTTCTTTGCTGATTAGGAAATTTAAGTCCACTTGACTCTTAATTACCTCGAATAAACAGAAACTTGAAACGGTGAGGAGGGCCTATTTGAAAAGTTCATTAATAACATAACATTGAGTATGTACATCTATTCCAAAAGAATCCAAGTAAATAATCATCAATCTCAAAGCTTAAAATCTATACAGTCATGTTAGAATCAACGTAAACAAAAGAAACACATGAGTTGAGATACTAAGAACTTGTTTGGAAGACTTTTTAAGTACTTAAAAACATTTATTTCTCGAAATTCGACCCACTTTTTTAAGCACCAAAAAAATCATTTCAAACCGTCCGAAAGAATGGTAAGAACCTCAAACATTTCAAGGCCCAGGAAATAACCTTAGTATGCACCATTCGTTTTAAGATGCTCCATAATCACAGATTGAAATCATTTCGTTGTACAAAAAACGGCTTAAAGATGGGAATATAGAATAAATAGATAGCGTTCTACTACCATCTATAAATGAATGATAAAACCAAGTAAATAAAGCAATAGATCATAAAGAGAGGGAGATATATGAATGAAAAACACACCTTTTCAACAGACATGGTGTTTTTAACGTGCTTCTCAGCTACCAGTTCCCCCATCTATCAAATGCCAAGTTGCTTGAATCACTACCTTGGGGGTAAACTATAACAGGGCAAACTCTGTAAGAGTGATTGGTTAGGAAGTAAATGTATATACCACAATAAATAAAAAAGGCTTGTTTAGATTTGAATTGCATTCCCGTCATCGGTAAAGATGAAAAACTATTGTGTTTTACAACCTTAACTAGAATTCAACATCAGAGGAAACTTCATTTCCGAGAGTTGTGAACTTACATAACCAAAACAAGGGTTTGGTTGTGCATTGTTCTGGACCTGGTTTCACGTGATGTTGCATCAACCACCGAGGAATTAGCGTTTGCCATTCTCAGTTCTCATACTTCCGCCATGAATACATAGCACGCCAGCTCCATCTACTGCAGATATGATTACCGAAGACTAACAAACCAGAATCTCAAACATCTTTGCGCAGGGCAAGATTAAAATCCACAGCATCCAACAGTGCCTTTTTCACCTGTGCTTAGTCAGATTACCAGAAAGCATCTTTAAATCCTCGTCCAAAAACGCTCAATTCTTCACAATTTGCATATTAGAGTTTAAGGGTGGAAGAAGGAAATGATCTACCTTCTTTCAGCCAGCGACCAGCAGAAAACCAGAGTAGAGTTAACATACCTTGGAAGTGAGAACGAAATTTATGTTCTGAAGCCCAGGATAAGAAGCAGATCAGAAACAATTAAACAAGATAAATTATAGTGTTTCAGATTCCATAGCCGACAGGTTCGCACATATAGAACAATCTGTGTATCTCAGTTGGGAATTACATAAAATACATTTAATAGCCTGTAAGTTATCCGAATAAATAAGATTCCAGCCAACGCAATTAGTACATACCCTGGGGGACATGGATTAATATTGGACTGACTACAAGTTAGCTTAATCCAACATGAATAAAATTAACGAGGTACCCATCATTATCAGGGCCGTGCCCTCTTATTGCTGCACGAGGGGCATTTGTATTGCTTGATATGTTCGGCCCTTGCAGGAGTGATCTTCACACACTTGCCATGGAACCACTTCTCACATATGTCACAACATATCCAAAACTCGTCCGATGCATAATTCTCTCCGCATGCCCCACATAAGGTCTCCCCGTGCTCCTCCTCAGCTTCCTCATTCAGTCCGTCGTCTTCATCTTTTGCCAACCCATTAGACAACTTGCTTGATTCAGAATCTCTCTGTTAATAATGGTAATTTTGTTAAAAAAATTAGTTAAACAAATGTTATACAGTCAAAAGATCATATATAGAACGAAAACCGACTGGACATATAGAGCTGTAGATAAATCCATCAGGAGTAATGCATTGAAATTCAAAGACTTAGTTTTCCAAATAAATAATGTGCACATCAATGCCTTGCTTCTGAAACTAATATTTACTGCATAGCGATTTAGAAGCAAGTCCAGATACTTTCTCAACTTTTCTTTTTCCTTTGTAAATTTCTCTTATATTCTGTTTACTGTTCTTGAAGTGAGAACAATTGCATAGGGTACCAAACTATCTGATTGCGAGCACTAAGGTCCAAAATTCTTCATCAATCAACTCAATTGAGACATATGTCATTGTTCACGAATGAAAATGAAATAAGATACAGAAAATTCTTTTTACCCCCTTTGGGCCAGTCCTGGATTTGCTGCTGCTGTTATTTGAAACCAATGACTTGTCTTTTCCCTGTTTCTTCACACTTCCCGTCACAACCTCAAATATAGTGGGCAGATCATTTATCATGGTAAAGAGGCGTTTCCTGAATCATGAATCAATTCTACAAAATTAGCAAATAATGATATGAACAAGAGAAAATTATCACACTTCGAGAAACAAAATGCATGAATTTGAGTCTTTTTTCCCAAGCCTACTTTTCTTTGATCTTTTTGTAAGAGAAACACAGGATTTACTTAAGCCTTCATAATCTTACCAATTTAACCCAAATTTATCAGTTAAAATGCAACACTTATACACATAAAGATTAATGGCCCACCAGTCAGTCTCCATATTGTGAAGTCTTCAAAGACCGGGCAGATGCATAATTAATAAAGAGATATGCCAGACATCAGAGTACCGCTCTGCACAACTAATAATTTGTTTTCCTTTTCCTTTTTAAATATCAGAGACAACTTTTGTATTTTCAAAACCGAAGCCATACACGTAGTAACAAGCAACTGTGGTGCCGCAGCGGCAGCGGCAGCGACAGCCAGGAAATTTAGTTCAGAAAGTACCTGTCAGATTTATCACAGCCAAATCTAGAACCAAAATAGAAAGCCACAGCAAGAAGCCATGCGTCACTATGAACGGCAACAAGGGATAGCCAATCCTTTTTTTGCATCCCATCTCTAGCAAAGTTAATGCCCAATGCTGGTTCCGGAACCTCTGGAGGTACTTCTTCCGCAGGCAAATTAACTTCCCACTGTTCATTAGGGAGTCCATATAGGCAGAGGTTTTCCTTCTCTGAAATTTGAAACAGCTGTGTAAATAGTTGAAATGTTCACTGATGTCCATAAAAGCAGAAATAGCTACATGAGTGCTATTAAAAAAAGTAATTGGGTTCCCAATGTTTACTGCATTTATTCTACGAGTGGCCAAGAACAGAAAGTACGAAGAAAATTCATAGCTAAGCACGTATTTATGTCACCAACTTCATAGCTACTGTAGTCCCAATAACAATAACAATAACTTGCTACATTCCAGCTTGGAAACTACAGTTGGAGATTACAAACAAAATTAAAGTATCATTCACATTTCACAACGTCTTTAAATATGTTGCCAAGAAAATAACTAATGAAAAAGCTGGTAAAACACAGATTCCAGCTACAATGTGTGTGTGTGTGTGTGTGTGTGTGTGTGAAGCAGGTGGCTCTTTGAAATCTCACCAAATTAGGGGCTCTCACTATCAGTAGTAATAAGTAACCGTGTTTTTTCATTACCAAAAATTCACGAATCAAGAGAATACCCCACAGAGAAGATTTCAAAAGAATATTAATTAACACACATAAAGTACAGTGTTGACTATCAAACCGCAATTGCAAGTAAACGAAAACCCACAAGTTATGTAAAATAGAAAGAATACAAAGAATGGAGCTCAGACCAGGGTCGCAAAGCTGATAAAATTCCACGACATCTGCAAAAAGATGGCAAGAGAGAAGAGTAATTAACTAGAAATGTAAAGGGCCATGAAAGCCTGGTAGAAGAACCCTAAAAATTGAAAACAAAAAGACAGAAATAGATGAGGAGGAGAAGGAAAAGTGAGATTGAACAAGACCGGTGGTGAGAGCTCTAATCATTCCAGCACGACGGCCCTTAAAGTCCCTGAAAACCTCTTCCACAGTCCGAGGATTGTAAGCTACTCCCCCATCCATGTTTTCTGGAATCCAAGTCCGCTGAATTCAGAAAAGAAGAAACAAACAGCGAGAAATGGTTATGGAAATCGAAAACGGAAGAAAGAAGAAACGGAGAGTGAAAAGCATCAGAAGAACAAGAAAGGCACTTCTGCAATGGTCGATTATCAATGGAGAAGAAAGGCACCAACAAATCAAAACCGAACGCCCAAGAAAATCCAGTAGCAGGAGAGAGTTCTTACAGTTGCGGTTTTGAAGATTGGGCGCCTCTCTCTCTCTCTCTCTCTCTCTCTCAAAGGAGAGGGAACAAAAAAAATTAAAATTAAAATTAAATTAAATCGAATAAACAATTAATAATTCATTTTAGCTTTTTCTAAACACCGGCGGCAAAGATACACCATGCATTAGCGCGAGCTGAGATTTGTTCTTGCTTCAAATCCACAGACGTGGCAAATGCTGATTGGCTGGCGGATTTATAAATCAATTTTTAAAATTTGGTTCTATGGCGAGAAATGCCGCCAAGTCAAAACGGCTGTAAATAAAGGGTAATATCAAGTACTTCCGTACACGTGTCAGCCAATTAACGCAGAATATGAAATTCCAAACAAGGCAAAACACTGTCGAGATTACAAAAATACCCTTGCCATATTGTCATTACAAACAAATCCACGTAAGCCCAAAACCATTGTCACCTGCTTCTAAAATATGGTTTGTTTTAAACACAAGCAAATTATTGAAGGCCCTCATGCCAACGTTTTCAATAGTACATTACTGTCGGTTTGTTTCTGCTCATTCCGAACTGAAATCACAAAGCATAAATAACTAACAAAGCCAAGGATGATTTGCCTGTCGTCTAGTTTAATAACACGGTTCTATTATCTTCCGCCACGCATTAAGTCTCCGCTATACTGCTCCATTCTTCCACCCATCCTGGAAGAGAGAGCAGAGAGCTGACTGTCCGACCGCCCGAACCTCACTGAACCATTAGAGATGCTTGTGGTGATCTCAGAGCTCACACCACGGTCGCTCGTTTCAGAGATACATGTACTGAAGTCTGGTGTATTCATCTGTTGGCTCAAGGTGGTCGAAGGAGTTGATTGAACAGGTGATTGATTCTTTTTCGAGCTGAGAAAGCGTCCACCAGATCCCCTCACTCTGTTCAGCGCATGAAGATGTCGAGACTCGTGGAGATACGGCTGCATAAGTGAAATCAATATTATTGTCTAGTAGAGAATTGAAAGGAAGGATCAGATCATTCATATAAACTTCACAAACAAATACACTACAGCATTTTCTTAAAGCTTGCTCAAGCTCCCGAGTTCGAGTTCTTCTCATCGAAAAATATTTAACTGTTTAAGGATTCCATTCCAATTGATTATTGATGAGAACTGTCCAAAATCCACAGAAAAAAGGAATCAAATTCACGAGGGATACCTTTCGGTTTCTTATGACTCTGTTTTGAGCCTCGAGCTTTGCACGAGACTGCCTCCTTCTAAGAATTCCATGGTATTGTTTGGCATTGACATAGATGGGCCCATCTTCAGCAAGAGCGTGCGGAATGGGGACTCGTGCAGGTGCGATCCCAACAACATTGGTATTTACTTGAGCCTGATTCTTATGAGAATCAAATCATTGACATCAATCAAGAACCACATAAGAGAAGATAAAATGCAGACAGCTCCAGTGTATTAATCAACTTGCAATGTAAAAAGTTCAAAGGATCGATGTACGAAACTTACATTAATAGCCTGCTGACTGTAGGCACTGCACAATAGCCCGCCATAGTAAGGATCAACGTACGGGTATGATACTCGAGTCTAAAATCGAGAGAGACAGAGATTAGCCTAGCAACGAATAAGAAACGGAAATCAAACAACAAAATTCAACCTACCATTGGCTGGCTGCCATCAACTTGGGGAGAATTGAACATAAATTCAGGGTTGCTAAACAAAATAATTGGTTTCATCTGATTCTCCACACTCTCACCACAATTTTCCTCTTGACCTGAAGCACGAAGAATAACTTCAGGTTGGACAAAACGTCGAAAACATAAAAGATAACGAGAAATTAGTAGGCAGAACAATTTTTACGGCAGAAAATATCCTTCATAATTTTAATATCCTTCAGCAGTAGTAGAAATAGAATAGAACAAATTTGAGGAGTACAAATAGTTTGAATTAGCTGTGAGATCCCACGTCGGTTGAGGAGGAAAACGAAGCATTTTTTTATAAGGGTGTGAAAACCTTTCCCTAGCAGACGCGTTTTAAAAACCTTCAGGAGAAGCTTGAAAGGGAAAGCCCAAAGAGGACAATATTGGCTACGGTGGGCTTGGGCCATTAAAGTTGGTATCAAAGCCAGACACCAGGCAATGTGCCAGCAAGGAGGCTGAGGCCCGAAAGGGGTGGACCCGAGGTGGTGTGCTAGCAAGGACACTAGGCCCCGAAGGAAGATGGATTGGGAGGGTCCCACATCGATTGAAGAAGGGAACGAGTACCAGCGAGGACGCTGGGCCCCGAAGGGGATGGATTATGAGATCCCACATCGGTTGGGGAGGAGAACGAAACATTCTTTATAAGGGTGTGAAAACCTCTCCCTAGCAAACGCGTTTTAAGAATAAGGGGAAGCTCGAAAGGGAAAGCCCAAAGAGGACAATATCCGCTAGCGGTGGGCTTGGGTCGTTACATTAGCCCTTCGGCAGTTCATCTACCAGCTCTTTAACTGAGATTCTAAGGGTGCCAAGGGGTCAGGGCAATCAACATAGATAAAGTTGAGTGTTGTTATCAGTGTTGAGCTGAGCCACACTACTACTAATCAAACAAATGTATAATGAACAACAAATAAACAGAGGAATCTAAGCATGCAAGTACCAGATTCAGAAGAAATGCATTGCTCTTGAGCATTTTGCACCTCCATAGTACACACTTTATGCAGAGATTCACCAATTGAATGGGCTGTAGATGACTCCTGATCTGGTAACTGAAAGCCCAAATGCTTGTGATGATGCTGTGGAGGAGTTTCAAGTTTAAGAGTTGTATTATCAGACAAAGGCAATGGGATCTTCCGTTCGTTCGAGCTCCGCCACGGTGTACAATCAACTGAAAATGGAAATACTGAATGCACAGAGTCCTGATCAAGATTTTTCTGGGAAAAGTTCTTGAGTGGAATGGCCATCATGTTCATCAACAACTCTGTGACCACAAATCAAGGCCAAACAAGATATTCAAGCAGTGTACACATTGTTCTCATCTATTTAATTCATTCTTCATGGCTGATCAAGCATCACATCATTACACAAATAAGCATAACATAGCCAGTAGTTGAAACAAGTAAGCACAACAAGTCTTAATCGATTGAGTATCCAAACGCAAGACAGCATAAGCATATTTATAAATATCTGACAATGAAAATTACTTGTTGAAAGAAGAACGAAACACCAAGAAATGAAACGAACCCAGAGGTAACTAATGGAGACTAGTAATTATTAGCAAATCCAATTCAGATGAAGCTATGAATGGGAAGAACAGCCCAACAGAAATGGAAAATGCATTAATATGAGCAGAATCCAGAACTAAAAGGCCGCAAAAGGACAAGAACTGAGGCTTAAACCAAACAACAACAGCCCTGGCGCAGGCATCAGAAAACAAACATCGCGGTGATCTCAAACTCCACATGCATTCAAAAATCAGCAAACAACAGAGAGCAACTAAGATTGTAAACACAAAAAAATGGAGAATCCAGTTCATCGGAAGCAATAACGGATTGGAAGAAAAGGCGATACTAAGAAGAGGAGAAATGGGGAAGGGGATGAAAGAAAACAGTAGCGATGGCATTAAGAGAGACCGACAAAGCGGGTTTGGCGAGAAGCTAGGCAGCAACAAAGAAGGAAGATGTCGGGATGTCGTCGGACATGTCTCCTGTGCCGAGAAAACCCACACAAAAGCCACTTGGTAGAAACTAAAGCTCTGCGACCGTACAGATTTGTGTGTCCTTCGTCTGTGAGAATCGCAACAGAGGAAGAGAGCGACGGAATTTGGTCTTCTGTAAAAAAACAGAGGCAGGGGGTGTGTGTGGGTGTGTGGGTGTGTAGGCTCTGTGAGTGATTTTTCTCTCTTCACACCCACCGCGATACGGTCGGTCTTCCGCCTTCTGGTTTTTTCCAATTTGACGTCTTTTTCTCCGTTGGCCCCACTCCCGCGTCCAAACACGCCCTTACCCTATCTTTTGGCCTTATTCACTCTCGCTCTTCCAGCCGCCGTTAACTGTGTAACCTACGCCCACGCGCACTCCTTTCCTCTCTACCTCACTCTTCCCTTACTTGCATGCCCCTTCTACACGTTGCTTTCTGACCTCCGCACGTGGCACTCACGCTTCCTCTCCCGCGTGAGAGGCATCCCAATATTTGCCACTCATGTTTTCAATATATTTCGAAACTGCCCCTTCTTTTCATCCTTTTCCGAGATGGAAAAGTTGAGCAAAAAGGGACAGACGATTGCTACTTTGACCATGGTGAATCTCTTTAATTTCGAAAATGCCACTGACATCTCTGTTATTTAATTATTTTATAAAATTAAAATAAAGCCAAGTAGCATGTTTTATTGTTTTTTCGATACTAAAATTGTTGAATGGTTCAACCACATCATTTGTACAAATTTGTTGTCTGTCCACGTTATTTTTTATGCCATTCTTTTGGGAGTGAGTCCGACGTTGGCTCATTTAGAGAATGATCGTGAGTTTATAACTAAGGAATACTATCTCCATTGGTACGAGGTCTTTTGGGGAAGTTCAAAGCAAAGCCATGAGAGCTTGTGCTCAAACTGAACAATATCATACCATTATGGAGAGTTATGATTCCTAACATGGTATCAGAGTCATGCCCTAAAGTTAGTCATTAGTCATGACCATAAAATCATCGAATGCTCGAATATCGAATAAATTGTGTACTTTGTTTGAAGGCTCTAGAGAAAGGAGCCGAGTCTCGATTAAGGGAGGCCCTTGAGGCTTATAGTGTACTTTGTTCAAGGGGAAGATTGTTGGGAGTGAGTCCCACATTGGCTAATTTAGGGAATGATCATGGGTTTATAAGTGAAGAATACTATCTCCATCGATAATAGATTTTACTATACATTTTTAAAATAACTTTCACTTCAAAATTTTTATTAAAAAAATAGAAACGAACAATCGTATAATTCTTTGGTTGAACCACTAAATATACATATTCATTTGAATTTTAAAATTCATCGATCTAACATATATATTAAATGTAGTATTTAATAGAACCTTATGGTTTCCACTTCGAGTTTAAAAAAAATAATAAATATTATAACAAATTTGAAAGTTTATACATTAAATACACACCAACTTTTAATATGGGAAATTAGATTTTATAATTTAATATATGTATATTGGGAATGTTAGTTAATATATATATTGGGAACTGTGGAGGAGATTCAGATTTCAGGTACCCTTGTGGCTGAATATTTTCAAAAAAGGAAATAAAATAAATAAATCTGCGGCCGCAGATTAGGGGTAATTTGGTAAAGTGGACAGACAATGCCCAAGGTTCGTCGGTTACCGTTAAAAGCGGTTTACCGAAATTGTGGCTTAAAGCATTAGGCGAAGACTTGAGACCTTCGGCTCCGGTGGTCGGTATCACACCCTCATCCAACTTGGACAACCCTAACCGGGAATCTCCACGTACTCAAATAGGTTTTGTTATTTTTTATTTATTTGTGTTTTTTTTAATACGAAGGGATTAAAAAATGAAAATAAGAAAAAAAATAAAAAATAAAGAGGGTGCACTCTTTAGCTGAAGTCACGGTATTAAAAAAAAACAAAAAATGCTTTGCAAAATAATAATAATAATAATAATAACAATAATTTAATAATGCTTATTAATCCTATCCAAACACCCATTCACGATGGTGCTTAACCTTAGTTCCGTAATGATAATTTTATTACCATTTTAAAAATCTAATTATAATTAGCTCTATAAAATGTTTAATTATAAATAATTGAAAAAAAAATTAATTTTAATAGATTTCCTGGCTTTCATATTGACCACCCAACTTTCATGACTTTGCTTTGGGTCTTATTCCAACAGAGATAATATTCATTTATTATAAATTCAAGATCATTCTCTAAATTATAGAATAGATTTACTGATTTGTTACCAAATCTATGATTTCACAATGATTTACTTGTTTGTTATCATAAATCAAATAAATATATGATTTACTGGTTTGTTACCAAATGTATGATTTCACACTGATTTACTTGTTTGTTACCATAAATGAAAGAGAATCTATGATTTCAAATATATGATTTCATAGTTTGTTATAATGTAATATTCATTACACATATCTATAAATACACGAGGTGGTGACCTATATAGGTCATAGTGTCTTTCATCCTCGACTTTCATCCAACAATATCGTGATTAATATATATTTGTGCAAAACTTTATTTTATTAAAATTAATAAATTTATGAATATTAAAAAAAAAACAAAAAATTGATTTTTAATTTTTTAAAATTGACTTAATTAGGGGAGTTGTACAACATGACTTTTTATTTTATTTTATTTTTTGAGCTCCAACTGTTTTCAAATGGCTATGATCTTTAGCACTCATGAGTGGACAGCATTTTCTTCCCTTCCACCTAAATTAATGTTGAAATGACGGATTTGGACACGAGGCTCATGCCCTTTTGCTACCCTTTATTGTAAAACGCCACCTGAGAAATTAAAAGAAAAAAAAATGTCAATAGCTTTAAGAATTTGTTAGGCAGCAATTATTGGGCACCAACCATGAATTTATTCTACACTACATTTTATTAGCTTAAACCCTTAAACAATTTTATCCTCTTTCTATTAATTTAATATTTACTTTTGTTCTCAATCTAGATATTATTCGATTCAACCTAGTTGCTTTTTTTAAAATTACATAATATATGTATAGATTCCAACTCCTTGCAACAGAGTGGCTGTAGTTTAGTGGTGAGAATTCCACGTTGTGGCCGTGGAGACCTGGGCTCGAATCCCAGCAGCCACAATGTTTTTTAATTTTTGAGGAAATAAAAAGAAATGGATCCGAGGCCCAAATGAGACGAAGAAATGGGCTGGGCTTAGGTCTGGATTCGGTCGTGGAACTTGAAACACAAAGACCGCGCAACAGCAACAGCAACCGGTATGTAGCCGGTAGCAGGTAAGGAGAAAGGGAAATCGCACAGTTGGTGAAATGAAAATTGAAGACATGCCATAATTATTGCAATTGCCCGGCAACCAGCAATTTGTTTGACGCTCATTTGCGCTTCCTTTCACTTCCCGCCGGAGTATGCGCCATTTCCTCTCCGATCACACGGTTTCTGTACCTTTCTTTTTCTCTATTTTCGTTCAACTATTAGACATCGCGAGGTTGTCATTTTCATTTCCATTTTTTACAGGAATCGCTGGAGCTTAGTCTATGGTTGGATTGAATCAGGCTGAGGGTGAACAGCGGGGCTGCCTTGTTTTCATCGCGTCAAAGCTGTACCAGAACAACCGATTCCTAATTTTTCAGGAGAAACTAAGGATTCAAGAGTGAGAATCTGCGCTTTGTTAGTCTTAGTCTTAGTCTTCTTCCCTTTGTTCTTGATCAACTTCTATATTTTTTAAGTTCATTTTTAGAATTTGTTTTTAAGCAAAATTTGGCTTATCAGCGTCCGAAAGCGAGGGCAGCGATTTGACGTTCACTTCGCTGCTTGAAATTGGGCTGCTGGAGAAGTACTGTAAGAGGTGAAAATGCTGACATGCATAGTTCGTTCTAAGAAACTCGGAGATGGCTCCTTGACTCAAATTGAAGAATCGGACTCCGTCAATGGACCTGGGAATAAGCAACAATCTGTCAAATCTCTGACAGGTCAGGTACTTCGAGATCAAACTCCTTTTCTCCTAGTTATCAATTTCTTGTTCTCATGACTGGAATGAGGGAATTTAATGTTCATGTTCCGTGTTGGTTTATTCTTTTTAGCTCAAAGACATGGCGTTAAAAGCCTCCGGATCGTACCGAACTTGCAACCCTTGCGCAGGGCCGATACCGCAGAGTCGACTCAAGAACTGCAGCTCACAGTCAGATGCCGACTCAGAGCGGTTCAAGTGGGCTTACAAGCGATCCGGGAGCTTGAGCTCGACGAAAACGAGAACATGGGGCAAGGAGATGGAAGCGAGGCTGAAGGGGATTTCAAGCGGAGAAGGAACCCCCAATTCACTGAGTAGGCGCCGAGTCGACCCAGTTGTGTACGTCGAGGAGAGCGAACCAAAGGAGTGGGTGGCGCAGGTGGAACCCGGTGTGTTAATCACATTCGTTTCACTTCCTCGAGGAGGGAATGATCTGAAACGGATACGTTTCAGGTACGCTCTACACAGAATAACATCGACGGTACAAATTTTTTTGGTTTCTTTTTAATAAGTTACTTTGCGGTTTGGTTTGACTTTAATGATATAGCGGATGTGAATGAGGATGTGCGGTGGGGCTTCATAATCACCTCCCCACCATCTTTTTCGACTTCTTAATTAGCAATAGAAGCGGCCCTCTTAGTGGGTCATTTACTGGGAGTTGGGGACGTGCTTGGATCTTATATCCCTTACTTTTCAGTTCATTTTTTTTATGGTTTATTTGCCCTTCTGGAATTTCTTTGGCTGTGTGCGTCACCGGAGCTTATTTTTTGTTGGAAGAGGCGAGGAAGAATATATTTAAAAGAAAGAAAGATTGAAACAGAGGGTTGGAGTAATCTCCGTTGGAATTGTGGGGTCTGATTTTTTCTCAGTAAAGATCACGCCTTCTCATGAAAAGCAATGAAGAAAAAGTCCAAAAGTAAAACTCAATTGTGACGTGGGAGTGGTGGGTGGGGGCAAATTTGATTGTGGTGGGGAAACTTTATTCCCAGAATTGTCGTCGTGTCGGGGAATTCTCTTCCTCTTCTCTTTCTTTTCAAGAATTCTTCACGCCTACCCTGATTCTCCTGGATTTGTCTTCTGCTAATCGAGTTAAATACTGCTTACCCACAGCCCAAACAAAATCGAACACCAAACAAGGTTATTCTTCATCTCCACCAATTTAAATATCTCTTCTATCCTATTGGTCTCCACTGCCTGTTGGTCTCATCCATAACCCTTTTGTGATATTCCACGTTGGTTGGGGAGGAGAACGAAAGACCCCTTGTAAGGTGGTACGCGTTGTAAAGACTTGAGGAGAAGCCCGAAAGGGAAAGCCTAAAGGACAATATCTGCTAGTGGTGGGTCTGGGCTGGTACACCTTTGGATTGACTTTATCTAAACTACGTGACACCAATGGGACGAGATCCTATCATAATATCTCGGTCTGTTAGCCTAATAAAGAAAAGTTCGAGGGGTTTGGATCTAGTGGTTAATAGGCCTTGGGCACAGAGTCAATATTTGATACCACCGGAACTACTTTATTCAAAGCATTAAAGTTTCTCCTTGCTTTTTTTCTTTTTTCTTTTATAATATTTAATTTTTGACCAAATTGGCTCCTATTAAGAATTTTCATGATTAGCAGCACTAGGGTGAAACTAAAAGGTTATTGTATGTGACGAGAACAATATTCTTTGCTAGGTCCATTGCTGTGAAAATGTTTTATCTTTGGTAATCCATATCTTGTTAATTATGAGTGAGAACAAGAGAGGAAGACAAAATTTGTAGTTCCATATGTGTAGTGTGATATCTGATCTCTATGACCGTGACATGTATAGCAATTTCTTTCAATATTGTGTGTTATAGGTTCCATATGTAGAGTTTGATTGTTGTTTTTGTTTTTGTAACGATCTTGATTAGTCGAGACGTATTCAATAAATGGCAAGCTCAAAGATGGTGGGCAGAAAACTATGATAGAGTTATGGAACTATACAATGTTCAGAGGTTCAACCGGCAAGCCTTTCCTCTTCCAACCCCACCGAGATCCGAGGACGAGGTAAGCCTATAGTTCATTGGCAACGCTTGGAAGACTGATAGCATTTTGAAATTATACCAAAATGATAGTTGTGATTGGACCCTATCCTGCCCATTTATCCCAATTTTTCATTGTGCAATATAATTTTTGTGTTGTGTATACTGTGTTTCTTGTTATATCATATTGATGAGGCCCCCCTCTCCACTGAAACAGCAAAGCTCAAAAATAGAATCTGTGGAACACAGCCCTGTAACACCTCCACTAACTGCAGAACGCTTGCCTCGCAATCTCCACCGTCCCATTGGAGCGGGTGTGAGTTATTCATCCCCAGATTCACTTGAATATCAGCCAATGCAGTATCGGCAGTACCAAGATTCAGGTCTCACCTCCACTCCTAAACTCTCTAGCATCAGTGGCGCAAAGACAGAAACATCTTCCATTGATGCATCCATGAGAAGCAGTTCATCAAGGGATGCAGATCGTTCAGGAGAACTATCCATCAGTAACGCTAGTGATCTTGAGTCTGAATGGGTCGAACAAGACGAGGCAGGGGTTTATATTACAATCAGAGCTTTGCCTGGCGGCAAAAGGGAACTCAGAAGAGTCAGATTCAGGTACTAAACATTCTGCATCATCTTGATTTCAATTTATTAAACGTACGTAGCTTTCAGAAATTTTCTATAGCTTGCCATTACTACAAATGAGAACCTTGTTGTCCCCTAACACTAACCAAGTTCATATATTTCCAAGGTTGACTAACTATAATGAAAATTGAAGTTAACATTCTTCTAGAATTCTATCAAAAGATTAGTTGATACTTGATAATGCCACCCACTATTCTCAAGTCAATTTTGCTCTGTTGACCTTGTTCTCTCATCTTTGAATGTTGCAGCCGGGAAAAATTTGGGGAGATGCATGCTAGATTGTGGTGGGAAGAAAATCGAGCCAGAATACACGAGCAATACTTGTAAGAGAATCAGTGCAAAAAATCTGGCAACGTGCGCTTTTCAAAAGTCCGAAAGAAGTGGTACTTTTACAAAATTTATGATCATTGCCATACTAGTAAGAAGTCTCCCTTATAGAGATCTTTCCAGTACTGTTAGTGTTGGCATCCTATGATGTTTGGGGGTATACATATACATGCGAAACCAAGTCGCGTGTAGTTTTCACAATATGTGGATGTTAGATTTTAATTTTTTAATAGCTTTTTTCCCCTCTGTCTTACATTTTGGTTGAAGAGGCGTTGCCTCTATGTATTGTAGTATGGTGGATGTAAAACTTTAATTCCTCATGTGTCAATATCAATGGAAGAGATTAAGATGTGCGGGCTTCCTCCCTCTCTAATTCAGAAGTGTAGAGAACCTGTTATTGTTAGCAATAGAGATGTCTATTTATGGGCAGAAACGGGACTTTTATTTATACTAAAGAGAACTACAGAAGATTAGTTTAGGAGTCACACCACTATTTAGATTCTTCTACAAGGACTGGATCAATAGAATCAATGGGTTGCAGGAGAGGGATGAATGAAAAACTGCGTTAGACAAATAGTTCTGGAGTGGGATGAGTGAAACTGCGTAAGACAAATAGTTCAAAAGAAAATGCTAAAGTTGAGCTGAGACTCGAGAGGGTCTATCCGGTTCTAACCACAGTGAGTGAGTGTGCTTGGTGATTGAAATTACCTGCCCAACTTGTTGATTTTAAAACTTACAGAAGTGTCTCTGAAGCAAGGGCTGCAAAATCATGGCTATGGTCAAACATTTCCCCGACGAATTCCTGCCAAAAGAGAAGTCAGGGAGGAAAGTAATGGAAGTAAAGTAACATAAAGGAAGATGGTGGCACTGGCTTCTAAGTCTGGATCTTCTTTAGGGGAGCCTTCTGTTTACTGATTTTTGTGTGTGTTTTGGTTAATTGTTTGAGTTTGATTGGCTTTACAGGTTTGAAACAAGGGAAAATGACAAAACAGGGGAAACTCAAATTCAACTGGTTGCCTTCGCAGACAGGCTACTATTCCACCAAGAATGCTTTGTCCTGCTTTTGATAATCATAGAATCCACAATGATTTCAGGTATGGAAAACTTCCCATCTGAACAAACAAATCTGGTTTATGTTGGGCACTGCAGAAAGAGAAACTGGAAGGATCAGCAGAGGAGACAAGGATGCAGAAGAAATGAAAAGAAGAGGTAATTGGGGAGACAGGTAGTGAGTCAAAATAATTGGAGGAACAGGCAAAGATTGCAAAAACTAAACCGTGAAGATTCTTGTGGTACAGAAGAACTGAAGGTTGATATGTAGTTTAGGAGTGGACAGTGAAGCAGAGGGTGAAATCTGTGGAAGACAAATGTTAGTGGAGACTGAAGAGTGTTTGTTTCTCAACAACCGACATGGAAAGATTCTCAGAAATGAGGAAGATTGTAGTATGCAAAATTGGCACAAAACAAGCTATTTCATATGACAATGCCATTGCCTGTAATGAGTAATGGAAAGCTGTAGACAGGCAGGAAACTTAAACCCTTTGTCTTGGGCGTAGGGTGCATTTTTGGTCACCTCATTTAAGTTTCTAATAGTAAAGCCATTTAAGTCTTCCCTAAAAAAGAATTTTTTTAAAAAAATAAACTCATTTGGATGGAAATCCCTACTCGTTTAAAAAAAATTCCATAATAGGTTTGGTTCAATTATGAAAGTCTTGAACTTGATACAATTAATAGTTTAGAGTTGTAATTGATTCAACAGGTCAAATTTAGGGGTATAAATCATTTTTCTTTCATTTCTATATACCAATTTCAAAATAAACAAAGAACAAGAATTTTTTTTTATTTAAGAAAAAAAAAAACCAGGATCGATCTGTTGCTTTTTAATGTGTTTTCTTCAACTATTTTAAAATATGTTTATACTAAATAATTATTTTCTTAAATTTGTTTTCTACATAAATATATAAAAGACTTTAAGAAACACTTTTCAGAATTCAAAATAATGAATTTTGTACTATGGGTTTGCAAATTAGTTGGAAACTATTTTATTTGAGAGATTTATTAATCAATCAAAGAAGAAAAAATAACACAGAAATAGTTATTTTTGCGCAAACTTTTAGTTTATTAAAATTAACGAGGTTATCACGATTTTTACACTTCTTATACTAAAATTAGTGGGCAAATGAATGAGAATTGAATCGGTAAGATTCTGACCTCATGTCTTGGAGGCATAAGCGTAAATGGGCCCAAGTCCACTTGAGAGAATACTGGTCCAGGTCCAAATTGTAGATTAACCCGTCTAATTGAATGAAAATTGGAGTGTATGTATACCCAAAACCGGAGTGCCAAGCTGAAAAACAGACAAAAATAGAAACGTATTATGTTTAGCCAAACTACCACCAACATGGCTTCTAAATTACACTACAACTGCCCATTTTTGGTCGATCTATAATCAATCTAAACAACCCGTAGTAGTTACCAATTGCCGTCTTTAACTCTTTTGCGGTTGGATTCATCGAAGTCTGTAATGTACCACAGCCAGCAACACGGCTATAAAAATAGCAGCTACCCCAGAGTTAGACAACCATCAAGTCCCTGTGTTAAATGGGCAAGTATAACAGTCAAATTGTAGTGCAGAATCCTTAATTAACCAAGAATACCAAATTTTCCAACTAAATAATACCACCACAATGATTGAGAAAATATAACAATAGTTCGAATAATATTTCGATATTGCAGCAACATCCTCCAAACAAATCCTGAAAGGTCATTGGGCCAACAAGATAATGTTATCTTCAGTTTCAAGTCCAAAACTTGCCACGTGGGACAGGGCACCTTAAATTTGGACCGCTCACTGGGTCAAGCTTCCACCACCACCTCTATCTATCTTCCCTCAATATCCTAAAATCAAGTCAGGAGAGAGAGAGAGAGAGAGAGCTTAGTAAAAGCTTCAATCAAGATTGACTGAGAAGAGGCAAGACAGAACCCAATGGCTTCAACTTCCGCAGTTTCAATGGCTATGCCAATTACTAATGCGACCCAGAAGAGAGCAAGGAGCACCGACGCCTTCGCTAAGGCATTGCCTTTGAGGCCTTCCAACAAGCCAACCGCTTCATCAAACTCCAGAGCCAAGTTCCAAGTGCGGGCTTCTTTGAAGGAGAAGGCAGTTGCTGGACTCGCTGCTACTGCACTGACGGCCTCCATGGTGCTTCCTGAGGTGGCTGAAGCTGCTGGGCCTGGAGTTAGTCCCTCTCTAAAGAATTTCTTGCTCAGCATTGCCGCCGGTGGAGTAGTCGTCACTGCTATCTTGGGTGCGATTATCGGCGTTTCCAATTTCGATCCGGTCAAGCGTACCTGAGCTGAGGAGGATGACATTCCACCAATTGTGTTTTCATTTTCCTTTCTTCATAATGCCGTCGTCCCATGATGTTCCATTGTCTGTAGTGGTTGTTTCTGTGTTTTGTGTGTAATATGCGGCTCCTGCCGTAAATCACCAGAAACTGATATTATATTGAATGTAAAGTACCTATTTGCTCAAACCATCACTTTCGCTTTCCCTGAATACAATTTATTCTACGAATGTCTGAAAAAAAGAATATATGTTCGTCCTCCAAGAGTAAAATAATTCTGGACAGAATTATATCGCCTAGTCGGCAAGAAATAATTTGTTACCTCTTTGAAAGCAAATCCAACATATATTTGCTTTCTGAAGAATAGTTTACCCTATCTGCCTTAACTACAGTATTTTTCACTCTCTGTTCATCCCCGTACATCTCCTCCTTGATTTTGAGTCTAAACAGAAATTGATCGAAAATTTTACTTCTGATTATTTCACCAAACTTGACATCATCCTGCTGTTCATACTTCAAAATGTACAACTCCTTGGCTGAGACACCCAGAATCTCTTCACCAGTTTCCTGGAAGGCGGTCACCCATGTCAATCCAGTATGGTCTTGGATTTGGGCTTGGAGAAGATACCTGTAATCGCAATCCTCAAATTCTTGATTGCACCGGTCACACAGCCACTTCGAGTTTCCTGATCTAGTCACCTTCTTGTTGCATTGCCGATCTCCAATCATTAATGGACATGCTGTGTAGCAGAAGGAATCTGTTTTAATAAACGATATTGTTGCTTTCACGGTTATCCAATCTGGCTTATCAGATCTGCCAAGTCCTTCATCTTTTATCTGAGATACAGACTTTCGAATCTCATTCTTGGCAGATCCTGACATAATTTCTTTAGAAATAGACAGAGAAGTAGTATTCTTCCCCCCACCATCGTACCAGTCTCTCAAGATGAGAGCCTCAGAAAGATCTGGATTTACGAAAAGCTGTGTAGAAGAAATTGTCCCAATGGATTTCCCAGTGAAATCACTTACTTTCCCAGACTTCACAGCCAAAACTGGCGAGAGGCCTGAGTTAATTATTTCTTGCAGATTTTGACCTTCTTTGTTGCAAAAATCTCCCCACAGTGTCAGCTCGACACTCCTGCCAGACGCATCCTTCAAATTCAGAACTCTTCTTTGAGTTTCCATACCATTTTTCCTCAAAACAGGAATTGATGGATTGATGGATGTTACAATACCAATAACATCCAGAATAGAGTTGGTTTCAGCATTTTCAATTTCACTGATAGGTCTAAAAGAAAACTGCTGTCTTGGTATGGTATCATCTTCATCTGGACAATGTTCCACAGTGGAAGATGCCTCCAAGAAAACCTCCCATTCATTGTTTAGGTGATTGAAATCCTTCCGCGCAGGTTTTAGGCTACCTTTAGAAATCAAGTAAACTTTACCAACTTCTATGACCTCGTAGAAACGATCAACAACAGCATTGAAGCAGGTCACACGTATCTCTCCTCCATCAGAATCAAGGAGGTCAAAAGAGAAAACTTTTCCATCACCTTTGGCATTATTATAGCGACGGAGATCACCCTTTGCAGTAACTCTTGCCTTTATAGCCCATCGTCCCTGATAAGGATTCAACGCAGCTATGGGAATTACACGGGCTGGTGCCTCATTCTTAATGATTGCACCATGATTTTTATAATTTGGAGGTGGCTGATACGGAGGTTGAACTGTAGCTTGGAAGCTCTGCACATTATTAACTGGATTTCTGGCACTCACAAGACGATTACCAACCTTGGCAGGTTGCTCTAAATTTCCAGATGGCATTGCCTTTTGTGCAAAATTCTCTGATTGAGCAGATGATTTTGGATTCCCAATTATCTCACTGTCCAATATAATAGTTTCCAGGCTGAGCACAACAATAACCCTGCATAGAAAGATAGTAGAGAAATCAGTATTGGCTCTAGTTACAGCAATTCAAGTCAGAAGTATATTTAACTCGAAAGGGAAAAAACTTCCCTGCTCAATTACAACATCCATCCTACTGTGAAGAATTTATAAGTCATCTAGTTTACAAAGCTACGGTCTGCATAGAATGGGAAGTAAGATACCATAATTAACATGATCACGAGCAACATTATTTGAACAGCTGAGCTAACAATAGTTCCTTCTTTCTCATGTCATGACGTGTACACATACTCAGCTTATAACAAGAATATGAGAGACTGGAACGAGACCCAAACCAAACAATTCAAATGGACAATTAGTCGGTCATAAAAAGTCAATAACCTTGGACAGTAATTCATGCATGCACCTAGCATTTCAAAACAAGCAGATAAACTGACAATAAGACATTTTTCCCACGATGTGTTCATGTACACAGATTTTAATGAGACAAAAGGAGAAAACAGCAATCAATCGCATTAAACCACTTGTGTAAAAATATAATAACTCAAATGGACATTCAATCCATGATTTAAGCTTAATGAACCATATCGACCATATAAAGTAATTCATGTATGCACAAAACATTCAGACAAGCATGTAAACTAACAACAGGATCCTTTTTCTCTTCATGATTTGTTCATATACACAGATTTTAATAAGAATACAAGCAGATAATGACAATCTATCGATAGTAAACACTTGTGTACAGACCTGAAACAAGTTATGTAAGACTTATAATTCAAATGGACAATTAATCAACGATTAAGATTAATATTTAATAAACTGTATCAATCATAAACAGTAAATCATGTATGCACCGAACGTTTCATTATCTCAAATATGCATATATAAACTGACAATAAAACCTTCTTTTCCCATGATGTGTTCATATAAACAGATTTTAACAAGAACAAAAGGAGCAAAAAGCAAGCAACCTAATGGCACCAAAAAAAACTTCTGTACAAACCTAACAATTCAAATGGACAATTAATAAACAATTAAAATTTAATAACTGTATCAATTTTAGACAGTATTCTAACATCCACCTAACTTCAAACAGGTATGTAAACTGATGAAAGAATATTTTATACCATGATGTGTTCATATACACAGATTTTAACAGGAACAAAAAGAGAGAACAATCTTTCAACGCTAAACCACTTGTGCACAGACCTAACAGTTCAAATGGACAATTGATTATAATTAAAATTTAATAAACTCTATCAACCTTAGACAGTAATTCATGCATGCATTGAACATTTCAAACAAGCATATAAACAGACAATAGAAAATTTTCTCCCACGATGTGTTCATGTACACAGATTTTAACAAGAACAGAAGAGAGCAGCAGTCTATCGGCACCAAGCCACTTAATAATTTAAATGAACAATTAATGCATGATTAAAATTTAATACACTAGTATAAACTTTAGACGGTAATTCATACATACACCAATCATTTTAAACAAGCATGCAAACTGTTTTCTATAAGAGATTTCAACGCAGAGCAAAATAACCATTTCTCCGTTTCAACTATGCATCACTAAATGATTTATCTCAAAACTTCAAATGCGCACCTAGTTTTCTAAACTTGCATCACGTTGTCCGAGAAGGCCAGTAAGCCAATTAAAATGAATAATGACACCACATACGGCTAGATTTTTTCAAAATATAATTATAATAATCCATCACGATGAAAAAAAATGATTAATGAAGTACGAGGGAGAGAACGGACTTGCGGCTCTTAATGGGACTGCAAACATAATCGATCAACTGGATAACTGATCCTTTCTTGACTCGTCCAGTCTTAATAATATCATTGAGCTGAGTTGCGAGCATAGCCTGCTCGGTAGAAACAGCATCGGAGATCAAGAGGCTGTACCTCTCCTGCGTATTACCGATCAGCTTGATATCTAGGACCTGCACTAGGGGCTTGGAATTAACGTCACCAGCGACAATTGCAGAGATTGCATTCGGCGTGAGATGCACCGGCATGATGCAGATGCGACCGCAAGAGAGCTCGGGAATGAATCGTGAAAATAAAGTAAACGATTACAAAGAAACTGATGAAAACCCTAGGAAAATGGAAGAGAAAGTAAGATTGAGAAGCAATGCGAGTGGAATTGAAGTTCAAGAAAAGAACCGGGAGAATGAAATGGCCGTGGTGAAGCAAAGCAAACGGAAATGGAGCTTAATTACAAAGAAAATTCGGAGTCTGACACCAACGGCGAACAAATGAAGACGATAATCTCCCGTCCTCGGTCGAAACTCTTCGAGATTTAGCGGGACGTCAGTTTATATATGCGTGGGGATCTGATGGCGGTTTCTTTTTCCTTTTTTTTTTTTTTTTTTTTTTCCTCGACGTTCAAAATTACCAAAATACCCTCCAACTTGTCCGATAGATTTGAAATAAAATGGTAAATTTGTAGAAATTTCTATGAAAACAGTAAAAACGGCAGAATTTGGACAATAAAATTATATAATTGCAAGTTCTGGTCCTTCAACTTTCACTTATTTCCACATTTAAGCTTTCTCAATGAAAATTCAAGTCACAATCCGGTCATTTTCTTACATAAGATTACGCCATTAAATTTTATAAAGTTTTATTTTTAAATGTAAAGATGACAAGATAAGCCATGAATTGTGAGAAATGAAGTTCAAAGCTTGCAGCTTCTAGGCATGGCTAGCCAGCCCTTGGCCATGAGTGAACCTCGCATCTTCCTCAGTGAACACATGAGTCTCATTCATCATCCTGCACGCACAACCACAACATCGTCAAACATGATTTTTTCTTTTTTTTTCCGCTCAACGAATCGAGACGATGGAAGTCAACTATCTTTGTACTTACGCTGTACGAATGGTCTTGTTTATGACTGTTGATGACACGATGAATGCACCGTCCAAGTAGCGTAGCTCGCCTCGAACTCTCTCGCGTATCCTCTTGTCGAGATCTTCGATGTCCAATTTAAAAGGATGATCACTAGCCTATCATTACAATTTTGTATAAAACCATATTATAACGTGACATCTCTTAGACTTTTCAACGGTTTAAAAAGTAAATATTTCTAAGCACTTAGAAAGTCATTCGAACTCTTTCTAGTTGCTTACTAGAACCCATCCGCTCGAATCTGCATAGGACGGAATATGAGCGGTGTATGCAATCACATCTGTGCACATAAAATGAAAGATGTTAGACCAAACAGAGAGCTTCAAGTTTAGATCTACATGAACTTGTTCATCTAAGAAGCCTTGTTTCAAAACAAAAGGTTAGCTCTACAAATGCATCAAGGGAAAGTTGTGTTACATTTGAAGACATGCTTTACGGTGTTGTATATTGATGAGAAGACATTGTAGGAGAGAATACCAGAAGGGCCAGCCTGCATTTTAGGACACCCTTAAGTTAAATCTCAGTAACAATAGCAGAGGGGCTTGAATATGTTATATAATGTACCTGAGTAACAAAGATACCATTGTCATTCAGCTTGGGCTTAATCCCTTCCTCGTAGAATGATTTAGTGTACAGATGATTGCAAGGTCCTCCTTCATGTGGATCGGCTAAATCGCTGATGATTACGTCGAACTTCTCGGGTTGTCCCTCCAATCCCACCCTTTTTAAGTTTTCAGGTTAACCCTTTTGAAATATTGAATTCATTCAAGTAAAAGTTGAGATATAAACTACTCACTTTGCATCATCAAAAATGATATGAAGCTTCTCATCCTGAAATGCATCTTGATTTTCGCTCAGATGTGCGCGGCAGAAATTGACAACATCCTACAATATGAACTACACTTTGTTAATATGACACATTGGTTAATATGAGTGATATCACACATTGGGAAACAAAATACAGTTTATAAGGGTTGGAAACCTTTCCGTAAACCTTGAGGGGAAGTCTGAAAGGGAAAACCCAAAGAGGACAATATTTGTTAGCGGTGGACTTGACCATTACAAATGATATCAAAGCCTAGCGGTAGGCTTGACCATTACAAATGATATCAAAGCCAAACACTAGGCAATGTGCCAGCAAGGAGGTTGTTCCCTAAAGGGGTAGACACAAGGCAGTGTGTTAGTAAGGATGCTGGCTCCGAAGGGGGTGCATTTGGTGGGAGTCCCACATCAATGGGAGAAAGAAACGAGTGCTAGCGAAGACGTTGGGCCCTGTAGGAGATTGTGATATCTCACATAAGGGTGTGGAGGAAGCCCAAGAAGGAAAGTCCAAAAAACACAATATCTACTAGTAGTGGGCTTGACCGTTACAACACTTCACTTCACTGATGTTCTACCACTTGAAAATATATAAACTAAACTGAGTGTATCTTAGGATTTCAAGAGACATACCCTGTCAATATCGCACATCACAACTTTCTCAATACTTTTGTGCTTTAGTGTCTCTCTAGCAGTAGACCCTTCTCCACCTCCCAGTATAAACACTGTTTTGGGGCTGAAATCATTCACAAAACCAAAAGAATTTCAGTACCCACAATAAGAATAGTTAAAAAGAAGTAAACCAAATATGAACACAGCGTGTATACTTGTGGTGCAGTAACAGAGCAGGATGAACCATGGACTCATGATAAATGAACTCATCTTTTTCAGCACTTTGCAGCTTCCCATCAAGCAACAGAGCCTGAAAAGCTTTGAATTAAATGAATAAAGTGTAGTCGGAAAGGAAATTGAAAGTGATGTGGGATCATGCAAACCTTCCCAAATCGCTTGGTGTCCAGCAGAACTATATCTTGGAACTTGCTGGTTGCAGCATGAAGTATCCTAAAGGAATGGAATGTCACAATTTGTTAGAATTTGTTAGAATTTGTTGAATTTGGTTCATGCAGTCTACAATGAAACAACTCCGGGAAACAGGAGATGAATTAGATGAGGAAAGAAGGGGAAGACATTTTAACAAACATGTAATGGGCAGGAGAAAGAAAAAAAAAGGAATGGACCTGTTGACTGCGAAGGACCATTTGAGATCATCCTCGAGTTGCTCCTCGAACCATTCAGAGACATGGGGAACAGCAGTGGAGTTGGAGGTGGGGATAGAGAGAGCAGGGAGGGCAGAGCAGAGGGGTGAAAGCATTGTGGCAAATTGAAGTGAAAGAGGAGAATGTGCAGAGGAAGAAGAAGAAGAGGGGGATTATTTATAAGGGGGAGAGGGGATTGAAACATGTCGGGGAAAAAACAAGAAAATGGGGCGTAGCAGAGGCGTTATGTTGACGAAACTTGAGAAGCAAATGCATGCATGCAAAACCCAGAATTACGCGTAATACTGACACAAATGGAAGCTATGTCTTGTTGTGGCGGTGCATAACCAAATTCTGCATTTGGTCACACTTCATTTTCTATTTTTCTTTCCACAGGAAAAGAATGAATAATGCAATAAATTGAAATTTGTATCCTTTTTATCCAATTTTGGGCAATACGCGATAAGTCTATTTATTCCCAACCACCAAAATCACCTTCACCTTCAAATTTAGAAACAAATCCCTTTTTACCGTCCCTTATTCGGAGATCCCGATCAGCAAATGAACCAATTAGCATGAACCATTTTTAACACACCTCATCCATCCCATATTTATAGATTCTTTTATAGATTCTACCGCAAAGTCTAACGTCCCTAATTTTGGTAATAATTATAGATTTATAATCGAGGAATATTATCCCTTCTGAAGAAGTCCAAATCAGAGCGTCAAGAGAGTTTATGCTCAAAGTATAGAAGATATAGTCAAAAAGTGTACTCTGTTCCAAGACTCCAAAAAGAATAAAAAAAATCCAGTTTCAATTGAGGGAATAATCATGTGTTTATAGTATAGGAATACCATATCTATATGAATGAGACCTTTTGGATAAGCCAAAGGCATGAGAGCTTATGCTCGAATTAGACAATATCATAACATTCTGGAGATCCGTGATTCCTCCAAAACAAAGCATATAC
Organism: Cucurbita moschata; assembly: GCF_002738365.1. Taxonomy (NCBI): domain Eukaryota; kingdom Viridiplantae; phylum Streptophyta; class Magnoliopsida; order Cucurbitales; family Cucurbitaceae; genus Cucurbita; species Cucurbita moschata. Next base: position 110,517 of record NW_019268528.1, read on the forward strand.
TCAAATGAGACAATATTATACCGCTGTGATGTGGTGGATGTGATATTATACCACTCAAATGAGACGATATGGATGATAGTGAGGATATTGATGATAGTGGCGATCTTGATGATAGCAACGATATCGACCGTGATCTTGATACGAAGCTGGAGCTTCTAACTATGATGAATGCGCCGCTAACTATGGATATGATGCCGAAATAGATCGATTTTATATCACCCTTCAATTTGAATTAGCAAAAGCAATGTCTCCTTGCATAATATGGATTCCAAACATTCATGATCTGGATGTGAATGCGTCGAATTACTTATCCCTTGGTTTAGTGAACTATCTCTCCAGGGATTGTGAAAGATGTTCCACTAGAAATATTCTTGTTATTGCTTCGACCCATATTCCCCAAAAAGTGGATCTCGCTCGGATAGCTCCGAATAAATTAAATACATGCATTAAAATACGAAGGCTTCTTATTCCACAACAACGAAAGCACTTTTTCACTCGGGGCTTTAGAGGTTCTGCCAACCTCCTTAACACTACTGTGCAATCACGGTGGTAATTTTTGCGTAGAGGAAATAGGATGGGCAGTTGGTCAGATCTAGTATGGATCGTACATGGACGGTAGTTGGAGTTGGCGGCTCTTTTAGGGTTCCCTCATCTGGGATCCCTGGGGAAGAGGATCAAGTTGGCCCTTGCGAACAACTTGATGCACTATCTCCCTTCATCAACAAGTCTGCGTGTAAGATATCCAGCACCTGATGTTCGTACAGCAGTATCCACAACTCCTTTACGTGCTCCGTAGCAAGAAATTATATATTCCGTTAAGGACAGCCCCTCGCGTAAATTGCTTTGAATGGGTAAATCAATCATTTGTCCTCGTGGATCAGACATTAATCCTCTCATACCTACTAATTGGTGTACTTGAGATGCATTTCCAATCATTCATTTGTCCTTGTGGATCGGACATTAATCCTCTCATACCTACTAATTGGTGTACTTGAGATGCATTTCCTCGAGCTCCCAAAAAAGACATTATATGGACTGGATTAAAAGGGTCGGTCATCCTAAAATTAGGATTTAGGATTCGTTTCTTGTCTTAAATAGTCACTTGTAGCATACTATTTCTCAATGGACTGTTTCTGGATTAAAATGGTCAGTCATCCTAAAATTTGTCTTGTTTCTGGATTAAAAGGGTCAGTCATCCTAAAATTTGTCTTAAATATTCACTTGTAGCATACTATTTCTCAATGGACTGTTTCTGGATTAAAAGGGTCAGTCATCTTAAAATTAGGATTCGTTTATTGTCTTATATTCACTTGTAGCATACTATTTCTCAATGGACTGTTTCTTGTCTTAAATATTCACTTGTAGGATTCGTTTCTTGTCTTAAATATTAACTTATAACATACTATTTTTCAATGGACTATTTCTTGTCTCAAATATTCACTTGTAGAATACTATTTCTCAATGGACTGGCATAATTTTTCTACTACGTGTGTACGTTTCCATAATGATGGTGTTTTTCCAAAATCAAACTTTGTTGTTCAGCATCTTGGACTAGCCATCCTTAGAAGGGAATGTTAAAAGATCGTCTCTCAATTGTTTCATAGAGACGATCGGGAGATGGGATGACCTATTACATGCTAGAGCTTATCAATGACCTATTACATGCTAGAGCTTATCAAGTTCATGAGTCCATATATATAAAGTATCTTCCTCCTTTCCGTAACTCAAAATGAAATTCGATTCCCTAATTCAAGACCCAATAAGCAGACACCACAGAAGGGTTATCATATCAAGATTTAACGATTATTTTTCAATTACTCTACTAAATTCTTGAAACAAAACCTAGACGGCAAGGGAGATTCAGTTCAAGAGGTTCAAAATATATGATTATGAAGCAAAAGCTAATAATATATAAAAAGGCTTAAGGGATCATAAAAAACTGTTCTCCATATGCATTTTGTTTGATTATCCAAAAGAAAGTTGGGCAGTCAGGAGGCTCAAACCAACAGATCAATGACATGAAACGAAATCTTGGGACAGAAAATACAAAATTGATGATGGTTGATTCCATGAATAAATATCTAGAAAAAAAAAGAGCCTCTCAAGCTGCTACTACTACTGGAACCTCAATATCAGTGGTCAAAACTGCTGCTGCTGCTGCTGCTGCTGGTCTATGGACGATTTCTTCTTCCTCCTTGGGAGAATGGATTACGACAACATCAGGAAGAGGGGTGGTAGGCCCTTGCTTGCCCTTAGGATCCCAATCAAGCATGATCTTAACTTTGATGCCAAGAACTCCCTGACCCAAAAACAAAACAACATTAAGCCAAATGACAGATGTAATAACATGTAAGCACCTGTTTCTTATGAACTCTCAAAAGCTAACCTGTCTGAGAAGAACGTGCCTAACAGCTGAGTCAATATAATCTCTCACTGGTTGACCCGAAGATATCATATATCCATCTTTAAACTTCATAGACTTTGCACGCTGTGCTCTCAGTTTTCCACTGACAATAACCTGTTTGCATGTTGAGCATTACATGTAACATCCCTATATAAACTTTTCACATAGTGATAACAATGGATTGAGCTACAAGCTAACCTCGCAACCCTTTGCTCCACTTTCCATGACGAATCTCAGAACACCATAGCATGCCCTGATGGAAAAAGAACATAAATAAGCATGCAGCACATTGGCTAATAGTAATATAGTTTCACTCTGAAACTGTCACTATTAATAGATCAGTCAAAAGATATAAAATAGCATCATAGGCCCAAAATCAATCAACTTCAATGTTTTACCACTACGAATAAAAGGGGCAGGTCTTAGTAGCAACATTACCTAGTAGGTAATAATATACACACGAACAATGAAAAGTATACAAACCAAACATTCAGTTAAAGAACAGCAAATTCAAGGCTCCAGCCTAGTGGCAAGGCTCAAACTATTGATTCACACCTCCAGGAGAGCACACAAATCTCAGAGTCCTTACACCCCACATAAATATTTTAAAAATATATTATTAATTTGCCTATTCTTCAAAAATATGTGGTTGGCATGTGTAAATTACGCTAATATATAATAAACTGTATTAATTTTACTAATTCAACGTATTGTGAATTTTCCATTCTAGATTCAGAAAATATGGAGGAGAAAGTTTGAGGAAAATATGGAGGCAGAAGCATGTCTCCTCCCTAAGGTTACAGTGTGAAACAAAATGATTCCACAATGATTATCAAACGGAAGAGTACAATTTATATTGTCACCTTCCGACACAAGATTGGTACCAAAACACCAATCTGCTTTGTAGATGACATAAGAAAACATCAAGGACAAACCCATCTTTTATGAAACTAAAACGAAGTCATCCCATAAATGAGATTGTTAGAACCATATATCAGAGCTGTGAGCAAGAAAATAAGGAATCTGTGATCTTCACTCTTCCCTAACCATAAATCATATTTCCATTTCCAAGACAAATCCACAAAACAATAATAAAAATGCTATAAGTGGTTATGGGAAGGAAAACGAAAAAGCACCTCCGCACAGCAAGGCCACCAAGAAGCTTATAACGAAGAGACTCGGCTTGGGCAATAGCACAAAGCCCTCTATTGTTAACTTTCTCGGCATAGAGCTCAACACTGTTCTCCGGAAACTTGAACCGCTTCTGCACAACCGAGGTGAGTTCCCTAATCCTCCTACCTTTTTCTCCTAAATAACCAACAAAAAATTCGAATAAAATTATGAACGTAAGATTGATGAATGTTAATAAGACATTAAATCCAGTGAACGAAGAAATCAGATTGTTTAATCAACTGAATTTCAAAACCAAGGTAAACTAACCGAGAACGTTTTGGGTGCGGGTGGCTCGGATGATGATCTCAGTGCGCATTGGAGTGACTCTAACCTCGACACCGGAGTACCCATCCTCGGCCAACTCCCTGGTCAAAACCTCGTTTAGCTCGGCGAAAAACACTCCATCGGCCACAAACTGAAACAAAATCGAACATAAAACACAATGAATACATAACAGAACGGATCAATCGTTGTAGAGATGGTGAGGAAAGAAGTACAAATTAAGAAATTTCGTGGACTAACCTTTCTCTTCTTACTCATCTGGGTCGCCATTTTCAAAGAGAAATTGGAAAGACAGCAACGAAGCCGCTCAGAAAAGATCTGAGTTAAGAGAAGGGAAGACTCTTATGCTGCCCGCGTTCTTGGTGGAAGAAATGGCGCTGCCGCAAACTGAACTTTATACGGCTGCATGCAAGTGTTATGGATCTAGGGCTTCCAAAATGAACGGACGTGATTGGTTCTTAGATTTCAGCACAAATAAACGCACCCTCGGTCGTATACATACGGCCCAAGGAGCCCAACTATCGGGTCCAATAGTCGTCGGTCCATTAATGAGAAGGCCCACCACAGTGAGCCCAAATTTACGCAACCGCATATCTGTATTCCAATATTGCCCCTTCATAACAAAATATTATTAACGTTGTCCGTTAATAGATTTTCAAGGAAATCTAATAAAATATATTTGGAATAATTAATTCAAAACATTATGCGTATCAGTAATATTACATTATAACATATTCAACTTTATCCATTTTAAACACAACGAGTAAAAGAGATGTACAAATATTAGTCGATATTATATATGAACAAAAATGAGATTGAGGCTATAATAATTAATGTATGGTTAAAATAATCGAAAGTTATTAGTCATATTAACAAGGTAAACTTTGATTTGATGGCTAAATAATATAAGTTTTAAAAGTTGAGCTGTTTGTGACTTTGAAAAATGATACGTTAGGTTATCTCCTATAAATTTTCTTAGAAACATGTGATAGATAACAAAACATGCAAAAAGAATTTCAGTTAATTTAGAATGTCGTGACCATCAAGTGTCAAATTTGGATTCCAAATCCCGATCACAAAAATACAGTAATAACCCGAGTAATGTGTCTGACTCTGATACCATTAACATTTTCGGACATAAATCCTGTCCGTTTTTTTTGTTATTATTATTTTCAAACAAGCCCTTGTATTGATTCTATGTATGAAGAAGAAGATTAGTACAAATATAGGTAGAAACTATTGTGGTTTAGGGGACGTCAACAAGGGAAAAAGGAAAATGAAGGTTCTACAATAACCTTCCTATTAACAAAATTGATTTGGTGTAGCTTTTTATGGCACCAAACCAATTGGCTCTCTGTTAGTCTGGACATACTCACTACTCTTGATACCAATTTCAACTCAACCTCCGCTATCAACAATTCATTCTTCAATCTCCCTTCTTCTTCTTCACTAACCCTTTTCAACTTCTTTACTATACAATTCCCACCTCTCACTATCTCCTTTAGCCTTCTCTCCTTCTGCATTTACATCCAAATTTGATATCAACTTCACCATTTGCAAAATAATCACATTGAATGACACAAGAAAAGAAAAGAAAAGAAAAATGCACCTTTCGCAGCTCAGTTCTTATTTCCATCATCATAGCTTGTGCATTAACTTCTACTTCAGCACACTTGATCGTCGTACTCCCGACGTCCTTATCAGCACGTAAAAAATCCCGAAAAACCCGCATCGATTCTTCGATCATTGATACCAGAGCTGCAGTTGAGATGGTACTTTCACCTTCTTTGCCTCTCAACTTTTTGTCACTTACACAATCCTCTGCAAATACGGGAGCCAGGTAAGCGTTTTTATCAACGATAAGTGTTTTTAAGTACTTAGAAAGCTAAATCAAATAGAACCTCTAATGGCTGGAACTTGAAGGAGACTACGAACGAGAAGTCTGTTTTTCACGTAGTTATTGATTCGAGGGCCGCAAAAGGGCTCGTCTTCGATGAATCTTTGAACGAGGATGCAGAAGAATTGAAATTCATTAACGACACGAGTGTACCGAGAGGTTCCTCGAGTGTCGTTTTGTTGGAGCTCAATGGCCTTCCTATGCTGCCAATGCAGAACTTCCCAAGAGAGGCAAAGATGTCCAACATACACCATTTCCATGTCCCTCTTTAAGTCTCTCATCAAACTTGGATAGCCCTTAACAGCTCTCCCTGCCCTTAACTTGTAGGACACAACAGATTTAAGGCCAGATTTCTTTTCATTCATTGAACTAAATGGATCTTTCAACTTGATTAAATCTGCACCAAATCACATGGTTACTGAAATGAATCCTACAATTTGTCACCAGTTCACAATATAAAAGGTATTAATCCTAATATAGCTTACCAATTGCATAATTTGTCTGGGTATTAGAGACGTCTAGCTTTCGCATTTTTTGAGCATAAGTTTTGTAGACCTTTTGGATCTCTTTGAATGTTCTGTGTTCGAAATTTCCACCATTTTTTAGAGGTTTAAGAGCTTCAACTGATGTAGGACTCATATATTCAGGGCCTGCCTCTTCTTCTTCTTGTACGGTTGGAAGTCCTCCTGTTCTCGAGTTTCTTAGCTCTATTTTGAGTTGGGCTATCAAATCTTGGTGTTCTTGCGAGAATTCATCGTCTTCTTCTTCTTCTTCTTCTTCTTCATCCTCCTCAAATTCCATCCCCTTCTCGTCCCTTTCTGTTTCCATTGGTTCCCCCAAACAATCTTTACTCTCCTCCTCGCTCCAATCATTTACAGGACAAACTTGGGCATTATTTGAAACCTGTAAACGGGGTTCTAATTCTAATTCTATTTCTATGAACTCTTCATCAAAACTGGGAGATTCAGAGTCTGAATCTGAAAAAGGAAAGGAACAATCTCCCAACGGAGTTGAAACTTCGGGCAATTCATCAAAAATTGGGCCATCTTCATTGGATTTTAAATCCTCGTGTTCATCTTCCTTTCCCAAGGCCTCATCGGTGCTAAATAATTCTAGTTTCACATCATCAAAACCTTCTTCTGTTTCGAAACTGAATTCACATAAATATTTTCCGCTATAACAATCAAAATCATCATCAGGAGTTTGATTACCTGAAGAAGAAGACGAAGCATCACAGTACAATTCTTCGACAAAACAGTTGGTAGTTTCCGATTCTTCCACGAATCCATAGATTTGTGCCGTGTGTTCTACCTGAAATTTACTCGAATTAGAAGCTACAACAGAAATGATCTCAGCTTCTTCCCCTAAGAGTTCGTGATCATCCTGTGCTTCGATTGACGCGACTGTTTCCCGTTCGTCGCCATCAAGTGCAAGAACAGACTCAACAGTTCCATAATCGACCTGAATCCTGAGAGAAATTTTGCGAGTTTAGAACTCGATTCAGAGTTGAAAAAGAAGCGATTAAATGAACGAAACATACCTGAAAAAGAGTCCGATTATTGCTACAAACACAGAGACGACAAAACTGGAGAGGGAATATCTGAAAGAACCCGCGAGAGGAAGCATATTATGGAACAAAAACGCATTAACCAACGCCTTACTGAGGGAATAAAAGCGAGCCTTGGAGGCATAAGTTAAGGCGAATCAACCCGTCTCGCCTATTGCAGAATCGCAAGCAAAGTGAAGAGAAATGCCGAAAGAAGGATATCAGTTTCATTGGGAGAAGTGGACACTCCACTTGTAGACAGCGAAATTTGAGGACTATTTTTTTCCTTCACAATTTCCGTTACATGCTCTTTTTATTTATTTAATTTTAAGTATAGAAATATTTATTTGAAAATAAAAAATAAAAAATAAAAAAATAAAAGAGTTAGTTTGATTACGACCCGCATTGACCCCTTCTCTGACCCAGTCGTTACAATTCTCGCAAACCTAATCATCCACGCTCGATCGAAAGCAACTCCTTCATCGTTCCGTTCAGACCCAATTTTTAGTATTTTTCTTTGATCGAAGTTTCGTTGTTTACAGTCATTTTCTAACTTCATCTCACGTTTTAAATTTTTTTTTTTGTGCACAGACTAATCAACTATGGAAATAACGCTAGAGTAGATATTTATATATTTTAAAATAAATAAATAAATATATATATATATATATATATATATATATATTTGAATTTAGTTGTTGACCTATAAAATAAAATAGAAATTAATAAAATAAAGAAAAAATTGAAGGCGGGATTGCGGAAGAAGATTGAGGGTAGAAACGGAAATGTAAAATTGAATACATGACGTGATATCCAAGGCAAACTTTTTTTTCTCTTTTTTTCCCTTGTCGTTTGGGATACCTTTAAATATAATTTTCAATTTTGCAATAATTATTATAATATTTCATAAATATTTTTAAAACTATCGTTAAAATAGAATTAATTGTTATTAATTATGAATTATGAATATGCTTACACACTTGGTCTTCTACCTAAGTCCAAACGGCGTTGAAATTTGGAGTGCCTGTTCACGGCTCCATAAAGGCATTTATTTTCTAAGCTGACTCCGTTTTCCATCGTAGTCTTAACGCTTTTTTATTTGAAATCCAATTATACAATGATTTTGTATACTGCATAGGCATGATTTACATGCTCCTATATGATATATTATTTCATATGCTACGTGTAATTTGACATTTTTATTTCATAAGCTATACATATATTAATTTAATATGTCTATCAGCCATTCTTGACTCTATTGTTCTGTTAGTACTGACTATAGTTGGTTCCGACCAAACACCATGGACATTGCTGCAGCTGCAGCTTCAGTAGGTCGTCTGTGTCGTGTTTCTTGCCACAAGTTTTGGGTACTTCTTGCAGGAAAAATATGGTCCAAAGGGGCGATAAGGGTTCAAAACAACATCCTGACCGACGTTTGTATTGTTGGGATATGGAGACTGATGCATATTTACAATAAAGATCTGATAGAGATATGTTTGGTAGATATTTGGTAGAGATATATTATACCTATTAGACCGTGCTTTCAAAATGTACTTTTCTCCATTCTCTTATTTGTATCTGAAGTCATCAACAAAACCTTTAGCCAATATTCCTCATTTAATTTTCTCTCTCCTGTTCTTTGTGTTCATTGAGTGTGTGCGTTGTTGAGTGATCCTAACATGGATTGTCTGAGTACCCTCCTTGATTATGCTGGTGTCTTTATTTATCGTTCTGTTAAACATTGTTAGAGAATAAACACGCTCTACGTTAATGGAAAATTTGAGACCAGTGTTAGCTTTTTAAAATCTTAGGGACTCAAAGGCCATGTATTACGTATTCTTAGTGTAGTATTACAAAAGCCGACAATTCTCTTTTGAAATATGATTTGTAAACATTTACAGTAACAGAAATCACCCTTGTCTTTGTCAAGCAACAGAACTCTTTAGTCTTTATCTGCTGCATCCACAGAAGCTGATCTGTTTGAGACTGCATTGCCAAGCCCCCAACGCCCATGGGGACAGGGATTTAAGAATGCAGTGTCAATCATGGAGACCGGGGGGCTATAATAAGCGAACAGCTACGACAACTAACAAGATGACCGAACATGCAAGTGCCTGCACCAATTACCATTTTTTGATTCTTCTTCTTCAGGAACTCAATCAATCATATTCAATGCACAACACTCATAAAACAAGGCCAAATGCATAGAAATTGAAAGAAATTTGGGTATTCCATGACAATTGTGCTTGTGTTTTTCTCTTTTCATTTTCTTTATATGGGGTGGGACTCAGAGTGATAAAGGAGTCACTTACAGCAATGGAGGACGCAGCTAATCCAGCTCGTTCCCTTGGATCTCGACGAGAATTCCAGAAGTACAGAATCGTGGCATAGTACCACATTACTGGGAACAAAAACCCAAGGAGGAAGCTGAAGGGAAGACAAAGAACAAAGGTAAGAAGATTAGGAAACTTGAAACAGGATCCATTCCCTGAAATGTTTGTACACGACAAAGTTTCGCAGTACTCACGAAAACCATCCTATGCCACAGCCAAAACACGGAAGAGGCTTGTCGTACAGCCCTACTTGAGAATCCTCTACATCTCTGAGAAGTGTGTACTTGCTCCTTATATGGTCTGAAGCATCTTTTCCTTGGCCTAGGTATATACAAGAATATAAAAGGCTTTCATTATTAACCATTTTGAGCAAAAATGAAAATAAAAGCAAAAGACTTTATCAATCAACATCTCCATTAGATAACAACATGAAAATCCTCGGAGTTTTCTGTAATTACTAGATGAGCACAAAGAAAATGAACTATCAAACCGATAAACCCTACCATCTAGACCATAGACCATCAAAGAAGTGATAAAAGCGAAAATTAATGATACTATTAAGTATCAGCTCAACCTTCCCTCATGATGGAGCTGGAAAAAAATAAAAGCCCTATCAATTCCAGAAATTCCATCGTCAATGAAGAGCAGTCACTGATGATGGCAATGCGTCTATTATGATATATAAAGGCATTATGAAAAATGGCTCAATCCTTTTTTCTCTTTTTGATGAAAAATAATTTAATTCCTAAGCCGCTAATATAAGGTAATATATATAGTATATATCATAAGAAAACCCAGTCTGAAAGTCTTTAATATTCCTGATTTACCTTTGAAGATTGAACAAATTCGGGCAGATGGCCTCAAAAGATCAAGATGTCTATCAGAGACCGATTTCACCAGTTGCACAGTCGGATCAATTTTTGCATCTGTAACATCAAGAAAACATGTTCACATCTCATGTAGTTGTTCCATCTAATTCGTAAAATTATTAAGCTTAAGATTCTGAAAGTGACCACATTCTTCAACTAAACGTATAACAAAGGAGTGAGAGTATAACAATGTGCAAAGGCATATATGAATGTCCAAGACACCTAACAGAATCTTCAAGATTAAAGAAATGACTAAGTAAGAATCATGTTACAACCCCACAAATAAATCATCTAATGCATCCAATATACATAATCATGCCTGTTTAAAAAGGAAAAAAAATAAACAGTAGATGCTATCATGAGTAATCCAAGTTATAAGAAGAATTAGGGTACTTGGATCCATGTTGAAGCTGGTGTTTATGGAAGGATGAACTCTTCAAGTTCGCAGAATCCACTTTCTAAACCTGTGTCAAAAGATTAAAATCTACTCAGAAGTCAGAAGAATATGATCAAATGGCATCCGACGAGACAGCTTCCATGTTCTTATGCAGCAATCTGAAGAACTGCAACTGGATTGAAAATTTCCCTAAGTTTGGTATTTGAAATCCAAATAGCTCTAACAATCCAATTTTCTTGCACCAAATTCATCTTACTTACATGTTATTGAAACACTAATTCGATTGAACACAACGATCCTATGGAGCTTTTCAATCTTCCACAAGCCGCCAATGGATTGGTACTAAAATAACCTAGTTTGACTAAAATTGCACTACGTGAATCCTAGTCATATTCCCACGCCAAAATCAATAATGAAAGTAAAGCAGAAAATTCTCACACAAACGAAGGATTGCAATAGGTAACTTCTTCAGCTACCAAAAATCTGAAACTCCTAACTCAAATCCTCACCAAAACGAAGCTGGATCGAAGATATCATCGCGGTCTCGTCATCGTCCACAAACAAAGGGACAGTTCCCAAATATCCATCAATTACCGAGCAAAACAACAGAGAAATTGAAGAACAAGATTCTATACACTCGAATTAAAGCACTCACAACAGAGAAATTGAGCAGAAACAGAAGAAAAAAAAAACATGAGGAAAAATTAAACAGTAAACAAAAATCAGACAAGAAAATTACCCGAAAAGATGAAGAGGTGGGCGGATGGAATCCACTGAAACTGCAATTTCTCCGGGTTTCCAATGATCAGAGATGGAATTGGCGGATGAGTGAAAAAACGAACACGCTTTTCCTCAACTGACAAGAAATTTAAACGTCAAGCAACGATCAACTTCATCTCTCATCAGCTAAACGCCGAGAAAATTGACTCCCTTGTTTGTGCGACTTGAAAAGTTACTAATAGCTTCAAAATTAAATGGTTAAAATATCTCCATAAATATTCAATTTTGTTTATTTTTATGAAAATTAGCTTATATATAATTTATAAATATTTTAATATTTATTGCGACGTCATAAATGTTTCGCAATCACAATACGGTTCCTTCCATTTATACCCTCATAATTGTCAACTTTTTTTTGTTAGGAAATAAATAATTATTAACATTTTTATATCAACATATTCGCCTACTTTTTTAAATTTTACTTAAAAAAATGTTCAAATTCTACAATTATAATTTTAAAGCCCGAACAAAAATAAATAAATAAATAATAATAATAATAATATTCACAAATTATATATTTCATATAACATCCATGCCAAATATTCGAACCATAATTTGAAATTTGATCTGCAACATGAACACGTTTTTTAAAAAGTTGTCCAATATAAAAATATTTAAAATTAAACATTTTTAAATTTTAAATTTGTATTTATATGATTGAGCCATCGAAAAATGTATTTTTAAAATATTTGTTTAAAAATTAAAATATTTTGTTTTAATGTAAAAAGAGAAATAGAAAAATGGCTGGTAATTTAAAAACATTCTATATTACTAATATCAAATCATTTGAACCAATAAACTATACTTCTTATAGCCTTTATTCCATTTGGAATATTATATATGAATTATTGTTCAAATTTATGCTTATAAAAATGCAATTGGCACTTCTACAGCCATCACATGTAAACATTAAATTATGTATTTTTATAATAATGATCAACTTTACTTAAAATGGTCACATAAATTTACCGATTTAAATATAATTTAATAAAAAAAATATTAATAAATATGGATAATATGGATAATATAATTTCCCACGCAATTGACTTCTTAAAATAATAATAAGTAAATCTATATATTTTATTGTAATTATAATAAAACTATAAATGTTCGATTAAAAGTCAAAACTATCTAAAATGGCAACCCTAAATAATAGGTTTATATATTTAAATTGGCAGCCGTCCGTTGGCTGCTAGATTTTTCAGAAATGTGTATTTTTTTATTTATTTTTACTTTTACAGAAATATTGGTCGGGCGGCTATATGGCCTTGTTTTGTTGAATTTTCTTTTTACAAATGTATATAAAATAAAATAATAAAATAACAATGAATTAAATTGAAACAGTGACGTATTTCGATATATATTGTCGGCAGTTTTTTTTGCTAACCTGTCATCTATTTATTAGTTATTATTATGCAAAAAAAAAAAAAAAAAAGTGTTATTTTCTTCACATGCTTTATCATTGATTATTTCTATTTTTTTTATCTTAAAATATTTATAAAAAACAAAGATAATATTGTAATTATTGAAAAATAAATTTCTTTTATATAGTGTAACATATTATTTACTTTATTTTTAAAATAATAGTATTTCGTTGAATCTTGAGGTAGGTGACACGTGGAGACAAAGAAAATATTAGAAGCGAGATTAAAGGATTGGGTTAGTTGGTCTCTTTATCCTTTTACAAAAGTTAAAGAAATGGCGGTGTTAAAATTTAGATTAAGCATTAAAATATTAATTACCAAATATATATATATATATATTAGTTTCTTCTCTAATAAATAATTGGGAATGAGATTGAAATATGTATTTAATTTACTAAATTTAAAATTAACTAGATGTAATAAATTCTTAAGTTTTTAATTTTTTTGGATAAATAAATTATTCACCTATTTAATATTATTAAAATTCAGACTTTATTCAATAATTTCATGTCTAATATATTAATTAGTAAATACAAATTTCAAATATATCAAACATATTTAACACAAAAAGTTCCAAAGATTCATCAATTATTTTTTAAAATAAATAGATATTCTAGAAACAAATTAAAAGTTTAAAGAGTTATTAGATATTTTTTAAATTTTATAAACCTTTTAAACTAAATTTATAATATAACTGGTTTTTTTTTATAAATTATGCTATAATATTAAAATTTAAATTTTTAAGAAATTATAAATATTTTATTTCATTTTTGTGTATAAAATATTATTATTATATATATTTTTTTAAATAGCTATATTTTAAATTATTGGTTTAGAATTTTTTTTAGGGCAGCAAAATTATATTAAAGAATTCACTAAGATGGAAAAATAGAAACAGTTGGCGGGAATGAAGAGGTTGAAGCCCTTTCGAATCTCAGCCACGTGGATATCTCTGTTTCGCACCGGTCGTCATGTCTCGGTCTTTTTTAAGGCTTAAATACGGAGCGAGTGACGCACTCCACTTTTCGCCTCGTGTCCACTCTCTGCAACCACACGCCATCTTCAAACATCCAGACCTATATTCTCTACTCCCACTCACTTTCCTCCTCTCTCTCCTCTCCATATTCGATTCTCTCTATCTCTCTCTGTTTTTCTGCAATCGGCCATGGGAGACGACGGACATGTAAATGCTATGGAGGACGATGAAGCTTCTGCCGCCGAGCAACGCGGAGACATCGACATTTACCCTCTCAGAAACTACTTCTTTGGATCCAAAGAGGCTCTGCTTTTCAAGAACGAGGCCTTGGCTGATCGCGTCCAGAGGATGAATTCCAAGTATCTATTCTCCCTTTAATCTCTTCACTACACTGCCTGTTTTCTGTTTACGTCCTTCAATTTGTCTAATCTGTTTTCTCGCCTGATTCTTTTGCAGCTATGCCGCTTACGGATTGAGAACTTATGTCGGAGCAGTTTTGCTGGTTCGTTCCTTCTTCATTCACAATGCTTGTATTTTTGTTGCTTTAATTCACTTCTATTTCACCAATCTTTTGGTTCTTGCTTATCGATTTCTTTAAGCATCTAGAATTTCTTACTGGCTCTGTTGATCTCATTACTTTATTCCATTTTGGGAGAAATCTTCTCATTGAATCTGAATTCAGGAAGCTTTTCTGCTATAAAATTTATTAATGAACATTTCATCTTGCGATCAGAAACAGTGCTTAGTTGCTGAATTAGTTTTGAACCCGCTCGTTGTTTCTCATATTAGGTTGAACTATTTAAACATCCTCATTTGTTGCTATTGCGATTACGAAATTCAATTTTCAAGCTTCCTGGTGGTCGCCTAAGGCCTAATGAATCAGGTAACTGTGTGCTGTGAATCTATTCTGCAGCTGTGTTTGTGTAACATAGTTAAGCTGATGAATATTTGATCATGGTGGATGATCTCAATTTACAGATCTTGATGGTCTGAGACGAAAGCTGTCAAGCAAGCTATCTGCCATTGGAGCCTCTGATGCATCTGATTGGGAGGTACTGCAGTTTCCAAATCTGTTCATTTGATTTGAATGATTGAATTTGAAGTGCTCTTCTTTTAACGTTTAGATCGGCGAGTGCCTTGGGATGTGGTGGAGGCCTGACTTTGAAACCTTTGATCCACACTTGTCCAGTAATGTAAAAGGCGCCAAGGTAGTCATTGGGACACAGGCTACTTCCTTTAAGCCATGGCTTTTCCTGTAACTCACTCACTACCTGATGCAGGAGTGCACTAAACTCTTCCTGGTCAAGCTGCCGGAGAATCGAGAATTCTTCGTGCCAAAGAACCTCAAGTTGATAGCAGTTCCTTTATGCCAGATTCAAAAAAGCCATGAGGTATCCTTATCAACACACTTTATGGAAGTCCAATTTATCACGTTTGCAAATCTTAGTTTTTCCTTGAAAGATTGAAAGAAAAAGGAAAGACGGTTCAATTTTGTTGGGGAAATTCTTGAAATAAATCTCTATTGGGTTCATAGGGCATTAGGTCGGATTAGGATTTTTTAAAATGGAATAGTAAACTTTTTCAACTTAATCCATCTTTATTAGATATTGATCCTAACCCAACTAACTTGGTTTAGGTGGTTCTAGTTTAGATCATTTATTCTTTTTTTTTTTTTACTTAATTCTTAGAACATTGATTTTGAATTTAGATTTACAACTTAATTTCAATATATTTTTTGAATGAAAAATGAGAATGATGTGAAAATAGTTATGAAACTAAATAAAATTAAAATAAATATAGGTATATAATTGTATCATAAGTAAATTTTTAATGAACTTATTACCGGATCTAAATTGTATGAGTTGGGTTGAATTATTCGGTTTATTTGGGTCATTGATTTTTTTTTAAGCACTCTTAATTGTTGAATTATAGTAAGGTGCACTAGTCAACTACGTGTCAATTCTTTGATCTTGTAGACGTACGGGCCAGTCATATCGAGCATTCCACAGCTGCTTTCTAAGTTCTCCTTCAACATCATTGGAACCTAAGAATATTTATGAGTGCATTATAGAGGCGTGAGGTAAGTTTGTATGAATGTTTGAGAGATCCTTTTTAAAACATGCACATAGACGATGGTGATGGTTTTGTTAAGCATAAAGATAACAGTCATATAGTTCCCACATTGTTACTTCACAACTTGAGTTCTAAGGAATGCTAAAACTAGACGATTGCTTAAATTGCCAATTCTTGACTTTCTTATGCTTTGTTAAATGTGGCAAATATTTATGTGATCCTTATCCCATGAAAATACTTGTCGGCTTGTTAGGTTATATCAGTTTTAATTAGTAATATAACACTTTTACCATTCTTTTAATTTTTGTTAATTTGTAATAAACTTCTTAATTTTAACATTTAGCGATAATTTATTAGAACGTTAAAGTTGTTATACTCCTTAAAGTTTAGGGTTAAAAGAATGTGTGCAATTTAACAAAGATTTGAACTCTTGACTTCTTAGTTAATAATGCATGTTTTAACGGGGTCATGTTTAAACTATGAACAAGTTATATATCATATATATTTAGTCTGTTCTAAACTACTTAAATTGTTTTTTATTTTATTTAAATAAGAAATTAAATACAAGCTAACTAAACAAGCTACCCGGATTAATTGGGAGAATTTTTGAAGAACATTCATTCAATCCTAAACATTCATTCATTAATTCATGAGATTTTACCGTAACTATACACATCTGGAAGTAAACCGAAGTTTCAAATTTAGGAAGAGGAAAATGTCAGTCTTGACCTCCACTCTTGTATGGCAGAACGCAGAGTATAGTTAGGAATAAACATAGAATGCTGGAGCTTAAGCTTCGTCACAGGTGATACGTCGTATTTCTCGAGCCACGCTTTAATGGCTTCGTACTCGTAAGTAAAACCGTCGGCTGCTATATAAGGATCCTCCATTACTTCCTGTGTCAAACAAATACAACAGAGAAGAATATGAAGTTCACGCTTAAGCTGCTTATGAAGAACTGATGGTGTCTGTGTGTCTTAAACTCACCTGGAGGATTGGGCAGAAGTAGTGGCTTGGGGGATTGGCAGCACCTTTCTGAAACGTATCTGCAAAATCAACAAGCCTTTTAAGGACTGGAAGAACTTCGGTTTCAAGATCTGGCCTATCCCTGCATCTAAGCTTCAAGCACTTCAGTGCCAGTCCAGCTAGCTCCTCAGCTTCAGCTACAGGCCAGTCAGTAATCGACTTATCTAGAATATCTGCAAGCGAGGCGCTTGCGATGGAGTTCTCGACAGCCAGAAGAAGACCGTGTGGCTGCCGCCCGGTCAACAACTGCAGAATTGTTACTCCGAGCGCATACGTATCCGAATTCGGTCGGAGTGTGCCAGTTCTCTGATATTCAGGATCCATGTAATGCAGAGTCCCAGCAAGAATGGTGTTTCGATACTCCGTCACATTGTCAGGCACGATATCGCCGATGATCTTAGCCATTCCAACGTCTGAGATTTTGCTTACAAAGTTTCTATCAAGTAAGATATTACCCGGTTTGAGATCTCTGTGAATAATAGGCTCTGGCTTTGAATTGTGTAAGAGTGCAAGCCCAGACGCTACTTGAAACACTATTCTAAATCTAATAGACCACGGGAGGGGAGGTTTTCCATTTCGGAGCAAGATATGATCATCTAAGCTTCCATTTTCCATGTATTCGTAAATCAAGCAACCTCGCTCGGGGCAAGCTCCGAGCAGTAAAACCACGTGTGGATGACGTATCTGGCTCAGAATTTCAACCTGCAGAGATAATTTCAGCTGATACAATGGGGATCATCAATTGGATAAAAACCATGAAGAGTTAGAAAAATGATACCTCTTTCAGAAACTCGTCCTTGTTCTCGAATATGTCGTGTCGAAAGACCTTAATGGCTACCGGGGTATGATCGAGACTGCATACGTAGACTTTCCCATATCCGCCCTCACCGATCACGTTAACTTCATCGAAGAAATTCGTCGCAGCTTCTATTTCGGCTGTAGTATACCTTCTGTACCTCCTATCATTAGTCAGAAGAGTATCAACAATTTTCTTCTTCTCCAAGGACTCCTTTAAGGCATTAAGCTCAGCCAGCTGCCTCTCATAAGCTTCTTTAGCTAGTGAGTCCTTTGCCTCCTCAAGCTCCTTAATGGCTTCCAAGTGCTTTGCTTTCTCTTCAGCAGCCACTTTCCTCAAAGCTTGTTCCCTTTCCAAAGCAGCGTTCACTTTTCTTGATTCTTCAAGGCATTCGGATGTAAGTGACTGAACCTGCAAAACCAAGCACAAATAGGCATTTACATTATTTCTTTCAATTTCTGTGAAGACAACAGGAGGTGGAAGGGCGTTTCGGGAGCTTTGTTCCCGAGTGATTCTAAGCCTTAGTCAAAGAATTTAACGCCCCCGAATGATTCTAGGTGTTAGTCAAAGAATTTAAAGCCCCCAAGTGATTCTAGGCCTTAGTCAGAGAATTTAAAGTCTCCGAGTGATTCTAAGCCTCAGTCAAAGAATTTAAAGCCCCTGAATGATTCTAGGCCTTAATACGAGAATTGAAAGCCCCCGAATGATTCTAGGCGTTAGTCAAAAAATTTAAACCCCCGGATGATTGTAGGCCTTAGTCAAAGAATTTAAAGCCCCGAATGATTCTAGGCCTTAGTCAGAGAATTTAAAACTCCTGAATAATTCTAGGTCTTAGTCGGAGAATTTAAAGCCCTGGAATGATTCTAGGCCTTGGTCAGATAATTTAAAGCTCCCACGTGATTCTAGGCCTTAGTCAGAAAATTTAAAGTCCCCGAGTGATTCTAGGCCTTAGTCACTACAAAACAATGTATCCACGGGAAAAAGCTCGAGTAAAACAGTACTGAGCATGCCTTGACGACGTTATACCAAAACCAATATAATGATCAAGCTCTCACCTTCTTCTGAGCATGAACAAGTTCTTCACAAGCTTGTTTGTACAAGGAAACAGTACTCTCCAATTCTAGCTGCAGCGATTCAACTTCAGCCTGCATATCTTCCTACAATTCAGGAGCTTTTATTTAAGAACTCACGAAGCATCACCTCAAATGATGACGAAATTCGATCGAGATAGCAACAAAGCTCAAAACACAAAAACAAAAAACAAAAACCTCCTCAGTTAGAGTACTCAAAGAGTTCAATTGCTCGGTAGAATTAACTTCGAGGCTATCGCCCCTTCGATGAACATTCGACATGGAAGAAGAAGACAGCGTTCCAAATGATTTTTCGCTAACTGTACTCGAACCCCTATAGTAATCGGTATCACCGAGCATCCACTGCCTCGAGTCGGTTTCTACGAAGAACAATTACAAACATCATCTAGTGTTAAAACTACTGACAAGAGAACAGTGTTTTCAGCTAATTACCACTAGATGGAGCAGTAGTAGCCGTTCGTGTGATGACTCTTCTCCTATATATAACATAGACATCAAAACACCTAGAAGCAGCTCTCATAATAGCAGAGGGTACTGAATCCCCTTTCAGCCTCCTACCAATAATTATACCAAAAGTTAGCATCAAAATGAAATCAGTATGGAACCATCTTTGAAAACGACACATTCCGAGTCATGTAATGTAATAGCCCAAGCACACCGCTAGTAGATATTGTCCGCTTTAACCCATTACGTATCGTCGTCAGCCTCACAGTTTTAGAACACGTCTGTTAGGGAGAGGTTTCCACACCCTCGCAAGGATTGCTTTGTTCCCCTCTCCAATCAACATGGGATCTCACAATCCACCCCCTTGGGGGTCCAGCATCCTCGCTAGCACACCGCCTGGTGTCTGGATCTAATACCATTTGTAACAGGCCAAGCACACTGCTAGTAGATATTGTCCGCTTTAACCCGTTACATATCGCCGTCAGTCTCACGATTTTAAAACGCGTTTGTTAGGGAGAGGTTTCTACACTCTTATAAGGAATGCTTCGTTCCCTTCTCCAACAAATGTAGGATCTCACAATCCACCCCCTTGGGAGCCTAGCATCCTAGCTGACACACCGCCCGGTGTCTTACTCTGATATCATTTGTAACAGTACAAGCATACCGCTAGCAAATATTGTCTGCTTTAACCCATTAAGTATCGTTGTCACCCTCACAGTTTTAAAACGTATCTGTTAGGGAGAGGTTTCGACACCCTTATAAAGAATGCTTCGTTCTCCTCTCCAACCAACGTGGGATCTCTCAATCCACCCCCTTAGGGGCCCAGCATCCTCACTGGCACACTGCCCAGTGTCTGGCTCTAATACTATTTGTAACAGCCCGAGCACACTGCTTGCAGACATTGTCCGCTTTAACTCATTATGTATCGCCGTCAGCCGCACAGTTTTGAAACATATCTGTTAGGGAGAGGTTTCCACACCCTTATAAGGAATGTTTCGTTCTCCTCTCCAACAAACGTGGGATCTCACAATC
This sequence comes from Cucurbita moschata, assembly GCF_002738365.1. NCBI lineage: Eukaryota > Viridiplantae > Streptophyta > Magnoliopsida > Cucurbitales > Cucurbitaceae > Cucurbita > Cucurbita moschata. The sequence goes on from NW_019268528.1 coordinate 131,060, forward strand.
CACCCCCTTAGGAGCCCAACATCCTCGCTAGCACACCGCCCAGTATCTGGCTCTAATAACATTTGTAACAGCCCAAGCACACTGTTAGCAGATATTGTCCACTTTAACCCATGACGTATCGTCGTCAACCTCATGGTTTGTAAAACACATATATTAGGGAGAGGTTTCCACACCCTTATAAAAAATGCTTCGTTCCCCTCTCCAACCAACCTGAGATCTCACATGTAAGTTATTATCTTACGAATCAAATAAAGTGAAAAGAGTTCAAAACATCATATAAACTTCCATGTCTATGCATATTTCTACGAATGAATTTGAATTTATACTCCAAGATCTTCGGAAGAACAGTAAAAATGACACAGATATCAGCACAAAATACGTTCATATAGCCAAATACCTCGCTATGCAAGTCCTAAAACAAGAACCCAGAACCAAGTGTTTAATCCCAGATTCAGTTGCATATCTCATAAGTGCAGTGGCAGGATTATCATCCTCCAGAATCAAAGTTTCAACCAGTAGAAGAAACTGCAAAACAAATACCCATTTCAATTCACCATGAATTTAGGGCTAAATTTTTTTAAAAACCGGTTGAAATCACCTTCTCTCTTCTACACATCTTCTTGAAAGGAACAAAAATTTGTTCATACTTCTGTTTCACATCATGAACATAAAGCGCTACTACATCAGCGTCAAGCTCCGAGACCGCCACAAGATCCCCCACTGTAAAACAAACACCACAAACTCAAGCATCAAGAAATTGAGGGATCGGCTTACGCTGTTTGAGACAGGAAATTTTTAGGCACTTACTTGGGGTGGGGATGGAGGTGATTTTGGGCATAACATGAACCAATATGAACCGATCGGCGGTCGGCAACAGATTCTCCACAGCCCATCTGACGGCGCGGCGGCTTCCGCCACCGCCTTTGCCGCCGCGAACGCCGTTAATGGCAACCGCCACTGATGTCATTGCCTTGGAAACACCACCATTTGGTTCTATTTTTCCTTCTTTTTGAGTTTACTTTTCATTTTCAATTCTGTAATTCAATTGGGTCGCCGTCGTTCTTGGCATGCGATGACTTGATCATTGACTTTGGGGTTTGGATGATAATTTTGTTCTTGCCAGATTCCGAATTTACCCTTTAGTCTTATTTATTTATTATTAATTTTGATTATTACAAATAAAAATAATTAACACCACAAATTATTTTGTTATTATTATTTGAAATGTGGTAATTGTTTTTATTGTAATTATTATTATCAATTATGGTAGTGTGGGTATTGCCGTAGTTAGTAGCTACCATAATTTTTATTAATTATAATAGAGCATTAAACATAAATAAATACAGCATCAATTACGTAAGAATTAGGGTAAATATCAATTTATGTCTCTTAAATTTTATCGGTTTTATTAATTAAAATTCAAAATCAATAATTTTTTTTTTATAAAATGATTAAAATCCCAGAAAAATAATTGCAATTCTTTCTAAATAAATAATAGAGAAAGATAAATAAATAGCTGAAAAAGATACAATTCAATAAAGGTTAAATTTGGTATTTCATTAAATCTAACGGTGTTTGTATTTGAGTTGTAGCCTGTAGGCGGTCGCATTCCTTTCCTTCCCGCCAGTCGAGAGTGGCAAAAGCCAAAAGGCTGCCCTGCCCGGCTGCCCTGCCCGGCTGCCCTGCCCGGCTGCCCCAGTGGGTTTATTATTTTAATTAATCGTGCCTCAGCAAAACGAATCGTTTTACATGGATAAGGTACGTTCTTGGAGGGACTTTGAACCAATAATGTGCCACCACGTGTCATTGGCGGATGGCCGTTTGCAAGTCAGCGAATAAAACACCACCATTTAATTTCCCTCCCTATCCCACGAGTTACAACATTGGAGGTTGAGCGAAGTAGACAAGAGTTCGAGAACGAGCGAGGCAACGGAAATCGCAATCTCATTCTCTTCAATCCCGTTCCTGTTTTGCCTTTGATTCTTCTCTCTTCTCAACCAATTGGAGCTCTATTAATGGCGTAGATGCTTGCTTCTTCAAGAAAACTCGATAAGAAAACTCAACAATGAAGTGTATGGGACTCGCTGCTCGGAATTTTGCAGCAATGGCAGCTTCTAATAGCCCTAGCTTAGCTTCAACGGGAACAAGAAGATTCCGGTTGTTTTGTAGAAAAGAAAGCCGTCAGTTCAGTTTGCGTCGGCGTTCGATGCTTGTTATGGCCGGTGCCGGAAGTGAGAGTTGCACTGCAGTCAGAGAAGGATTTGCAGACGATGAAGATTACATTAAGGGCGGTGGCTCTGAGCTTCTGTTTGTTCAAATGCAACAGAACAAGACGATGGAGATGCAGTCCAAGCTCGCAGACGTGGTTCGGCTATCTCTACCCATTCTTCTTACTTTTTCATCGCTGACTTTTTTACTATTTTCGTCACCATAGCGTTGATGTAGATATTAACTTCGTAGTTTGTCAAAAAAATTAATTAAATGCTCTAATTCCTCTGAACTTTTTTTATACTTGTAATTGGGATTGGTGCCACTATAATTTAATATGCTTGCGCTCTTAAAAGTCTATACTCCCTGCAATCTTGCATAAATTAATTGACTAAATCCACCCTGATTTCAAAGCTTAAGCATATGGGAGTTTGAAGGACTTAATATTATATCTTTTGGCCTCTATGGCTCGATTAAATTATGTAATTATATCTGAGGCGGTAGGTTCAATGGAATTAATGTCTCTATGGCACATGGTAATACGCCTTGATACTCTCCGTTTTCCTGCATTGGGCTACTACTCGTGACTAATGTTTAAGTTTCTTTTTCCTACGCTTTATTTTTCTTTATTCTATTGTATAAATTTGAGGATTGAATTGATATTGTTGGATTTGAAGCTTATTGTCAATTATAAATGAATTTCTGGATTTCTGGAAGCACATTACATGTTCCTCCATTTACTTCAAATAGACATTTATTTTTTATGAAAAAAATGGTTCAATTGTATCTTCGTATGATCGTGATTCCGGTAATGAGTATCATTCTAACAGGCGTTTCAATTTTGAGTATGTGTTAAACCCCTTTTATTATTGTTTCAGCTACCGCCAATATCAATTGGAAACGACGTATTGGACTTGGTGGTTATTGGTTGTGGTCCTGCTGGTCTTGCTCTGGCTGCGGAATCGGCTGCTTTGGGATTAAAAGTTGGACTCATTGGTCCAGATCTACCTTTTACAAATAACTATGGCGTGTGGGAAGATGAATTCAATGGTATGTTGATGCATCCTACCCAATGTTTCAGCAACATTTCAGACTGCCCTCGTCTTAGTTCAGTTTTAAACTATACTCATAATAACTAAGAAGAAATTATATCCAAAATTCATCCCATCATGCTATAGAATATATTTCTCCTTTTTGTTCTTAAATAGATCATTAAATCCATCCTAAAAGTTTCTAAGTTATTATACTCTTCTAATATATTATTAAATCAAGCTGAAAAACTTATGTTGATAGGTTAAGCTTAAAAACTTCAGTTCATAAGTTAAAGTAGATTTTGAATAGTCATATTTAAAACTAATATCCTGAGAAGGAAATGACACAGTATACTACTGTTTCTTAACGTATTAAGGTTATGCCGTCTGTTGAGTCCAACCTCCACTTTCGTCTAAACTCTATTTTTCAACCTTACAGATCTTGGGCTTGAAGGGTGTATAGAACATGTATGGCCGGATACAGTCATATATCTTGATGACAAGGATCCTGTTCTTATTGGCCGTGCATATGGACGTGTTAGCAGGCATTTGCTCCACGAGGAGCTGCTTAAAAAGTATGATAAAGTGATTTTTTGTACAACGACTAATTTATACATTTGAATTTTATATAATGTATCAATTCATATAGGTGTACCAAGTCAGGTGTTTCATATCTCAACTCCAGAGTGGACAGCATTGTTGAAACTACCACTGGCCATAGCCTTGTAGCCTGTGAACATGATATTTTTGTCCCGTGCAGGTAAAATGGATTCTCTTATTTACACACTGTTAGCCTCAATGTGAAGTATTTTAGGTCGCTTATTAACTATTTGTTCTTTCTTCAAATATTTAAATTTGTTTTGTAGACTCGCAACAGTTGCATCAGGAGCAGCTTCAGGTAAATTGCTGCAGTATGAGGTTGGTGGGCCAAAGGTGTCTGTCCAAACAGCTTACGGTGTGGAGGTTGAGGTAGGAAGGAGAATTCCTCTGTTTTTTCTTCTTTCTTTTCTTCCTACAGACGACTTATATAAGATCTTAGAATGTTGTTGAAATGGATTACTATATGATAGTCACCACTGAGTTTGCAAATCATCATTGAAATACCGTATGGAAACTCTTGGATAGTTTGTTACTTCGAGACATCTTTAAGAATATATACAATATTAAATATATTATAACTTATTAGTTTAAACTTTTAAGTTTATTGGTAATTTAACTTTGTATCAAAGTAAGAATTTGTGAGTTTGAACTCTTGGAAATTGATATTAATATCAAGTTTACGAAACCTTCGTTTGTAATTCTCGATATTGCTCTCCAGAGTTATTTCCTTAACAAAATAATGTTCTGTTCTTACACGGAATTTTGTTCTGTGTTGATAACCATTCACGTCCATCTTTTTGACCATTTCAGGTGGAAAACAATCCTTACGATCCAAGTCTTATGGTTTTTATGGACTACAGGAACCACGCAAAACAAGACAATTCATCTTTAGAAGCACAATATCCTACATTTCTGTACGCCATGCCCATGTCTCCGACAAAAGTTTTCTTCGAGGTCTGTGCCATTGTTATTGGTTTATCTTCATACTTTATTTTTCTCATAATCATGTATGAATTCACTTGGAGATTTAAAATTTGCAGGAAACTTGCTTAGCTTCAAAAGAAGCTATGCCATTTGATCTCTTAAAGAAAAAACTTATGTCAAGATTAAAGACTATGGGGATCCGAATTGTGAAAACATATGAGGAGGTACTCTTTGCGAATGATGTTTATTGCCTTTATAGCGAGTTACTCCTTACCATGTTACCATTTGTTCAATACGTCCTTACATCTCTTTCAGAAGAGTACATGAGATGGTTGTTCGTGTGTATGTCTGTTTTTCCCCCGCTTTCTTTCTTCCATTTAGTAATCAGTCGACTAGGAGGTATTGCTATGTGAAGTAGATACGAAACGAACACCTTTCCAAATAAGATAGAAGATGCAGAGGAAATTGAGGTTTCATTCTCAACCTTCCTTATCAGTACTTTCTTATCTGAAAGCTGTGGATTTCACCCTTTTCTTGTGGCTTTGTGTATTTTATTCTTATTGGTGCATGTTCACATATCATTAACATGAACGATGCTTTTGCATTACTTGAGGTCATTTGTCGGACATCGAATTGGTGTAGTGTAGTTATACTCTTTATTTGTTCTGCTTTTTAGTGGACCAACTAGGACTTGGTAAATTTCCACACCTATTGATGGATGGGGTAAAGATCATTACTTTGTGACGTAATCAGTTGTTTACAAATCTGATTTCCTCAGAATTATGCATGGCATGAAACTTTCCTCTTTCATTAAATTCCAATATTTTGTTGCTTATCATATATGCTATCAGTTCTCTTGCATTTCAAATCATTGTACACCTGGTTATTCTTGACAGTTCTTATTAAACCAGTAAAAGAGTGAAAAGGACATAATCTTCCATGTAGGAATGGTCTTATATTCCAGTTGGTGGTTCCTTGCCAAACACAGAGCAGAAAAACCTTGCATTTGGTGCAGCTGCCAGCATGGTGCATCCAGCCACAGGTATTCAAAAAGCGAGCTGAACATCTATGTTGTTGAATTATCAATCTAAGAAGTCTTATACACTTCGTTCTCATCAAGCAGGTTATTCAGTTGTTAGATCTCTGTCTGAAGCTCCAAAATATGCTTCTGTTATTGCAAAAGTTTTGAAGCAAGGACAGCTAAAGGATGGTCTTGCTAGCGGAAGAAGCTATGGGAATATCTCAATGCAGGGTGAGCCAGTTTTTGTGTTTAGAGCTTTTTCAAGGAGACTATTTTCCTCTGTCTACTATCTTGCAAGTATTTTTCAATGTTTATTGATTTATCTGTTATTCCAGCTTGGAACACGCTTTGGCCACAAGAAAGGAAGCGCCAGAGAGCATTTTTTCTGTTTGGGCTTGCACTGATTGTTCAACTGGACATTGAGGGCATTCGTACATTTTTCCGGACTTTCTTCCAATTGCCAGATTGGTACGATCAATTTCCTCTTATTTGCTTATGTAGTCTGAAATTTTGGTGCTTTGACAGTAATAGCCTGGTACTTTAGATTGTAGGATGCTATACATAAATAAATCAATGTAGAGCCAAATTAAGAAAGTATCTGTTACTCAACATGGAGGTTGCATGTACATTTGTATTCTTTTGTAGGCTTAACCTTATTCTAATTGAAAGCCAGAATGTTTTACCGGATTAATTACCTTTGTTAATCAATTATGTTTTAGACTAGCGGCTGACGTTGGGATGAAGAGTCTTCTATAAGTGCAATTATATTTCAATTTTACTAGGGCAATGAAGCTTCACAAGCTTCCCATTTATCTTCTACAACAGTATGATATTGCATACTCTATGTCAAGTCCATGTAGTTTTATTTTTAATCAAATCTAAAAGGCTATTCTAAGGTCTCACTCAAATAGAAAAGTTGCCTGATCCCCCTCACTTCTAACATGACATGAACCCTACCCACATTCCCAACAGAAGCCATAAGATACAAATTCTTTGAAGGCCTGTTATCATGTTCCGGAAACCTTAAACTCTTTAATAGCGTAGTTGTAGTAATTAAATTTACCATAATCTATCAGCTTAACCTTTTTGATTCATGGGTGATTTAACATGCCACAAGTTTCAACTTATTATAACCCATCAACTTAAACTTTTAGGTTCATTAGTGATTTAGTACTGATCATGAGGTGTTGTTTATTGGTTTATTATTATTTTATTTTAATTTGTGGGGTGGGGTGGGTTTGAATTCCTTAACATGTACTTGCCAGAGATTAGATAAATGGATGATTTGCTGGATTCTTAATGTTTGTAGCAAAAGAAGTGAACGTCAGCTTGTATGTGTATACTCATAATTGTTCTTAAGTTGCAGGATGTGGCAGGGATTTCTTGGGTCTACATTGTCTTCAGCAGACCTCGCACTTTTTGCGTTGTATATGTTCGTCATTGCTCCAAATGACCTAAGAATGTGCCTCGTGAAACATCTTGTTTCTGATCCCACTGGAGCAAACATGATACGAACATATCTCACAGTAGCTTGAATTGAATTTTCCCCTTCCAACATCTTCTTCCTGTTATGTAAGAACAATGTGTAGAATTACGCGAGCGGCCTGCCCTGAGAGGTATTTCTCCTCCCTTTTGTATGTTTGTTACTGGACATTGTTATTGTGTAGTGTACATATTCAGTAATCTCTTCCATCTCTGCTCTTAATTTCCATCTTATCCCAGTAATTATAGTATCTGCCCCCTTCCCCTTTCTTCAGGTATAGATTCAAATCTGATTAGGGGAAGAGCATGTATAAAACTATATATCTTACCCTACTAGACGGTATGAATGAATGGTCTCATTCCTTTCGTCTAGTTTATTTGCCAAGAACCAGATTTGAACCGACACGAGGATTTTCAGACCTCTACTCTACCAACTGAGCTGGTCAAAATATGCGGAATTTCTTACTTGTCACGGAGGATTAGATCCAGTTACCGGGAGTCTATGGTTAACCGATATTGCACACCATCATTTAGCTATTGCAATTCTATGCCTAACAGCAGGTCACATGTATAGGACCAACTAGGTCATTGGTTGTGGCATATTTTAGAGGCTTATAAAGGTCGAATTTTTAAAAGCACTAAAAAAAACCGCGAGAACTTAGTGTCGAAGGAAAATGTCAAATATGATATATATATATATTTAGACAGTGAATAGACTTCATCAATTGGTTATATTTTATTTATTGCTTATCACTTCTAATATTCAAAAAAAAAAAAAATTATACTTTCTTTTGGCAAACCTATAGTCTAAAACAAAATAATTTATTTTTAATTCCAACGTGTGAATAGAGAAGTTCAACCTTCCCTAAACAGAATTATTTAAAATAATCACAATATTTTATTAGAGTCATTTATTATATATGAATAATTTTGTAACATATAATTTAGGCACATAGGTTTATAGATAAACACAGAATAATTCGTTTTATTATTAAATAATGAGATAAATCAACTAAAATCTTATCACTTATATTTTACCATAACTAAGTATTGGTTAAGATATGTTACTAATTTTAAGAACTCACAAATTCAAATCATCATTAATATTCTTAAACCATAATAATAATAAAACTAAATATGTGGAATTTATTATTATTATTATTATTATTTTTAGTATAAAAGTGTGAAAGTTACCAACATAGGATAAAGGTATTATTTATTTGTAACTGTCATGGAATAGGTAGGCTCACATCAATTCAAATGGAAATTAGAGAGAAAAAAGAAATCCAACCGTATTAGAACAGATCAAATCAAACTTAGGCAAATGTATAAATATATAAGCTTTGCAATAAATAAGAGAGAGAAAGTTTAAGCTCATTAAATAAGTCACCTCAATTTTATTTATGGTTATTTTTTAAAATAATAATAATTTATGTCTAAACTCTTGTATATAATTTTTTTCATCCAGCTCGAATCAATTTAAGTTGATTTAGTAAGAGATCTTTGACCAATTTTTATTTAAAAAAAAAATCATATGTTAAGAATATAATATAAATTTATAAATATTAATTTGTTATAAGTCAAAAAAAGGATAATGATTATATGTTTGAGGGACAAAATTGAAGAAGGTAAGTAATAATATATTTTTTTTTTATGAAGTTATAAATGACATTATACTTTGCGTTATTTAATTGATGAGTATATTATATGATAAATATGTGAGGGTCAATTATATTTTGTAATAAATAAAATAATAGAAATAAACGGTTTGAAAATCACCCATCTTTACCAGAAATGAAAGAGAGTGAGACCACGTTGCGAATTTGTGAAGTCTGGCATCTGGAAGTTTTGGACATTTGTCTGTTCGATTTTAACCCGCCATTTGCATCTTAATTGCTCTCTTTGGAATGTGAAATTCTCTCTATTCTTCTCCTTCCTCCTATTTTCGAACTTCCTCGGGGATTCCTCTTCCCACGCCCTTCACATCTTCACCGCCTCCTAACGTCGACTTCACCGACTATGTAAGCTCTCTCGCTCTCTCTCTCTCTCTCTCTCCAACTCTTTCTCTGTCTATTGTTTATGCGCGCTTGATTCGTTTTGTAATCTCTGTTCGTCTCTTTCATCCAGCTCTCTGTTGTGCCTTATCTTTTCGGAATTTCTCGCTTATTTCGTCTATTCTTGCTCTGTTCGCTTCTTTGATGGCGATCGCCGACATGCTTGAGAGTACTACCCCCTCGGAAAGCTCTTTAAGCGACTTGGATGCCAGCCGTTTCCTCCGTAGGAGACCGGGTGCTACCACCGCTGGAGTGGAGTCCGAGACAAATTTGAGACCAAACGTTCGTGGAACGGATTCTTCGCCTCCAGATCATGCAGGTGCTAATGGTTTATCGGCTGCCAAGAGATGTGAGGAGGATATAGATCGAAATTACGCGGCTCAAAATCCGAATCTAACGGAAACGGCGAAGGATCCTGGTGACAAGGCCGAGAGTCGAGGCAACGCCAAGTTTGATGTTTCCTCTGTGATTTTTGCTTATCGGCCTTCTGCGCCGGCTCATAAGCGAGTAACGGAAAGTCCTCTAAGCTCTGATGCGATATTCCGACAGGTAGGTGCAAATTCTTGGTTTATTTTAGCTTCTATACAATTGAACTCACCATTGCATCGCATGTATATCCGTTCTTCCTCTTAGTCTATCATAAGTAGGTTTAAGCAGTATTGCTGGAATTATTTAACAGCTATCCAAAGTTGATTATCCGTTTCCAAGTGAAATCGTGCTTAGGCCGACTGCTGGTCGAAGGAATTTTTTCTGTAGTCGAATAATTTGTTCAAGTTATCATGAATTGTTATGAGTACACCATACTCTCAGGAACTGTGGTCAACATGCCGTGTTATTTCTGGCCTAAGTTCTTATATCAGATCTGATGGTTGATGAATATATAATGCTGACCATTTTATTACCTTAAATGGCAGAGCCACGCAGGTCTGTTCAACCTCTGTATAGTTGTGCTTGTTGCGGTAAACAGCAGGCTAATCATTGAGAATCTTATGAAGGTGTGCCTCCTCTTTACTCTGTTCTTGTAGCCTTGACTCACAACAATGTAGAGGAAGTGAAATTCGCTCGTTGTCATTCCTTACATTTTCTTCCGTTGTTTTTCATTTAGTCAATTCTGGAAGAGTTACATCTCTTAGGTTTAATGTAATTTCTCTTTTCCGTTACTTTCTGCAGTATGGCTTGTTAATTCAAACTGGTTTTTGGTTTAGTTCAAGATCCTTGCGAGACTGGCCACTTCTAATGTGTTGGTAAATTCTCTATTGTTTCTTTTGCTAGTAAACTAAGATACACAAGCTATTAGTGTATGTATTTCAAATTATTATCTGACGTTAGGCAATGCCTTCCTCTTGCAGCCTTTCTCTCCCTGTATTCCCCCTTTCAGCTTTTCTTGTTGAGAAGTTGGCTTTACAGAAATATATATCTGAGCCTGTACGTTTTCTTGGTTAACTCTATGGGAAATGCTCCTTTTCTTTTCTTTCCTTTACTTTTTTAGGATAATTGTTTCTTTGGATGGATTCTGACCTTATATTTGATAGTTAGATGCTTACTGGCTGAAATTGTAAATGCAGGTTATTGTTTTCCTACATATTATCATTACAACTGCTACAGTTCTGTATCCAGTACTTATGATTCTCAGGTCAGTTATGGTTTACTTGGCACATTTGGTAATTCACTAGGAGGATTATCCGCTGAATAAGAATGATGTTAAGATAATTTCTGATTATCATTTAGCTACACGTTCTAGCTTTCAACTATGCATGAAGATGGAAAAACCTGCTCCTGCTTTATATTAAAATTTCACTATCTATTATATAATTAGGAAGGGCGCGTTAGCATTAAATTTCGAAGGAGCCTTCGATGTTGGACACTATTATTTCTTAATCTCTAGAATTGTATTTGTATTCATAGTATTCCATTCAAGTCTCCTCTGCTTTCTAGATATTCTGGAGTACGTAATCTACTGTTTATATATGGGCATGATACTAGATTCTATGATCTTAACTGAAAGTACATGATAGAAATTTGAAGGCTAAGTCGCGAAGTGTACAATTTGATTTTATGACTTCAAAATGGGCAGGTTTGACTCTGCTGTTTTATCTGGTGTAACTTTGATGGCCTTTGCATCAATTACCTGGTTGAAATTGGTTTCATATGCCCATACAAATCATGACATGAGAAAAATTTCCAGATCAGTTAATCAGGTAACAATCTGATTTCCCTTCACACATAGGTCCTTGAACGAAGTTTTTTTTTTTTTTTTTTTTTTT
>NW_019268528.1:143175-149615 GCF_002738365.1 Cucurbita moschata
TTTTTTTTTTTTTTTTTTTTTTTGCAGGAAAACAATATCCAATGAGTTGTTTAGAGTTCCTAATAAATTATTAGTTTTAAATAACAGTGTTTGTTTGATTATTATTGTTGTGAATATTGTTATCTTTTCTCGTTCAGAAAGATATTCTTGAACATCATTGTCTGAGTTTACTGGATTTTCCAAGTTTGTTTGAATATAAATTTTATCCTGCTCATTCTTTGCTAGGGTCAGAAATATGTATTCGGTTTGAGGTTATAATTATTTCTGCATGATGCACGATGGTTTGTTATCTATCTGTTCTAATGTCATCAAGCTTTTTCTTTAGGGAGATGTATTGCCTAGTTCCCTGGATTCAAACTACTACCCTCACAATGTTAGCTTCAAGAGTTTGGTCTACTTTATGCTTGCTCCAACATTATGTTATCAGGTATTTTGTCACTAAGGAAATGTATTGCAGATTTTGTTTGGTTCATGAATCAGTTGCCACTTAGCATGTGTAGAAAATTTCTTATTCATCGTGTAGCTTGCTTATCAATTTTTTTATTTACCCATTGTGGTATTGGATTTATACCTGTTGACTGACTTTTTGCATTGATCTTACAGCCAAGCTACCCACGAACAACACACATACGAAAGGGTTGGGTAGTTCGACAGTTTATTAAACTAATAATATTCACTGGGGTTATGGGTTTCATTATTGAACAGGTACGTTGCCTACTCCTAATTCTTAATAATACCCCAGCTCTGTCTAATCTTAAGCTGCACGAAATGGATCTTTTATGTGTTTCTATTTATTGATCTTGCAGTACATAAATCCCATTGTCCGAAATTCTCAACACCCTTTAAAGGGTAACCTTTTGTATGCAACAGAGAGGATCCTAAAGCTTTCTGTGCCAAATTTGTATGTTTGGCTCTGCATGTTCTACTGTCTTTTCCACCTTTGGTACGTATTTTGAACAGGGTATTACATTTTGGCTGAAATTACTTGTTTGAGCTTTGAAATTACAAAGTTTGGTTTCACCTGATAGGTTAAATATATTGGCTGAGCTTCTTTGTTTTGGAGATCGAGAGTTCTACAAGGACTGGTGGAATGCCAAAACAGTTGAAGAGGTTGTATATATATGTCCAGTCAAAAAATATTTCTTATGCTTTTTTCACCCCTTCCCTTTTCTAGGAAGATATTTTTAACTATTTGTATTGATTGTGTCTATCTTTCTTATGCCACCCTGGCTGCAGTATTGGAGAATGTGGAACATGGTATGTTCTCAGCCCATATTCATTCAAAGTGATTTTCTTTCTCAACTGTGATCTATTATAACTATGCTACTGGTTTGTCTTCTGTAAACAGCCTGTCCACAAATGGATGGTTCGCCACGTCTATTTTCCATGCCTAAGGAATGGGATACCGAAGGTACTTGATGTATGTTCTTTGTGCTATTTTTTATTCTCACCACGTCTATTGCAAGTGTATTTCTGATAACTATGTGGTGTCATCCTCATGTATTGTCATTCCCTAATACATATTTAGCAATTAGCATATTGAGCTTCAAATGTTGATTTCACCGTTTTCTGAAAAATGCATGGAAATTGATAAATACTTCGAGCTCCTTCCCCTATTATTGATGATGAGTCTGAGTTGGTTACATGTGTTTACCAAATGAAAGGAGATGGTTATGCTAATTTTATTGCAATTTATTATTTTGATAGAGATGATACATGGGACACTGAAGAAAAATAAACAAACACCTTGATGGTCTTGTCACCATTTATTAAGGCTCAGTGAGCTCAGCATCCAAAAGATGCTTTCATTTCCTTCATTCAAAATATTCTGTTAGGTGGATGCTTCAGCGAAATTCATCTTCAATAAATCACCAATTCATCTACAGTTATTAATCTGGCCAAGGAATTTGGCATCTGTATGTCCAATGTGATAGTGTTGACACGATATTGAATGGACTATATCTTTTTATTATATTGATTGTGGACAATATTCTAGACTAGCATTGAGTCATTTTCCCAAAAGAAGATGGATTAGGAATGACACGTGCACACAAGCTTACAGATGTTCACCACGTTTTGGTTTGGTGAATTGGGTTGGGTATTCATTATAGGGACATCCGTTAATGGTGTCTACATGAGATTCTTCTCGTCTCATTTTTTAACATATTGTAGACTAATTGCAACCTGCCACAATCAACTTAATGTCATCTGCATTATCTGACTTGGCCATTTGTCAATTTCTTATTACTGGACTATGAGAATTTCATGCGTGAACTAGTATTAAATAATTAAGTGTTTTATGGGAAGGTATTGTATTGAACACTGTTTTTTTTTCTTACAAAAACATGCAGGGAGTTGCTGTCGTAATAGCATTTCTAATTTCTGCGGTGTTCCATGAGGTATGATAATTCATTTCATTTTCTCCGTTTTTTATTTCTTGTTTTCTTAAAAGCTTTATTATGCTTTATTAAATTTTTGGCTTATGAGAATGATGGAAATTTTGTTGTACTTGTACCATGATGGAATGATTTGGAATGGTCAATTCCTTTGGAATAAGCTTGAGGGAAAAAACTAAATTTCTGTCATTATTGAACTTATGGCCTCAATCTTGCTGCAAGCTATTAGGTGATGACTTTTCAAGTCATCGCTTTGTTGATGAGTTTTTTATACGCTAAGTTCAGGAAAGAATATGAAGGCGATAAACTTCGAAATGCTGCACTAAATGTTATGATCTATGGTCAGCCTTTTAGTTTCCCATCAAAACTTTGCTGCTCGATAATTCTTTTTGGTTTTCAACTCTTATATTCTTGTCTATTTTATTTATCATTCTCTTTTGGCACAAAGAACGGTGTCATGTTTCCCAAAAGTTTCACGATTATGGACTACCTTGATGTAGATTGCTAGACGTTTAGTGTGTATTATGTGTTCTACTTAATTTTTTATTTTATTAATATTTTTTGCAGCTGTGCATTGCTGTTCCTTGCCACATGTTCAAGCTTTGGGCGTTCATTGGAATTATGTTTCAGGTCAATATTTTCATTTCATCGTGTTATGAAATTTCACCTGATAGCCCCTAGTGCTGCTGGACGTGAATTCGTTGGTCCCCTGTTTTCTTCTATTGCCCTTTGCTCAACTATTTTCTTGCTTGATGTAGGTTCCGCTGGTTTGGATAACGAAGTACCTACAAGATGTGTTCCAAAACTCTATGGTACGCCACTCTCTCCCTAGAAATACCAAATTGCAACTAGGCATACACGTCGGTGATGGTAGTTTTACATGTTAGGATCTGGGAGGAAAATGATAAACACTAAGAGATACGTTATCCGAGAGTTCGGATGTCTCATGTAGAGTGGCACTGATAAGAAAATAATTCTATTGAAAGCTATAAATATACACAATTAGAAGTTGTTGTAGTTGTGGTATTAATTTGTGTTCCTCTGTCTGATTTGAATGACAGGTTGGGAACATGATCTTCTGGTCCATATTTAGCATTCTTGGTCAACCGATGAGCGTCCTACTGTACTATCACGATTTGATGAACCGCAAAGGGATCGACTAAGAGCCTATTCGACTTTACCTTTCTGCGGGTAACATAGCGATCCCACCCTCTTTCATTAGCCAAATATCATCCCCAAACATAAGTCTTTGTACTTTTTTTCCACACCTTCCAAGATCCAATTCAATGTTTTCACTCAACTTATGTGTGTAAATTGATTTAGAAATTCCACATGGGTTCAGACTTACTCTCTACCGGGGCTTCTTTTACAAAAGATAAGGGCCAGGCATGCACACCACTCAACAAGTTAAAAATGACCAAGACGCCAATTTCTAGAGAGGTTCCTTCCTTAAACAATTGTCTCAATTTTTTTATTTCTTTTTTTTGGGGTTATCATCACACAGGTTATAGATGATTTTAAGCGTTTGAACACTCCAATGTTCTTTATTAAACTATCAATAAAGAGATTTTAAACAAACTATTACCTTAAATTTAGAAGAGACATAACAGAAGGGAAATAAATACAAGAGGAAAAGAAATTTTAAACGAACTATTATCTTTCGAACGTGAATTTACATGACAAATCCCAAATAAACACTTGTGGGTTTGTTGTCTAAATTGAAAAGGCTGAGGAATCGTAAGTGGAGAATATGTTCCCAAACCACCGGAAAAATCCTCCAAAATTCAACAGAGCTTCAAACGTTCCACACCAGAAAGTTGTTGTAGATGCAAGTGCTTTAATAATGTACCCTCTCCTCATTCTCCAACTGCAGTCCTTCGATTCCCTTCAAAGCAGAGTCATAGTTCTTTACATATCCTGTGTGTCTTCCGGACGCGCTTCTCTTTGGATCCTCTGGTCCAACTGGTGGTCTTCTCTGTGCACTCATGCTCTTGTGCAATGCCCTGGGACTAGCATCCGTCGTTCGGGAGCGGTGTGGATCTGATTCGCTTACCATGTAAGGATCCCGGCTGCTCGACACAACAGCACGTCTTGATGACCCACTTGATCGCCCCACAATATTAGCGCCTGAAAACTGCACCGCAAGAGAACTCGAATCTTTCAAATTAGGGACGAAAAGACTGGCACGCTTGAACTACGATATTGATGTACATATTACATATAATTTATTAACAACAAAATTAATTGTTCAACGTACCACGGCATCCTTAGGAGCTGGAACTGCAATATCATTGGCAATTGGACTCTTCTGTTTGGCAAAAGTTCCAGAATTTATAGCCTGCCCGGATGCCCTCCGCCTAGATGAATCCATCAAAGACATCCCAGCTAGTTGAGCCTCCTCTCCACCTAAGTCAAAGGAGGGAATAAGAACAATCAATAGTTGATCGCAGCGGGATTACGGGATTACGACCGCCAACGAAAGCCGAGGGACAAAAGGAAAAAAAAAAATTAACCAAAACTAAAAGAGCACCTGTCTGTCTATCTGCATTCGCTATGCCAGGAGGGATTCCAGAACTGGTTCCGGCGACGGCACCCTATAGAAATAGAAGCACATTCAGTACTACTGGTTGAAAGAAAAGGCAACAGTAGCACAACAAAAGCAAGCCACATATAACTAACTGGGGCACGGGTTGGAGGCGTGGCCAGCTGCGAC
The DNA here is from genome assembly GCF_002738365.1 of Cucurbita moschata. Classification (NCBI taxonomy): domain Eukaryota; kingdom Viridiplantae; phylum Streptophyta; class Magnoliopsida; order Cucurbitales; family Cucurbitaceae; genus Cucurbita; species Cucurbita moschata. Next base: position 148,285 of record NW_019268528.1, read on the forward strand.
TGCTGGTACTTCAAAATCGTCCAGTCAAACACGTAATCAAACTGGAAACCTGTAGCAAAAAAACCAAGAACAGGCTAAGGAATTTAACGATGTGCAATTAGCAACAAGCAAAAAAAAAAAGAAAACAATAAACTAACTCAAACCTTCACGAATAAAGAGATCACGAAATATTCTTTTCAGATAAGCATAATCCGGCTTATCATCAAAACGTAGTGATCGGCAGTAATGGAAATATGACGCAAATTCTGATGGATATCCACGGCATAATGCCTAGAAAATTATTAAATTCTTTTAGGCACAATTGTAGTGTTAAAGATGTTCCATAATTTACATTTACAAACAACTTGCCTCAATAGAGGTAGAAACTTTTTTCTCACTAATTTTCTCATACTTCTGCTTCTTGGTTCCTGCTTTCAGTCCCTGCCAAGGAAGACTACCAGAACAAAGGATGCCGGTTAATAAATCATCTGAAAGGAAATGGCTGTAATCGATAACAAAAATAAAGTGGTGAAAACTAATCACCTTCCTCTTAAGAAGTACATAAGGACATAACCAAGCGACTCCAAGTCATCCCTTCGACTTTGCTCTGCAACTCATATTGTCAGTAAAGAAGACTGGAATATTAAAAGGTGATAGCTAGCATTAATTAAATGAAATATGCCAAGAGAAAATGATAGAATAATCCTAGGCTTGGACATAGAGGTTAAGAAGAGTCTTATTTCAAACAACCGATCATCTAGATAGCCTGGACATTATTTACAGGACAAACTGGAAGTGGGAGGGGGAGTTGTGGTATGTGGGTGTCCACCATACGTCAAACTTGGATACTCGGTGCATGTTGGTGGAAGGTTCACCCATGAGTACAGGAAGCACAAAACACTATGAAGATCAGGGTAGAAAACGCAGAGGATTATTCAAAACCCTTAATGCTACAAACTAGGTTTATAGTCAATTTGTTTCCCATTCTCGTGCCATGTATCTATTGTTGTTCCTATAGTTGAATAATTCAGGATCATGTGTTCATGGACTTAAAAAGAGAGCTATCATGGATCGGTATCATCAAAGCAAAAGTAGTTCGGGCTTTTTTTTTTTTTATGAAGAGGAATCTGTGCCTTCTCTGAAGGCAAACAAGTTAATTTGAGTGGATAGACTAGAAATTGTAAAAAATTATATGACTTCCTGATGTTCTTCCTTGCAACATTCCCAACGAATTTTCATTCTTCAGGTTCTTTCTTGTAGTATTCGTAATAGGAGTTTCGTCACATTTTTGTTGTAATTTCTCAAACTTCAATTAAAGACCTTTTCTTGTTCCCCCCCCCCCCCCCCCCCCC
>NW_019268528.1:150373-156195 GCF_002738365.1 Cucurbita moschata
AAAAAAAAAAAGTGCATATCAAAATCTCCACCTCATGCGATCACACTGTATTTCGAAGCTCTGAAATGTGTAGTAAACACAAATTGAACATAAAATATGTCAACAAGTTTGTGCTTCCCATTACAAATATATATTTCATCAAATGTGTCCATGCTGTGTTTGTGTCCTAATTCTTAAGATGATACATTACACAATCTCTGTTTCATGGAGTGTCCACCCATCTAGGGGTCACAACTCCACAATCCAGTCGATCTCACATACAATTATTAATATGTGCCAATAAGAATCCAACATGAAACTTGACTATCAGATGTTGCAAGAATCTCAAGGGATGGCCTCAAATTATGAAACAACAGCAAGATCAGAGAATAAATATTATTAATTGAAGGGTAATAGAAGTACCTATCCCAAGGTGGGTGTTCATGCTAGCATATCTTGCAGTTCCAGTCAAATTCTTGTTTTCTCTACAACCACCAGGAACAATTACGAAAAGTCTTGCAATAAAAGCAAAAGAAAAGAAATCGTGAAGAGAATGTAAGGGCAACATCTACAAACTCTTAATACCTGTAAGGAATGTGTTGGTGAGTAGAACTATCTCTGTACTTCTTAGCAAGACCAAAGTCAATGATGTAAACCTGCATGTTATAATCTACATTATGCACTATGTCTTGTACTTCTTAGCAAAACTAACATTGATCAAGATTTGAAAAGGTTGATTATTATATTCGAGTAAATCTAAAACAAGTACCTGATTTGCACGCCTTCCTAGCCCCATCAGAAAATTGTCCGGCTTAATATCCCGATGTAGAAAGGATTTAGAATGGACAAATTCAACACGGTTGATCTGAGCAAACAACCAAATCATGTTTATTATTTAAATTGTAATGGAAGGCGGACCTGGAGAAAATTAACATCAGATGTCAATTGACTTAATTAAATCTACCATTTGATCTGCAAGCATAAGGACTGTCTTCAAAGAAAGCTTTCTGCTACAGAAGTTAAATAGATCTTCAAGACTAGGACCGAGCAAGTCCATTACAAGAACATTGTAGTCTCCCTCAACTCCAAACCATCTTACATTAGGTATCCCAGCTGTGTTCAACAAATTTCGAAAAGGAAAAGTAAAATTCGTTAAGATTACACAAAAAAGTAAAAATTAGTAATAATAAAAACAAAATAAAATGAAGAGTAGAAGAATATTTCAGTACTTCCTCCTTGAAGAATTCTGTATAACTTAGACTCGTAAAGCAACTGAGGATGCTTCGTCTTGACATTTTCCTGAACATAAGAAACGTGAAGCAAATTGTGTTTTAACTAAGAACGTGAACCGGCTCAGAAAAAAGAAACGAAGACGACGGCATTCAGCTCAAAGAATCATTTACAACACAGTACACAAATTATTATGCATGCAATGCATAAGAGATAAGTGTGCATGTTACTCAACTAAACACGAATTTTTTTTTCTCTATTTGCTTTATTATAGCCAAGTACACATATATCACTGCTTTTCTAAGAAGATAGCAACCTCCGTTCAAATATTAACATTCTTCGCATTCACTATCCCTCGGAGTAGTGTAACCAGAGAGGATCGACGTTCCACTCAACTTAACCAGAAATCTTCCGCTACTTGCTTTGTTTTAGCCAAGTGCCACGCAAACGTTGCTGTTCTAAGAAGACAGCAACATCAGTTTAAACATTAACGTTCTTCTCGTTCAAAACATCTCCAATTGGCGTATCTGATACAAAATCAAAGTCCGGAGCACCATCGGTATAGTTCAAATCCTAGCTCGGTAATAAGCGAACAGTTTATGGTAAATACAGGCACATATAGACTTCAGAACTACAAACGTCAACTCCAGAGTGGAAAAGGAAGGAAAGCAAGCTCATCTAAGCGTAGGAAGAGAGAGAGAGAGAGACTGCCAAGTTACAATCGCAGTGTTGAATTAAGATAGGAACACTTACAAGTTTAATTGCAACCTCTTCATTCGTCTGTATATTAGTACCTGCAGATGGAATTGAACCATTAACTCTACTTGTAATACAGCACCATAATCACAACCTCGCAGGCCAAAGAACTAAACGTGAAACACAAACCAAGATAGATCTCCCCGAACGAGCCGCTACCGATCTTCCGGCCAAGGCGAAACTTATTCCCAACGCGAGGCTCCATCCGCCAACCAAAAGAAAGAAAAAGAACTATAGATATTACGGAGGATTACGAAGACTTCAACATCGAGTGAGCGAACGCACAGAAGTGGAGAGAGAATCGACCGAGTCGACTATGAAGAATTCAAAATTCTCCGCCATCTCCACGCGGAGAAACGAAATCGGAGGTTCCGATAAAGATATGAAAGCAAGAAAAACGCAATTAGAGATCTAGGGCAGCAATTTTGTGTGTAATTCCTTTGGTCACTCCACAGGCTAGGGTTGGGTTAAAACTAAAACCTATGTTTTACTTGGAACCCAAAAATAAATTCCAAAAATATAATGAAATTTTACACTTTATATATATATATATATATTAAAGAAAATAAAAAGAACAAAAAAGGAAAAAAAAAGTCATTATCTGTTGATTTTTTTTTTTTTTTTTTTAAATTCTCCCTTTAGTTATTGCTCAATTGATTTTTAGTCCAAAAGTTGGTGGAAGGATTATCGTAGAAAAAATGTTAGTATTATCGGTCTGTATTATCGATCAACAGACGTGAGATTTAAGACGAGCTAAAATGACTAACCTGTCAATAAAATCTTGCTCCAGCGAAGTACCAAACTTGTACACTCACAAAGCATTTGTCTAAATTGGTGTTAAGATGAGCTAACCACTCTACAGTCCGAACACTTAATAGTTCGAACTCAGTACGACCTACCAACCTACTATATAGTGAACCTTATCTGTCATTAGCACGTGCTAAAGTAATATAATGTAATATAATATAAAAATGATTGATCGCCCTTACTTTTTTTAATTATAATTTTTGTTTTCAAAATATTTTTAAAAACCTAGATAGAATGTGAATAGAAGAAAAAAAAAATTATTGTTATTTTATTTTATTTGATTGCTAAATAATTATTTCCATGTTTATGGTTATTTCCAAATTCAACCCTAATTTGAATATTAATTAAACTACTTATAACCACACTCAAGTATATTACAAATATGCCACTCTTGAAAAATAACATATATTTTCAAAAATTGCAATATTATCCCTGGTATTTCACACAGGTTTGAAAAGTTTAGGAAAGAGTAAGGGCAATATTGCAAATTTTGAAGAGTACAGGACTTACTAGCAAATTTTATATACAATGGGGAACTCATGGAATGGATCCAACAAATCCATGGAAAGCTTGTTGCTGTCCGTAACCTGAGGGGCAATCCTGAGGAGGAGGAGGAGGAGGAGGAGGCTTCTGGATGAGATCCTCCAATTCCAGAAAGAATTTGGAGTCACTGTCTTCATCAACCACCATTGTGGAGGGTCGGACCGGCGGCTCGAGCACGACCGGTCCGGGTTCGATAGCTTGTGGAATCATTTCAGTAGTGATGAGTTCAGAGTGGGTGAGATTTTGATGGGCTTGCATTGCAAGTAAGCTTCTGTTGTTTCCAAACTCATCCCCATTGTTGATCAGCTTCTTCCTCAGCATTCTCCTCTGCACCAACTGTCGACAGAACCCGGGATCTCTCGACATTTTAGAGACGAAAGAGAGCATCTGTTGGTACTTGGACTCGACGCATCGGACTCGGTCTTCAACCATGGTGAGGTGGTTGTGTGAGTCCTGCTGCTGGTCTCTCAGTTTCAACATCTCTACTCTCAAAATGTTGTTGTCGGACTTCAAAGCTTGTAGTTCTGCTTCAACAAGTGAGTGGTTTGACAAATCTTGTAAGCCCAAATGTTGTTGCTGCTTCTTGTAATTATTGTACCTGCTTCTTCTTTTTATGTTCTTTAGTAAATGCTTCTTCCCTCCTTGAAACCCTTCGTTTGCAAACTCCCATTTATCACTATCAATCTTTCTAAAACCCTGCAACAATACCCAAATTAAGCTTATAAATGCTACTCTCCCATCTCCCACCTGCCTTGCTCGTAAATCCATGAAATTTCTTTCATGGGTTAACCATGAATTAAGCTTATAAATTACTACTTCCACCTACTTGCCCGGGAACCCATGAATTTCTTTCATGGGTTATCCACGTTCTTAAAATATTTTCAAAATTCAACTCAACACCGTATGTATATATGATATGAACGTAACAAAATGGTTGATTATATGATATGAACGTAACAAAATGGTTATCAACCGAGACCTAAATGAACAGAAGACAATAAAATTGAAATCCAGTCTTCACTTTTGTCACTATAAGCATACCAAGTAGTAGTTGTTTGGAATTGGTTCAGAGAGAGAGAGTAATTTATAAAATAATATTTCTGAATAAAAAAAAAAAGATATATAGATATATATTTTAGGATTGAGATATTAAAAATAAAAAAGAAAAAGTAAGGAAAATAGGAAATAAATTAAATTGGTTTATACTGACATAAGTGTTGAGCTGGCGGATGAAGCTGGAGAAATTGGAGTGCTTGAAGTATTTGGGGAGAAGAGTGATGGAGAGTTTATGAGAATCCCAAACAATGAAGCTATTACGGCCTTCGCTCCAAGATACAACCGGGTCGGTTTCCGGATCCTCCACCATCTCATACGTCTTCTTCAGGAACGGCGCCGGCCCCACCTCATGCAACCCTTCCATTGGTTTCGCCGTCGCCGATGACGCCCAACCCCCATCGCCTCCGCCAGATTCGCCTCCACCGCCCTCCATCGTCTCCGTGCTTACTTCCATCTCCTCTTCCTTAACAGTCCTTTGATCCATGATGTCACCGCTTGCAGTTGCAGCGCCGTCGGGGCAGCCACCACCACCACCGCCACCGCCAGAGAGGGTTGTTTGGTTAATCATATTTTCACTACTCAAGCGTAATAAACCGCAGAGAAATTGTTTCCGATAAGGTTGATAGATCTCAGTGGAAACATCCAATTGCTACTGAAAATGGAAAGAGTGTACAAAAAATTCCTTAACTAAGGATGGAATATTTTGGATTGATTTAAAAATGTCTATTCAGTTCAATGAATCCATTTCCCCCCCTCCCTATACAAAAACGAAAAATAAAAGTATTTATGGATAAAATTAAAAATATAGTATAAATAATTATTTGGGTTAACTTTTTAATTTTTTTTTTTTTTTTTTTATCAAACTATTTAAAAACTAAAATCAGGGAGTGAGCTTCTCGTTTAACTTTAATCATATAAAGAAAACAACTTTTGTCGCATTTGAGTTTAGAAACAGTTAACCGGAGAATACTACTAATCGGCTGATGCGGTGATTGATCTGCATGACGGCCACGTGGCATTTACACCACTCTCCAAGTAATGGCCCCATTCGTCGTTTCAGTAGGAAAATGGAATTTACACTGAAGGCCCTCAGGTTTACGTTAATTACCAAAATGTCAAAATATATTTACTTGATTAATTATTTAAAAGAAATACCACAATTTCAGAATTAAGCTTTGGGTAAATTTGGACATTTTAATATTCCTTAAAAGTTAATGATAAAAGATCTGAATATATAATAATAAATAAAAAGCAACATGTTTATAGTAAAAAACAGGTTCGAAAAATAATAACTTCACATAAAAACTAATCCCAACATTCACGACGGACAACGCAGCAGACCAAAAACCCATCCATCCTCTTCACAAGCCACCGACGAATTGAAGGCAAAAAAAAAAAAAAAAAAAAAAAAAAAAAAAAAAAAAAAAAAAAAAAAAAAAAAAAAAAAAAAA
>NW_019268528.1:156767-160943 GCF_002738365.1 Cucurbita moschata
AAAAAAAAAAAAAAAAAAAAAAAAAAAAAAAAAAAAAAAAAAAAAAAAAAAAAAATGATGCAAGAAAGGGAATGGACTCTCCTAAATTCCCCTTCTACGTAAACACAATACATGATGCAAGAAAATTTTGAAGTAAAAATCATAGACAATAGAGAGCAATAGATTCCGCAGACCCTCACACTCTTTTTCCAACCAAAAATTACTTGGAACAGCGGACTCCCCAAAACACAAGACAGTCTCACCAGACCAATCAAATTCCATTCCCCTACTGCTGCTTGCATTCCGGAGGCCTCTCCCCCTGCTGACCATCACCCCCAGCTGCTGCTCCTCTTCCACCCTTCTGTACAGACCAAACAAATTTACAACAATATTATGTTTACATAAACGCACATTCAAACATGTTCATGGAATGGAATATGGAATATGGAATATGGAACGGAAGGTACCTTGTTCCCAGCTGACAACTGCTATCACCGCAATACAAGCCAAATCCAATCAAACATGAAAAAGATTGTCAATTCCAACTTCTAAATGGAGAAGAATATGGCATAGAAACAGGCCAATCCGAACTAAAAAATAATTGGCATACCTTTTTCCTGGACTTCCCTTGATCTTCATCCTCGTCTTCATCATCATCTTCGTCGTCGTCATCTTCCTCATCATCTTCATCCTCGTCATCATCATCATTGTCGTCGTCATCATCCTCGTTGTCCATGTCCTCAAAATCCTCATCTTGAATAGCCTCCCCTGTAAACCATGAGACAGCATGGGGGATGATCTTGTCTCGAATCGTTGACCTACAGACAGAATTAAACAAAAATAAAGATTTCAAAATCTGCACAACTCTTCAGATCCATTCACACAATAACCCAGTCTCGTGTTTGAGACAACTTTATTCCACAAAAATTCAACATATAGCACATTACCCATTAACATACGAAGTGGCAAAAGATTAAGCATGTCTATAACTCACCCAATATCATAATCTTGCTCCATCTGATTTTGAAGCTCCTCAGCCTGATGAAACAGAGTAGAAAATAAGAGAACAGAAAAATCAAGGCATATACTAGTGATATTTTTCACTGTAGGGGTAATAAACCTACGGTATCCTCATCAATATCTTCATCATCATCGGGCACTTGTGGTGGACTAAAGAAGTTGAAAAAACTTTCACAGTTTTCAGTCTTAGTGATTGGCTTGGCATTCTTTGATCCCTTCTTCGGCTTCTTCTTAAGTAGTTTCTGAGTCAGGCATTTTCCGGGATACCATTCAATCTCGGTTCTGCCAACAAGATATAATAATTTTCAGTGAAAGTGTAACCAAGTACTTCTGCGTATGCCATCTAACACTATATAGCAAAAATAAAAAGAATATCAAACACAGATGAGGCTGAATGAAATTACCCAATTGCTTTCTCAAGAATTGGCTCATCTTCGTCAATCATGTGATATGTCTTAGACAAGACAGAATTTTTAAAGAAGGGATTAGTGTCAAAAAAGAAGTCAATCTTGAACCCTTTGGGATTGTCTATTCTACACCACTTGATATCTTTCAAGTATTTGAGAGCTCCTTCGTCACGTTCAGTAATCTAAAATAAAACATGTGAGAGATTAAGATACACAGTGTTGTAACTAGTTAGTCAAACAATTCTCCAAACACGTGAAAACAAAACACAAACCTCTTCAGCTAATACTTCATTATTCTTCATTGCAGATAGCCAAAAATCGGGTACTCCTTTTTCTGAAAAGGCAAACAATACTTAATACAAGCAATTTAAATCGTATATTAAACGAATGTCCCAAGTGACGATATAGAATTACCTGCTGCTTCTTTATCCTCTTCTTGTCCAGCGGCAGATTCTTTGGCAACTCCTTCAGCTTCAACAACACCATTAACAATATCGAATCGCTGCAAAGACATAGGAATGAATCAATGACTAAACAAGACGTGAAATATTATGACGGCTAGTAAGAAAATATCCACACCTGAGAGTACAGTGGCTGATACAATTTCTGGTATTTGGCCTCGAGCGCCAACCTTTCTTCAAAAAATTTTGCCTCTAATTCGTCATGTTGGCTCTGTTGAACGAGATGGTTTAATAAATACTTCCAAAATAAATAAAACAACTCGTGGAATTCTCCAAGTCGATAACAAGCAATCACAAAAACAGCAGAAGAATGAAACCAAAAAGACCTAATAGTGAATATCAAACGAATGAGAATATAAACTTGCCTGTATCTCTCTTAGCGCCTCAACGCGCTTGCGAACAACAGGTGATAAGTTCTCGAGGGCATCAGAGTGCTGCCCAGCGAGGCTCTGTATCTTACTCTGCACGGCAAAGAAACCCCAACTAAAATCAACCATCACTAAAACCAACCCCCAGAAAATTCCATCCAACTATTGTTATAATCTAAACAAGTATGCAAACAGGGCCATTCAAATGCGCAAACCAAAACAATTAGAAAGTGTGGAAGAGTATATTCCTGATTCTAGTGGCATCCCACTACAATCAGACGATAAAAAAAGAATAAGAGAATCAATTGAAGTACCTTGAGAGCGTTGACGAGGCCTGCTCGATCCTCCTCATTGAGAGCTTCAAAATCAAAAACCAAAAACCCCTCGAAATCAATTCGTGAAAAAGAACGAGCAATGGAACATCGATAAAGAAAAAGAGGAAGAATTTGAATACCAGAACCGAGATCCGAGACGTTGAAGTTGTCCTTGTTGTTGCTCATTGAGAATCTCAGGAAACAGCTGCGGAGCGAAGGGGGAAAAAAAAGGAGGAAGCGAAGGTGGAAACCTAAAACCCTAGATTGAATACGAGCGAGGAAAAAGGATTGAAAAGGGCCACCTAAACGTGGCCGACCTTTAATATCCCGTCGCACACTTGTTAGATACCTAACGCTCATTCCCATTTATTTCAATTTATAAGGAAACGCCCCCAGCGGCGCCGAATTTAGGGGAAACAATAATTTAATTAATTTTAAATTAAATCGTCGGAATTGGGCTTCGTTACGAATTGGGCTGGGCTCCCTCGGCGTTCGGCCCATGTATTTTAATTATGATTTTACACATTTTATTATTGCGACAAAATTAAATATTTAAAATAATAAGTCCGATTAATTTCAATAATATTCAAAATAGGAATATATAAATAAATAATTATTTCCAAGATTTTATTGGCCCAAATCCAAAGCAGCCCGGCTCAATTATGATATGAAGCCCAATAAAAGTTCGAGGCCCATTTGTTGTTCCGGGCAGGCACAGAGGTGTGACCGAAATGGAGGGAAAACCCCCGCCAGGAGAGAGCGAGGGAACCAAAAAAATAATAATAATAAATAAAATCAGAACCCTAAAAAAACCCTAAAAAACATCAGAGCTCAGTGCATGTTCTTCTTCTTCTTCTTCTTCTTGTTCCTCGTCTCTCTATTTTATTTTCGTGCTTGCTCGTGCATATGCCTTCTAGCAGCTTTTCTTGTTCGTCAGTTGCTGTTGATTCAAGTTAGTTCTTCTATTTGTTTAGTTTGGAGTTGCTCTCTCTGTTCTGCTGCGTACGTTTTGAAGAGGTTTAATGGCGAGACTCATTCGAAATGCGTCTTTTGTTGGGCGCTGTCTGTTTCAGCACGAGGTTTCAATCACTTACTCTTTTAAAACTTCTTCGTTTCTTTGTAGAGCTCTTGGTGGTGTATGCTTTTGATTATTTTAACTACTTATTGTATAGACTGAGCCTTCTTGAACAAGGATGGAATACTGATGAGATATTTGTGGCTACTTTCGCTTTTATGTCGTTTGGATTTTGACTTGACGATTGAGTTTCTGCTTGCTTCCCTTGCAGCGGTACAGGATAGGCATATTGGGAACGTCTACTCAATTATGTAGCTTTTCTACCAGAGGTGTGAAACATTGGTTTTGATTACATTATATGTGAAATGATGATGTATAGTTTCATGGTTTTGAAGAACTTGAAATTTTTTAGACTATTTTGTATGAAATCAACGTTTATTCCTTCATTCACGACCTCTTAGAGAACATAGAGATGAATTCGCGATCGAGCTAAACTCCATTGGCACTAAAATAATGCTGATTCAGCTTGCATATATATATATATATATATATATATATATATATATATATATATATATATATATATATATATATATATATATATATATATAT
>NW_019268528.1:163366-178846 GCF_002738365.1 Cucurbita moschata
TATATATATATATATATATATATATATATATATATATATATATATATATATATATATATATATATATATATATATATATATATATATTTGTATGTTCAATGTATTGCGTTCATTACAATATATCTCAAATGTAAATATTGTATGAATCTGAAGGTAAAAGAAAGTCGAAGTCATCAGATGGGAGTGATTCTTGTGAAGAAAATTTGTCTAAGAAAGAGCTGGCCTTACAACAAGCCTTGGATCAGATAACTTCCACGTTTGGAAAGGGGTCTATCATGTGGCTTGGCCGTTCTGTATCATCTAGAGATGTGCCTGTGGTTCCCACAGGTTCGTTCGCATTGGATATGGCTCTAGGAATTGGTGGCCTTCCGAAGGTATTTTACACTTCTTTAGGATGACTTTGTAAGGTTCAAACATTTTCTTAATCACATACTTTTGAATTGTTATATCTTTTATTTTAGAAGCCTATATGAAGTTCCTTTCCTTGATCATCATGTTTCATGTTTGTGATATATAGGGTCGCGTAATCGAGATTTATGGTCCAGAGGCATCCGGAAAGACAACTCTTGCTCTGCATGTAATTGCTGAATCCCAGAAGCAAGGAGGTACTGTTTAAATGATAAGTGAATGCGATCATTCATTCACACCCACTCTGTTTTATTCTTACTACTGGCTTCTGCTTGTATTTGTAGTTCATTTGGATAATTTGGCTGGTTATGTTGGAAAAAGCTCCCAAAACAAATGGGCAGGAATATCGTAAAACTAACAATTAACAAATATAAAGATATTAATCAGTAAAATATGGTTTAGAAAGCCTGTTAGTTGGGTCGAGGCGCACAGCATGACTTTGCCCTTATAGAAGTCGTGCCCCCACTTGCGTTGAGTTTCTGGACACTCCAGTCCCATGAGACGACTCCCTTCTAGAAAGCTTGTGTGCAACTAGGCTCTGTTGCAAATCCCCATTTACTTGTCTGCTCAAAGGAAGAAAAATTCTCAGTACTCTTTGTAATGCTCTCTGACATAAATACTCACTGCCCATTATGAAGAGAATATCAATTAAAACCCTTTAAACAAGCCATAAAGTTCTGGAATTTCTTCTCAAAGGAAGGATCAATTAAATGACTTTCCCTTTCTTTAATTTATAAAACAAACTTTCTGAATCCTATTTTACTGGGTAATATGTTTATACTTGTTTGTTGTTGTTATGTTAATCATATTCCTGCCCATTTGTTTTGCAAACAATCTTAGAGCAGACATGGTTAGGAATACTGTTAGTATTTTTTGATGTTATGGCCTCTACTGATGAGTCTAAATATAACCATTCAACCTGAAAATTTTGTTGGACAAAATTTCAATGTTGGCAACAACGGATGGAACTTTGGCTCACTACTCTAGGTCTTTATTCTATTATTTCTGTTAATGAAAAAAGGAAAAGAAAAGGTCTATGAAACTTCTAAAGCTAGTGATTGTGACCCAATCATGACTACTAAGACTACTGCTGAAAAAAAATTCGAAGAAAATGATATTTTGTGCCATAGAAATATCTATAAAATTTTGTTCAACTAAAAGTTCTACAGAATTTTGGATAGCTTTAGATAAGAAGTATGGTTAGAAGAATTAAGCTTTAGAACACGTGGTTGATAAATGGATTGACCTCAAAATTGTTGATGAGAAGTCTTTATATTAGACCATTTTCATATAACTCATGCTAAAACTGCATATATATATTTTTTTTTTCATCCTTTGAAAATTCGTTTATGCTTTTTATTTTAAAAAATAAAATAAAAGACTTGTTTGGAGGTGAAAATTTCTAAGTATAACTGTATCGGACATAAACATAATGCTGGAGTAATTTGTTTTGGTGTTTTTGATGCAGGTTACTGTGTCTTTGTTGATGCGGAGCATGCTCTTGATCCATCCCTTGCTCGGGCTATTGGAGTGAACACTGAGAATCTGCTCCTATCTCAACCTGACTGTGGTGAACAAGCTCTTAGTCTCGTGGATACCATAATCCGAAGCGGTTCAGTTGATGTTGTTGTTGTTGACAGTGTGAGTATGATGCAAACTCTTTTAAAGAAGACGGTTGGGGAAATTCATTGTTTTTATATGTTTTATGTTCTTTTTTCTTTTCCTTTTTTGGATAGGCAACAGTAACAATTTCGTTTGTTCATGATTGCCTCTATGGCAGGTAGCTGCTCTTGTGCCTAAAGGTGAACTCGATGGTGAAATGGGTGATGCCCACATGGCAATGCAAGCTAGACTCATGAGCCAAGCACTTCGCAAATTGTGTCATTCTTTGTCCTTATCACAGACTGTCTTGATCTTTATTAATCAGGTCTTATTTCATTTCTCAATTGTCTCAGTAATATACTGCAATTTCTCACATTGTTATGGCATCACAGTCTCTCAGTATTGCGCTTATTATATGCATGCTTCTCTAGGTAAGGTCAAAGCTGACCACTTTTGGATTTGGTGGTGGTCCAACTGAAGTTACCTGTGGTGGCAATGCCTTGAAGTTTTATGCCTCAGTACGACTGAACATTAAAAGGATAGGTTTTGCCAAGAATGGTGAAGAGGTACAGACATTATCATGACTCTAAAGGTGATTTCTCAATGGTTGGTTGATTTCTCGTCGTATTTTGATTACAGATAGTGGGAAGCGAAGTTCAAGTAAAAGTGGTGAAGAATAAGCTCGCTCCTCCATTTCGGACTGCTCAATTCGATCTCGAGTTTGGAAAGGGTATATGTAAAGAGACAGAGATTATGAATCTGGGTTTGAAACACAAATTCATATCCAGGGCAGGTGCATATTATAGCTTTAACGGTCGAGGTTTTCGAGGCAAAGATGCCTTGAAAACCTTTTTGTCAGAGAATGAAGATGTTAGGGAAGATCTAGTCACGAAACTTCGAGACAAAATACACGATGAGCAAAGAGGTAAGTCACCGAACAGAGACGAAACGGATGAAGAAAGTATCCAAGAAGATATTATCACTTCACCCGCTTCTACAGATGAAGACGCAGTTACTGCAGTAGAAGTATGAATGTCGAACATTTTTCATCCTCATTATCCTGGATGTATTCCTCCTCTCTCCTTGCCAATGCTATCAGAGTTTGACCAGGCACGACGTTTTGGGTCTCGACGAGATATTAATATCCTTTAGTTTCTGCCTTTGTCGTTCCAGTGATGGAAGATGATGCGCTTATAAATATCATCAGCCATTTTCGTCACAGAGGAAATGTAGAAAATGGAGATTTTAGGACCTCAGAATGGCCAGTTTATGGTTTTGCTCATCCGAAGCTCCAATGCCTCTTTGTATTGCAACATGATGACTATTTGCAAATCAACTCTTTTATTTGCTCTCTATTCACATCTTATCTGATTGCTCTTCTCAGGAAATATTTTAACCCGTTGAGCTGAGTTTAGGTTGTTCGTGTTACTCGTTCTTACTCCTTTTGAAGCCTTCTTTCAATTTATAGCCATATAAATCTCGATTTGACGTATGTCATTTTCATATATAGAGACAAGAATAATACTCAACATATTTTATACCACCTATGTTACACGGGTAAGAGATTGAAAATTTTGTGTCCGGGGGAAAGAATAAGTTTAGGGTCATACTTGATCTTTCTTTGTCGGAAAGTTGGCCATTTGGAACCAAAATGGTGGATCCATTGTGTTTGTGTTGTAATGAGGAAGATATTGTTTGATTTGAATGCCTGATTTCGTACAAAATTCTATTATCTCCTCGTTTTGTTCGTCAAACAACTTCCGTTCATCAAACCCACTTGAATGCAAAAACCCTATCGTGTAGAACACTTCTTCTTCTGGAATTACTGTCGAGTTTCTATCATCCCATCTGCATATTACATAAGCTAAATGTTATTAATTATTGTCGAGTTTCTGTCGAGAAGAACATAAACGTTTCGTAAGAGCTTACTTTGATCGGTTCATTGGATATATCAGCACTGGTCCTTTGGTTATGTTTCGTCTTAATACTATGTCTTTGAAGACACCTGAGTCGAAATCCAAGATACGGGATTTTGGTACAAACAAATTTAGCCATGGATGAGAAACGTCCCACAATCCCTTAGATTGAAGCTTCAATTCTCCAGTTCTAACCCTATTTAGAAACTCAACATACGTTACATCTTTCTCGAACTTGAATCCGCTCTCATAATCTAACTCTGCTAGTAATACTTCAAGCTCCTACAAACACAACATCAAAATAAACAAGCGTTACTACACGGAATCATGTGTTTATGGCACTTATTTAATACAATCAAAATTGATCGTGAACGATTTCAAGTAGGATAAAATCATCTTAACAATTTCAAAATTAATCTCGAACACGTAGTTGGGGAGTACCTTATCTACGGTAGACAGAGTATGATGATCATAATATTTAGCAACTTCAAGGCAATAAACCACAGAGTATTGATTAACGAAGGAGATAATTCTGGGATGATCAGACGGTGGAAAGAAGGAAGAGCGCCAACTATCCGGTGAACTGTGATGCAGCAGAACCAAACCCTCCAAGTAATCAAGTGCGCTCGCTTGTTTCCTTCCATTTAATGAGATCAAACGTTCTTGATCTTTGGTAAATGCGGAAAAGTTACTGTACAACATTCTTACCCATTTAACCTACAAGTAATTAAATTCCAAAAAATAAATATTTAATTTTCACATATAATAATCACGATAAATTAGCAGTCAAAGCATGCAGTTTAAGAAATGCTTAAACATAGTTGAGAATTAATTCCGGATTTGTCTGTACTACAGATACGACGCCGTTTCGGTGGTTGGAAGTGACAGAAACTCCCAAACAAAGACAAGGATATGTAGGGTTCTTTGGAAGCTTTCATTGGACAATTTACTCCCCAACTATTTTCATTTTTTTTATTTAATAATTTTAGTAATTTTTTTTTTTTTTTTTTTTTTTTCACATTAGTTGCACGAGAGCTCTGCCCTCATGATCAAAGATTATTAGGAAATACCCTGATAAAAATAGAAGTTACCCTATTTGGAGCTGGTTCCAAAGCGATTCTAGCCTGAGCAATAATTCCAAATTGACCCAAACCGCCAAGAACGGCATGAAAAAGCTCCGAATTCCTTTTGGCAGAGCAAGTCACCATATTCCCTTTCCCTGAAAATACATTAATTATTATTATTTTAAAGAATCGAGTTTCAAAATTAATTCCATGCACGCAATGCAACCAATAATATATATATTTTTTTAAAAAAAATAAAATATTTAAAATTAGGTTTCAGAGTAAGGGACCACAGATACTCACAGCTTTCTCACATCATTTAATGATATGGAGAAAAATGTGTCCACTTAATATACATTCTCTAACAACCAAACTTGTCCTTTCATAATATATTATAATATAATATTATCAACAAAATAAAATATTTAATTTAATAATTCAATTATGTAATCCCTAAAGTTCTAAAATTTTAATTTTAATTTTATAAATTATTTTTCGTACCAGTAACGACATCCATCTCCACCACATTGCTGACCTGCGGACCGTACCGGAAACTCTGCCCGCTGATCCCGCCGTTTGATAACGTTCCCCCGACTGTGATGTACAAATAATCCGTCCACGAAACCGGCGTCACCCCATACGCCAGCGTGGCATTCAGCACGTCGATCCACAGCTGCTCCCCACCGACATCGGCGTATAATTCGCCAGTCCAGCGGCGGGCGAAGACGGCAATCCCAGCGGTTTTCCGATTCCGCCGCAGTGCCGACATGTCGATAACGACGCCGTTTTTGGCCATTGCTTGGCCTCGTACGGAGTGGCCTTGTCCTCTAGCGGCTATTGGAAAAGGGATGGGATTGTTGTAGGCGTAGGATATTAAGTGAACGACGTCGTTTATCGAGGAGGGTTGAAGAACTGCGGCGGGGGCTTCCTTAACCATATTCCCGTAATCCGATGCTGCCAAGTTCAGAGCTTCGGGATCGTGACGGAGCTTGTTTGGTTGCTGGTGTAATCCTGTCCATGGCTTGGATTTGTTTATTCCGGATTTCAAACAGCTTAGGAAAAAGGTGAGTATGAAATAAGCTGGAAGGGGATGATTCTCTGTCATTTTTCTTATTCCCAATGATTTTCAGAGGCAAACAAGAAGGGAAGAAATGGTTCTGTGGGTTTGTTGGTACCAAAATGGAATATTTATAGAGA
Organism: Cucurbita moschata; assembly: GCF_002738365.1. Classification (NCBI taxonomy): domain Eukaryota; kingdom Viridiplantae; phylum Streptophyta; class Magnoliopsida; order Cucurbitales; family Cucurbitaceae; genus Cucurbita; species Cucurbita moschata. The sequence continues at coordinate 169,554 of NW_019268528.1, forward strand.
TTTTGGATACCCACGTTCGTTCGAGAAAGAAACAAAAACATTTTTTTATAAGGCTCTGTAAACTTCTCCATAGTAGACGCTGAAAGTGAAAATCAAAAGATGACAATATCTATTAATGGTGGACTTGGATCATTACAAATGGTATCAGAGTTGAGGCACATGTCGAACTAGGGCTAAACACGTTTTAAAATCGTGAAGGTCGCAAGGTTGATGATAATACGTAATTGGCAAAAGTGGACAATATATGCTACACAAATGGTATCAGAATTAGACATCGGGCGATGTGTCAACAAGGAGGTTGAGCCCCAAAGGGGGGTGGACATAAGGCAGTGTGCAAACAATGACATCAGGCCCCAAAGTTAGGAAGGTCCCACGTTGATTGTAGGCAAGAGAAACGAGTGTCAGCGAGGACGTTGGGCCCTGAAGGAGGATGGATTATGAGATCCCACATCGCTTAGAGAGGAAAAAAAAACATACTTTATGAGGGTGTAGAAAGGGACGATCATATGCATTTTAAAAACCTAGAAGGGATACCCACAAAAGACAATATCTATTAGCATTGAGCTAACCTTAAAAAAAAAAAACATTAAATAAAAATGGGGGAGGGAATAAAATAAATATTAATAAAAACGGAAATCGAATAAATTGATATGATAGTAGTATAGAGATTAAATGAAAAATGTTGGAGGAAACAAACATATAATAAGATCGTAATGTTGAGTACTATGGTACGTACGAAAGCTGCATACCAAAATGTACTAGAATAGACATACTTCAATGTATTAATTCATGCATTTTTGGACATGTTTCAGACACGTCAAATCAATAATTTTTCCTTTTTATTTTATATTTATTTTTTCTTTATTGATTATTAATTATTTCCCCTATCTTCTCCTTAGGACGACCATACCGCTGTCCTTATTTTCCATGTACCTTAGATTTTGTACATTAACCTATCCCGACAAGACACCCTTGCTTTTATCGCTGCATCCCCATTTAATTATTTATTTTTACATTTAAATTCACCGCTTCCCTAGCGAAATTCACAAAAGATTGATTGGATCATCCCGAACCTACCTACCCATATGATATTTCGGATTAAGCAGTGACTTAACTTTGTTTCGTTGCTATGAAGCTAAGTCCCGATTAGCTTTTAAAACTTTTATTATTGTTTTTAGAATTTAGTCGATGTTATAAATAAATAAATAATTAAAAAAAAAAGTAAATAGAGAAATTATTTTTTAAAATATATTTTAGAAATGGCGTTTGATGGGTAGCTCTATCATTTTTGTTCCAAAGAGAGGACAAAATTATATGAATAAACAAGATCTATAGGTCAAAGATTATTTGTTGAATTATGGGTAAGTTGCCCATTTATTAAAATTTTAAATTAAATACATTTTTTAAAATATTAATTATTTATTTTTTTATATATTTTTTTTCCAGCAACTAATTGGTTATTTTTGTGATATTAAAAATGTAATCTTTAAGATTCATGTTAATAATGGTCGGATCGTTCAATTATTTTGGATATATATTTATATTATATGGTTACATATTGTATCAACAACTAAATTAAATTATTTTCTACATCACCGATCGTACGGTTCGATCTTCAAGTATTTAAATTATTTTATACACCACCAACTCTGTATGTTTAGAATTATTTAAGTCTGACATAATCTATCTTGTTTGTAAAGTACTTCAATAATAATAATAATAAATAAATAAATAAATAAAAACAATATTATGGTAAGAGAATCTTGTATTGCATTATTTGATTGGAGAGAGAAGAGTTATTTGTTTGTGAGATACCGAAATCTTTATGGCAAAGCCAAAGCCACTGCCTGCCAGCTGCAACACCATCACGTGGTCCAATAACCCACCCCAATATTTTGTCATTTCATTATTTTTTTTAACAACTTTCTTTCTTTAATTTTAAAAAAAAAAAAAAAAAACATAAATATTTAAAACATTTAATAATAATAATTATATAGTTTAGTTTAGAATGAAAGACAAGAGGAGCCCACTTGGGCGAGTTGCCTGCATGGCTGGGTGCTGCCTGGACTGTGGGGTGCGTTACAGTCATCCCTGACGTAAGACATGAAAATATAACCATGGTCTAAGTCCACCGCTAGTATATATTGTCTCTTTGAGATCTTACTGTCCATCTCTCATTGGGATCCACGTCCTCGCTGGTACTCATTTCTCTCTCCCTTCCAGACTCGGTATCTTTATTCCTACGTGTTCCTCACTCCAATTGATATGAAATCTCACAATCCATCTTCTTTCGGGACCCGCATAATCGAAGCGGAATTTCAAAAAAATAATATATATATATAATGGGTTGGTCCCGCTTATAGTTAAGAGAGAGGCATAGACAGAGAGCGAATCACTGCATGATTTTTTGCTGTGCTCATTTTCTTCCATCTATGCCATCATTTTCTCCCCTCTATACTTTTCATCTTATCAATAATAAACCGAGAATATAAAAAAATTAATAAGATTTTTCTTCGTTAGTTAAATAAGATCGAAACAAATATATATATATACTGAAACATAAGAACGGTAAATATTTCTTTGTTCCTGCTCGATAAAAATGTCCCGTAAAATTATAATCTTATTCATAATGTTAGTAAAATTATACGTCCATTCAAATTTTTAATTAAATAATTATTAATTATTAGATATCTATTGATCTTTAGGTTAAAAGTCGCATATGGTGTAATATGTCTGTCAAAATTGGGACAGAAATCATATCAATAAATTAACAAAATTCTAAATCATTCTGATTTTATAAAAATCTTTTTAAAAAATTTATGCCTACGAATAACAACAAAAAAGACACAAATTTATTGCTATAACAAATACAAAAGCTGATTAGACATAGTAACTTATCTGTTTTTTTAAATCAACTAACATTTATTTATTTCTTTTACTTACTTACGAATTGAGAAAAATTAATGAGACTATATTTAAATGAGAGCGATCTTGAGAATAAAATAACTTAGAGAAAATGAAAATTACACTTAAAAATCGAGAAAAGATATTTACTTAAAAGTTTTTAAGAATCATTTTAAATCACGAACGGAATAATTATGTTTATGAAAATTTGATTCCGAAATTATTCTACAGACCTGACTAATGACATTGACGATATATAAAATTTGAGGGTTGGTAATTATTTTTCGTTTAAAATTTCTTAGATGATAAAGATTTGAGAACGAATATCGAGCATATTTATAAGATTGGACTTCTGAAATTAAAAATAAGGTAAATTTGGTTTTAATTTGAAGGTGAATTAGAGGAGGATTCTGTGGGTGTGGTAGGAGCAATTGAAGATATGATGTCGGAGGGAGCTGTCGAAGACATGCATCCGAATTTGGAACAAATTGTTTTTTATTTTAATTTATTTTTAATTTTTATATGCTAATATTTAACCAAAACATTTTGCCTACATTAAATTTACTCATCAATATATATATATATATTGGTTTTTTAATATTAACCCTAAATTCAATTCGTTGAATTAAATCTAAAATTATTCATTTATTCCGGTTGGATAAAAGTCGGCTAATTTAGAGAATTATCATGGGTTTATAATCAAATTGTACTATCTCTATTGGTACGAGGCTTTTTTAAGAAGTCCAAAGTAAAGCCATGAGTGTTTATGCTCAAAGTGGACAATATCATACCATTTTGGAGAGTCGTGTTCTTCTAACATGGTATTAGAGTCATGCCTCTAAACTTAGTCATGTCAATAGAATTCTTAAATGTCGAACAAAGGACTCCAAAAGAAAAGGAGTTGAGCCTCGATTAAGAGGAGGCGTACAAAGCCATCAGAGCTTATGCTCAAAGTGGACAATATCATACCATTTTAGAGAGTCGTGTTCATTAAACGATTTAAACTCAACTTAATTCAAATGAGTTCATAATTCAACTCAAACTCTATGGATTGGATTGAGGTGGGTTTATCAGATTTTTCGGATCGTCGAGATTTTTAAACATCAAGATCTATTAATTTAATAAAAAAAATTGAAAAAAAAAAAAAAACATGAGAAGAAGTGAATAGAAATAGAGTTCAAATCAATGTTTTGTCGATGTGTCCTTGTCCCATATAATTTCCAAACCTTCCATGTGAATTGGAACCTGCCTTTTAGTTTCATTAAGCATAAGAATCTTTATTATCTTCCTCAGCTTTTGATTTGAAACCCCAATGTACTTCATCTATGTTCCTCTTTTTTTATTTATTTATTAATTTCGAGAGGATAAGCTCGCGATCTTGTCATGTTCCGTCCGTCCATATAGATTTCATACGCGTAATCAATATAATATGACTTTTTTTTACGTCAATTTCATTAAACTTTAACCGTTCTCACAATGAAATTGATATAAGACCTCACAATCTGATCAAACCCCAAATTTAGTCGGGCCCCAACTTCAAGTAACCTAACCTATTGCTACCGAGTCTACTCGTAGGCTCCTAGGAAAATTATTAAAAACCCATTAAAATATAGATATTTCTTTTATATTTGGATTAACTTTCAATTTAACCGGTAAATTCTAATTTATAACAACAATTTAATCCTTTTGGTAAAATTTCTCTTCAAATATAGATTTTTATGACGTAATAATATGGATAATATTTTAAAACTAAATATTTGAATTCGGCGTTGACTATTGGCATTGACTCATTTTTGGGCCGAACTTGAGTAGTTGAAAATCCCATAAGCCCACTAATTAAATAATGGGCTTAATACTTCAGAGCTGAGCCACGGTGTCCCCCAGATAATATTAAATATATTTATTTATTTTACTTTTTATTCTCATAATTTAAAAATATTTATTTATTCACATTATTTGTACATTTGTACCATGGCTTCAGAGTCCTTTATTCGACATTTGAGGATTTACCAATCTATTAGCACGACTAAGTTTTGGGGTATGATTCTGATACCATGTTAAGTTGAATGACGGTATTCTATATGGGTCATAGACGTGTAGAATGAGGATTACATTGTAAGAAACCAAGAAATCATAGATTCTCCTTGATTCATAGTAACAAACAAGTTATTAATTATGTTGTATAAATATTTAATATTAATATATATATATATATAAAATAATATATTATTTGTTTTGATGGAGAAAAAGGAAAAAGGAAAAAGGAAAACCCAATGCTTTTTTGTGCCCCATATTTCACTCCCATCGTTTTCTTATCAATCTTTTCTTTTTAAAGCTGAAATAATACATTTGCATTTTAATCATGAGTATGGTCCCTATGATTATATTAATATTTTATTTTATTTTTATTTTTATTTTATTTTAATCTTATTTTATAAATATTAATAAATAATTAATTCAAAATAATATTAGGAGTACTGGAGGTTGACTTCTTAGGATTATATTATTGGATAATTAATGCTAATTAAAAAAAATTATATTAATTAGGGTTATCTCTCCCAACCACTTAAAGGCAGCCTTAAAATTGCTACTAACAAAATCTTGCACTCCCTTTAAAGAAGATTTGGATTGATCATCAAAGGAAAGAAGATGGATTTCTTTCCAATTTATTCATTATTAAAAGAATAAATGTTCTTCGTTAAAACGTTCTATATGGTTTTACCGCCGTTAAATGTGATAAAGATATCGAGTGGATAAATTTAATTATTATATATTTTTTTTTAATGAAAAAAATATATGTAAATTTAAACTTAGGATAAATTATATTATTATTATATAGGTAGCATAGGTACAAAAAAGATGATTGATTATATAATTAAGTTATTAAAAATGTGGGTGATGGGTCATGGGATTTGGAAAATAAAGTTTTGATTATGATGGTGTCTCATGACCATAATTATATATATATATATATATATGGTTAACTTTATGGTAAATCAACAATCCATTCTTTAATGATTCTAATTTTTTTTTTTTTTTTTATTTTCTTTTTGTCATCTTTTATATTGCAAGTAACAAAATATCAACATAATAATGTTATTATGTTATCTAGATTTGGTACTTGATGGTCTTTGAACTGTATTAGGAGTGAAGACTATCCTCATAAATCAACACGGGTTTTTAATTACGTGCTTCAGTGGTTTTCCAATATAAAATTGCTCTAAGCCAAACACGCTTTATAATTTCTATCGGAATCGAATATATATATATATATATAAAATACCAAATTGATAAGGCAACCCTAATCCTAAGCCAAAGGATTGAACTTTTGTTGAAGTAATAACAATTAACATTTTTTTTTATACAAAATTTGGATCAACTAAGTGACAAGGCTTAAATTGTATTACCTCTATTACGATCGAAGATCTAGAATTAAGATTCGAAACCTTATTCTAAATTGAGTCATTCAGAACTTGATCAAGAATGACTTGGATGCAATTCTATTGCTTGAAACTTAAAAATGGTAAAGAAAATGCTTGAATTTAGGAAGAAAACACCTCAATTATTTATTTATATATTTATATATAAAATAGCAAATTGATAAGACAACCCTAATCGTCAGATAAGGATCTAAATTTTTGTAGAAGTTGTAACCCTTAAATCAAAGAAATTAGCACCTCTTATACAAAATTCGGATAAATCAAAAAACAAAGCTAGAATTAGATTACTCTTACGATCGATCTCTAGAATCAAGACTTTGAATCTTATTCTAAATTGAGTCACTCCGCAATTGAACTTGAATGAATTATACGCAATTCTACCAGAAATATTGGTTGAAACTCAGAAATGACAAAGGAGAAAATGTTTGTATTTCTAAAGAAAACGTCTCAATTATAGATAAATAAAGTAAGTGATATTATTGCAAATAGAGGCATGTTTATGAGAAACTTTTACTTTTGATCCCCATAGTCTTATCCAATTATCTTTGGAAAAGTGAAATCTTTAAAAAGTATGTTGCCTTCAAAATCTTTTTGTGCCGTATACTTCCAAAAATTAAGATGGACTAAGGGAATGGTACGTACTTTCATAATTTCAATTTTCAAAACAAAATAATTTGAATTATTATTCCTTATTTTCTTTTCCATATTCCATCGCTCTATTTATATTAATTTAATTTTTAATTTTATGTAAAACCCAAATTTATTTCACATATTAAAAAAAAAAAAAAAAAAAAAAGGTCAAACACAGAAAGATCATTTGGTTAAGAAATCAAGAAATTTGTACAATAAGAAAAGTACCTTTTTCATAATTATTTAAATATTAAAAATATGAATCTTGGATTTTTGTGAGCCACGGTAAAAATAAATAAATAATTACTGTATTACCGGTTGGGGCCAAGGTTATTAATGGCAGTGGGGTTGAGTTTATTATTTTCTCGAAAGAAATATTTTTTATTTTTTATTTAAAAAAAAAAAAAAAAAAAAACAATAACAATTTGTGTATATTTGCAATCAACAAAAACTCCAATAAAAGTAGAGCCCTGTCTTTATTGGACTAAATTTCAAATAATTTAATTCAGTTTTGAAATTATTAAATTAAAAAGTGAAGAAGCCAAATACAAGAAGACATCCTTATAAGTTCTCCTCATCAGTTACTCATTTTTCTCACCCATATCTCTTTTTCCCTCTTCTTCTTCTTCTTCTTCTGGTTTTTCTCTTTGAATTCAAGCTCCAAAAATGGTGGAGAAGAAGGCCAAAATTGTCATTATTGGCGCCGGAATGGCGGGGCTCATGGCGGCGAATAAGCTCTACACGGCGCCGGGTTCCCAACATTTGTTTGATATCTCCGTCGTGGAGGGTGGAGGAAGAATAGGCGGCAGAATCAACACGGCTGAGTTTATGGGTGAGAGAATAGAGATGGGTGCCACGTGGATCCATGGAATCGGTGGCAGCCCAATTTATGAAATAGCCGATCGAATCGGTGCTCTGAACTCCGACCAGCCATGGGAGTGCATGGACGGCTACTCCGGTCAGTCAACCACCGTTGCAGAAGGTGGAGTTGAGCTCTCACCGGCCACCGTCGACCCCATTTCTACTCTCTTCAAAAACCTTATGGATTTCGCTCAGGGAAAAATCGCCGGGGAATCCAATTTTCTCCGGCGAGGTAATTATGATAAACTCAGCGTCGGTGCTTTTCTCCGGCGAGGGCTGGAGTCGTACTGGCTTAGTAAAAATGGCGTAACGGAGGTCAATGGGTGTGGAGAATGGAGCCAAAAAGCCCTCGAGGAAGCCATTTTCGCCATGTATGAAAACAACCAAAGAACTTACACCTCAGCCGGAGAGCTGTCGACGTTGGATTTCGTGGCGGAAAGTGAGTACCAAATGTTCCCCGGCGAGGAAATCACCATCGCCAAAGGCTACTTGAGCGTAATCGAATCAATCGCCTCTGTTCTCCCCCCTGGTTTAGTCCAATTGGGCAAAAAAGTCACCAAAATCGAATGGAATCCCGAATCGGAATCTCGGAATATTCCAACTCCGGTAACGCTGCATTTCGCCGACGGCTCCCATACATCGGCCGATCATGTAATCGTCACCGTTTCACTCGGCGTTCTCAAAGCTGGGACTCGGGAAGATTCAGCTCTGTTTAACCCTCCGTTACCGTCGTTTAAAACAGAGGCGATTTCCCGGTTGGGATTCGGCGTCGTTAACAAGCTCTTTCTCCGGCTATCACCGCCGACGAACGACGGGGATAATCCCAAGAGTATCAACAAATTCCCTTGCCTGAATTTCGTTTTCCACCAGCCGGATTCTGAGTTCCGGCGGAAAAGAATACCATGGTGGATGAGAAAAACCACAACTCTGCAACCAATCTACCAGAATTCATCGATTTTATTATCATGGTTCGCCGGAGAAGAAGCTCTTCAGCTGGAGAAGCTCAAAGACGACGAAATCATCAATGGAGTTTCAACCACAATCAGCAACTTCCTAATTCCCAGATCCCAAAACGAAAACTCAGAATCAGATTCCAATGGGTGGAGTAACGGCCAGAGAAACCAAAACGACACCGTTGAATTCCATTTTAGTCAGGTGTTGAAGAGCCAATGGGGCAGCGATCCGCTGTTTCAAGGCTCATACTCATACGTTGCAGTGGGATCAAGCGGCGAAGATTTGGACGCCATGGCAGAGCCATTGCCAAGAACAGAGGAATCCCCAAAAGCCCCGTTACTTCAGATTCTGTTTGCAGGTGAAGCAACGCACAGAACCCATTATTCCACCACACATGGAGCCTATTTCAGTGGCCTTAGAGAGGCCAATAGGTTGCTTCATCATTACAATTGCATTTGAATTTATCTTTTTTTTTTTCTTTTTTTTTTTTTTTTTTTTTTTAAA
>NW_019268528.1:178912-198783 GCF_002738365.1 Cucurbita moschata
TTTTTTTTTTTTTTTTTTTTTTTTTTTTTTTTTTTTTTTTTTTTTTTTTTTTTAAGAAGGAGAAAAAAAAAAAACGAGGGTATCAGATGTCTTTTCACTTCTATTTTATTTTATTGGGTATTTACAAATTATCTATCTTCATGTGTCACGTCATCTTTCGCCTCTTCCAAAATTCATATAATTATATATTTTTATTCTTAGTGTTTACCTTTTTAAGAAAGAAAAATCTTATTATTTATAATAAATACATCTTTTTACTACAAATTGTACTAAAATACCCTTGTCTCTCCTAAAATTTAATTGTAAAACAAAAAAAAATGTCCACAAATAGAAGGGTATGTCTTATATTAATCTCGATTTTGTAATCATCCCGTAAAAATCCGACACGTTGCGCTGAGTTTCTTGTCACTTAGTAAGATCATATCTGCTTTTATGATTTAATTATTTAATTAGATCTTTATGTATGAAAGAGGTTGAAAAATAAATAGATACATATTTCGACGTAAAAGAAAACGTGACACTTGAAAGGACATGCAACAATAATGCATTAAGTCAACATTTAATATTCATTTTCGGGCTAATCAAATCTATGGACAATTAAATTTAATATTTAATTATAAATTAGTCGAAAAATATTTAAATTTAAAAAATATGTATAGGTAGAGGGTATATTTGGAAAGGAAAAATGTAGCTTTGGATACTGGCTCTTCAATCTCTCTCTTCATAAGAAACCAAACTGTTTTTATTATATTGATTTGCTCAATTCAACGGACAGGATCCGATAAACCCGGCCCTTTCCACCTTGGAATCTATTCATCCTTCCCTTTCTATCCCCTCTTCTCTTTTTGCTTTCCCTCTACACGACGCCGTTTTGGTCTTCTCTTCTTCTACACGACGCCGTTTTGGTCTGCTCTTCTTCTACACTCCCCCTCTCCTCATAGTACTTTTGCTGGGCATTACCCACACCAATTCTCATTCCCATTTCCCCTCTTTGTTCCACAACTTGGGGGACACCTAATCCAGGCAATACGCTCGGGTATCGTCTGCTACAAAAAAAGAAACACAAACAATTCGAACTTGTATGACCGAATGTCCGAAACGCTCAACAGTGGTTTCTTATACTGCTATCTTTGTTGTTATATTGTTGACTTGACTAGCGACAAAAATTAGCAGTGTTCGATTGGCCACTAATTAACGCTTTCGAATCAAACGAGTAATTTGATTTTGCCCCTTTTGTTCTTTCTTCGAGATTGTTTTTCAAATTGAACTCGTATGAAACTAAGATAAAAGACATAAACTTTTTGCATTTTAGCTACGAGAAAGACAACACACTCGAATAAAATTTGCTACAAAAAACACAAACAACTCAAACTTGTACGATTCAACGTCCAAAACGCTCAACAGTGGTTCTTACAATACTATTTTTGTTGTTACACTGCTGCTTTGACTAGCAACAAAAATGAGCTGGACAGATCAAGGCAACGTTCGACTGCCTGCTAACTAACACCTTCGAATCAAACGAGTAATTTGATTTTTCCCCCCTTTTGTTATTTTTTCGAGATCGTTTTTCAAATTGAACTCGTATAAAAAAAAAAAGACCTAAAATTTTGGCATTTTAGCTATTAAAAGGACAACAAATACTTTGCCCTACCCACTTGGTACCATTTAGATTTGTGCACAGAGGAAATCCCATACTTTGTTGGGTAGAGACAGATAAGGACTCCACATTGACCCTTCAATCAATATTTCTATTTTATATAAATAATATTGATATATATATATATATATATATATATATATATATATATATATATATTCCACGATTACGATAACGAGACTACAATCCTCGATTATAATAACGTTCTGCCTCAATCACCGTCTCTCGATCAAGCAAGCTTAAAAGTATAATTGAACATGACTCGAGATTACTGTTCTTCGATAAAAATAAATAAATAAATAAATAAATTGTTTTTAGTTAATATGGGTGGGAAACAAATAAGTGTAAGTGTAGGGTCAAATCAAAGAGAGGGGAAGGAAGTAAGTAAGTCACTATTTGAAAGAGGAAGAGAGGAAAAAAAAAAAAAAAAAAAGGTGAATTATTATTGTAAAGATTTTGCAGGCTTCCTCCCAAAAATCTATGTCCCACATCCTGTCTTCTTCTGCTTCAATCATCCTTTCATGATTTCCTCCATTATCATGGACCTAGCTGTCACCCAAACTTCTTGTCTCCATGCCCTAGTATCGTCATCGATACTACTTTTACTAATCGTGTTAACGGGTCGAGGCTCGAGGCGGGAATCGAGGGTATGGATTTAACCCTGTTCTACTTACTTGAATTAAGAGTGGATGATGAAGCTGCTTGCTGCTCGTCTTCTCACATCGATTTATAAGGGTATGCAATACTATATGCGTTTTAAAATCGTGAGGCTGAGGGTGGTATGTAACGGACCAAAGTAGACAATATCTACTAGCAGTGAGCTTGGGCTCGCTTCCATCCCAAACCCTTATCCAACCATAGTTCTCGAATATATTTTAACTTACTATAGATGAAATTTAACATATTGGGTTGATTTTTTAATGATGTGAATTAATTTGCTTTTTAGGCAAATCTTAGATTAATAAGAAAAATTATCCAGCAGAGGGACCTTAATGTCACATATAAATATAATATATAGTTTTTATATATATATAAATGGTTCAATATTTGAGAGCCAATGGGGTTGAATTGATTTAACTATGTTATCTCATTGGTATCTGCCCTTCTTTTTTGTTGTTGGTTGAAATTTAGCTTTAAAAAGGACTTTAACTTGTTATTCCTCTTTAACCTAAACAATTCTTTTATTTATTTATTTATTTAATAATGTGTGGTGGGAGTCTTACCCTTTTAGGGTATCCCTTAACTTATCCATCTCCCTCTTGTGTTCCCTTTGTTTTAGGGCATTAAATTGTCCTTATTTCTTTGTCACATTTTGACCAATGTTTTCTAAAGATTTAAGCTTAGGACATTAGGTTCATAAATTTCAAATGTCTAAGCTTGCATGCTCTAAAATAAGAAAATGTTCGATTTATTTGTAAAATCTCGTATCGGGACGAGAATGAAGTACTCTTTGTAAGAGTGTGGAGACCCCTCCTTAGCATACGCGTTTTAAAAACCTTGAGGGTAAAATTGAAAGGGAAAGTCCAAAGAGGACAGTATCTGCTAGTGATGGGCTTGAGCTGTTACAAATGGTATCAGAGCTCGATATCGAGCGATGTGTCAACGAGGAGGCTCTTCCAAGAAGGGGGTAGACACAAGGCGGTGTGCGAGTAAGGATGTTGGGCCTCAAAGGGGGGTGGATTTGGTGGGGTCCCACATCGATTGGAGAAAGGAACGAGTACCAACGAGGATTCTGGGCCTTGAACGGGGATGGATTGTAAGATCCCACATTGGTTGGGGAGGAGAATAAAACACCATTTATAAGGGTAGACAATATCTGCTAATGGTGGGCTTGAGCCGTTACAAATGGTACCAAAGCTAGACATTGGGCGATGTGCCAGCGAGGAGGCTCTTCCCAGAAGGGGGTAGACACGAGGCGGTGTGCGAGTAAGGACGCTGGGTCTCAAAGGGGAGTGGATTTGGTGGGGTCCCACATCGATTGGAGAAAGGAACAAATGCCAGCGAGGATTTTGGACCATGAACGACGATAGATTGTAAGATCACACATCAGTTGGGGGAGGAGAACGAAACACCCTCTATAACGGTAAACTCGCCTAGTGAACAATAAATGTAATGTAGTTTTTAAAACCATGTTTAACAAAAGCACGAGATACCCTAACTCACATGCCATAGTATACTCGACATTTCGAACCCTAAATTGCATAAATTTGTATCGTCGTTAAGAAAACTCTGACTTTATTTTAATGGAAACAAAAAGTTGACAACTGTAGAATTCAGATCTTGTATTTGAACTTTTCCTTGTTCCCTCGATATCAATACGAACTCGGGTTTGATTTAGAAATTAAAAAAAAAAAAAAAAAAAAAAAAAAATTTTTTNTCAACCTAGACTCCCACGATTGTTTAAGAAAATAAAGAGGCAATCCCTATGATTCGCTCTTGTATGAAAGAATAAAAAACTTGGGGAAGAGAAATAGAAAAATTAAACTAAATTACTATTCCTGTCATCTACATCTAAGCAACAATTTTTTATTTTTTCCTTCATGACTCATGCTGTGGTTTGATCATACACCAACCCTTCTAACTTTCACGACAGAAATAATTTGATTTTTATGAGACAGTTCAAGTAAGTTTTATAGAAAAACAGAGAATAAATAACTTATTTTGAACAAATAGCTTTCAATATTTTGTCCCCTCAACTGTTTCGTAATTTCGACTTACAAACCCTGACAACTGATCTGGCTTTGAAAATGAAACCTTAGTATTGTATAATATTTAGCCCGCACATAATTAAGACTTGGTTCCGCTACTTCCAAATATTTAAGTGAATTAAGCCCATTGACTAGAAGCCATACCGTTTTTTAGTTGCATCATGGGTGGTTTTCTTTTCAATTGGTTGCTTTTCAAAAGGAGGGCAGCCATCACGTTTCCACCACACCTACAAGTACATTTGGGATAACGTTTAAGCTATAAAATGGTTATTGCGGAAAACAAGAATATGATAAGCAGGACTCACCCAATTATTTTCACGTTCTAATATATGCTCAATCTTCTGAAGAAATTCTTTCCCTCTTGGCGGTGTCACCTCAAGCAACTTCTTCACACGCTCCTCACAAGATTTAATTTCTTCTCTCTAAATTAAAAAAAAAAAAAAAAAAAAAAAAAGAATTTTTATCCTAAATGAATGGATGGTGTTGGACATATGGATAGAAGACAAGACAGCCATAAATACTTAAGATCTATCATTCACTACAATTCAAAGACACTATCTTCTCCAATTTGTCATGTTACAACAAAGTTCCAACATGACAACGTTATATCAATGAGAAAAAAACAATTATAGCAGACAACAATAAGATCCATCACCTGAATCTTATACCACTTTATGCCTTCTTTTTATTATTATTTTTTAATTATCGTTTTTATTCTTAAAATATTGCTCTCTATTTCCATCTGGGCCCATAATTAGGCCCATAATTCCATGGCCCAAAGCCCGTTTAATCGAAATTCTAAAAAGCCCAAAAGCCCATTTCAAAACTATTATAAAGCGTTTTAACTTTTAACTTTTAATTATTTCTCTTATAGCTGATAAATAATCCAAAATTTATCCAATACTTTTTTACTTTTTATTACAGCCGACTCTAATAATTTTTAATATTAATTCGAGTGAGAGAAAATGTGAAGTCTGACAAGGTAAATTTAAAGAGGGTAAAAGGTAAAAATAAATAAGATGCGTAAAAAAGCTGCTATTGTAAGAACTTCAACATTTTGGATTTTCGGTCAATTTTACCACATTTTTCACGTTACATTAATTAATATTATTTTAATTGTCGTAAATATTTATAATATTTTTTATTTTATTTTACGTTTGGAGGAGAGAGACAAACATAAACATGATAAGCTTTTTCGTATGTTCTGTTTCAGTACACTTACACAGCTGCTCTTCTCTGCGTGTTTGTCTATTTTTGTTTTCAATTACTTTATATTATATATATGAAATAGGAAATTACTATTATAGGCCTAATGAAAAAGGCCACTTGATTCTGGGCTCAGTAATTTAGAATTAAAGCCCAATGGGCTTCCCCAACAACAGACAAGTCAATTCTGGGCCGAAAACCCATCTTTCTATATATATATATATGTGTATCGCCCGTCTTGTAACGACCGACGCCTATGATTTGGATTAGTATTTAGAATCTAAATTCAAGCCCGGCATTTCCTGCATCCCCGACGTCATAGTCACGCATATCCGGTGTCATAGTCGCATTGCTTACTTCTTGGTTTTAGGAGTGAATACTATCCCAGTAAACTAACACAAGTCGAAGAATGTTGTAACGACTGACACCTATGATTTGGATTAGGATCCAAAATCTAAATATGAGCCCGACATATCTTGCATTCCCTGCATCACAGTCACGTTGCCTAGTAAAGACTATCCTACAGACCAACACTAGTACTTGTGGGATACTTGACCTCACTCACGCATTTTAGAAAAATTTCCAATAACTCATATAAAATAAAATTGTTCTAAACAAAACACGCTTAACTACGAACTTTCTATATATTTGGTTTAAACTAAGCAAGGAGCCATAAAAAAGAGCGAGACAAAACAAAAATTTTGGCGCCTTAGCGTTTAGGGTCGTTGTTGAAGGCTCCGCGCACGCAAGCTCGAGCTGCCCCACACTTCACTGCTTCCTTCTCTCACCGCCAACCATTTTTCATCCAAAATTTCCCCCAAGTCCAAATCTCTGCTTTCAGGTCAAATAACCATAATTCAACCTCTTCCCTCCTTCCCATTTGTTCTTGTTTGCTTCAATCATGCCGGGAACTATCCGAGTTTCAGGTAACTTTCAAGCATTTCTTCTCTGCAATCGATTAGGTTTCCTTCTTCATGGTTGATTTTCATTTCTTTCAGTTCTGGAGTTCATCGACCTTCCTGAGCTATTGTCTTCCCCAATTTCGATTAAAGGTACGCAAATTGGCTGCGTGTTTGATTCTTGTTCTTCCTTGTCTTGATTCTGAAATGGATTCGTTTCACTGCAGTTTCCATGGGTAAAACACATTACGAAACTTCGGATAAAGGAGATTTCTCATTGTAATGAAGCATGCCTCTGTCATTTGAGATGTTTGGATTTTGTGTGTGTGTTTTTTTTCCTCGCTGTGAATTGTGGCTTTCTTTTTTGTGTATACAGTCCATTGACAACGCTTCGAGATGATGTGATTCTTATAATTCAGGATGCTGGAGGGAATGAGATATCACGTGCAGGTTTGTTCTTGGAATTTGGCATATCTCTGATTTTGTTAATTTTGCAAAATAAGGCTGATTGTGATTGAAATGGTTTTGTTTTGGGGAAGGTGTTCAGGTGAAATCAATAGTTGAAAAGGGTTACTGGGATGATCTTTTTCCTCTTGAAGGAGGAGGGCGTGTGCATTTGCAGTTCCAGTTTGCTCTTAGTGAAGATGATCGCAGTCGAATTCGAATGATGGTACTCTCTTCAAACCTTATTTTTCTCTTCAATAGTATCACTTTGTTTACTGAATTCCAGTTGTTTGAGCTGTGTTATTGTAATCATTCAGCTTGTTTCACTTACTTGGACCCTTTGTTTGGCACTTTGAGATCTCAGCATAATATAACTTGAATCGCTTTTGATGTTACTCGACATCTTTTCTGTTAGGAACCACGAACCTCCACAATGGTATGATGTTGTCCACTTTGAGCATAAACTCTCATACCGATGGAGATGTATTTCTTATCTATAAAATTGTGATCATCCCCTTAATTAGCCAATGTGGGACTCCCTCCCAACAATCTTCTCCTCGAACAAAGTACACCATAGAGCCTCCCCTGAGGCCTATGGAGCCCTCGAATAGCCTCCCCTTAACCGAGGCTTGCCTCCTTCTCTGGGGCCCTCGAACAAAATACACCATTTGTTCAACATTTGAGGATTCTATTGACATGACTAAGTTAAGGGCATGGCTCTGATACCATGTTAGAAACCACGAACCTCCATAATGGTATGGTATTGTCCACCTTGGGCATAAGCTCTCATAGTTTTGCTTTTGGTTTCCCCAAAAGGCCTCATACCAATAGAGATGTATTCTTTACTTATAAGATCTTCCCCTTAATTAGCCAATGTGGGACTCCCTCCCAACAATCCTCTCCTCGAACAAAGTACACTGTAGAGCCTCCCCAGAGGCCTATGGAGCCCTCGAATAGCCTCCCCTTAATCGAGGCTCGACTCCTTCTCTCGAGTCCTCAAACAAAGTACACCATTTGTTTGACACTTGAGTCACTTTTGACTACACTTTCGAGGCTCACAACTTCTTTGTTCGACACTTGAGGATTCTATTGACATGACTAAGTTAAGGGCATGGCTCTGATACCATGTTAGAAACCACGAACCTCCATAATGGTATGGTATTGTCCACCTTGGGCATAAGCTCTCATAGTTTTGCTTTTGGTTTCCCCAAAAGGCCTCATACCAATAGAGATGTATTCTTTACTTATAAGATCTTCCCCTTAATTAGCCAATGTGGGACTCCCTCCCAACAATCCTCTCCTCGAACAAAGTACACTGTAGAGCCTCCCCAGAGGCCTATGGAGCCCTCGAATAGCCTCCCCTTAATCGAGGCTCGACTCCTTCTCTCGAGTCCTCAAACAAAGTACACCATTTGTTTGACACTTGAGTCACTTTTGACTACACTTTCGAGGCTCACAACTTCTTTGTTCGACACTTGAGGATTCTATTGACATGACTAAGTTAAGGGCATGGCTCTGATACCATGTTAGAAACCACGAACCTCCATAATGGTATGGTATTGTCCACCTTGGGCATAAGCTCTCATAGTTTTGCTTTTGGTTTCCCCAAAAGGCCTCATACCAATAGAGATGTATTCTTTACTTATAAGATCTTCCCCTTAATTAGCCAATGTGGGACTCCCTCCCAACAATCCTCTCCTCGAACAAAGTACACTGTAGAGCCTCCCCAGAGGCCTATGGAGCCCTCGAATAGCCTCCCCTTAATCGAGGCTCGACTCCTTCTCTCGAGTCCTCAAACAAAGTACACCATTTGTTTGACACTTGAGTCACTTTTGACTACACTTTCGAGGCTCACAACTTCTTTGTTCGACACTTGAGGATTCTATTGACATGACTAAGTTAAGGGCATGGCTCTGATACCATGTTAGAAACCACGAACCTCCATAATGGTATGGTATTGTCCACCTTGGGCATAAGCTCTCATAGTTTTGCTTTTGGTTTCCCCAAAAGGCCTCATACCAATGGAGATGTATTCTTTACTTATAAAATCTTCCCGTTAATTAGCCAATGTGAGACTCCCTCCCAACAATCCTGTCCTCGAACAAAGTAACACCATAGAGCCTCCCCTGAGGCCTATGGAGCCATCGAACAACCTCTCCTTAACCGAGGCTCGACTCCTTCTCTGGAGATGTATCTCTTATTTATAAACCCATGATCTTTCCCTTAATTAGCCAATGTGGGATTCCCTCCCAACAATCCTCAACATTTTCTATCTTTTTCTCGTAGAGAGAAACTGCTTTGAGAAGAAAACATGTTGAACGTCAAGATAGCAATCTCAAAAACTCTGGAAGCAAACTTGCATCATCCTTCAACCTCAACCGTGAGCTTTCAGGTCAGATCCTACATATTTTATGGTTTATGGTTATGTGGTGGGATTTTCTAGCTGTCGGGTTATTTTACATTGGTGTTTTCTGAAAGGTTATTTCTTGATTTTATGAGTGCTCCGTCTTCTCAAGATTCACAAAAATGTCTTCTTCAAATTGGAGATCTAAGTGCTAAAGAAGCAGCTCACCAGTCTCCATCAGCATCAAATCAAAATATCCCTGATGAGATACCAGTTACTGAAAAAACGAACAAGATTCGACTTGATCGGATTCAACCACTTTCAGTCGAGGTTCAATGAATTTGTAGTGCAATTTCTTGCTAAGTTCTAGAGCTTGCTTTGAGATTTTGATGGGTGTTTTATTTGTTTTAGAATGATGCAGATAGAAGTAAGGATAATCCATCAGCAATTCCTCTGATGCAAAAGGTTGAGGTTAATAAACCAAAGGTAAATAACACCGTATTAGTTGATAGGATGCGGATTCAGTCACCTCATGCAATCAGACCGTCACCGACCAGTTCAGAAGAAAATTTGGTCCATACTCGAAGCTCAGAGTTATCAAATTCTCCTTCAAAAGGTGAAGAGAAGACTGATGTTAATGAGGGTAAGCCATCCACAACTCCTCTGTTGCAAGAAGTTGGTGTTAATGAACCAAAGGTCAATAACACTGAATTAGTTGAGAGGAAGGGGACACAGCCACCTCGTACAGTCAAACCTTCACCGACCATTCGTTCGGAAGAAAATTTGGTCCATTCTCGAAGCTCAGAGTTATCGAATTCTCCATCAAAAGGTGAAGAGAAGACTGATGCTTCAGAGGCGGCACCATCACGTAGAACTCCCGGGAATGTTAAAAAAGTAATAAGTGCCTTTGAAAGTAGCCTGACTCAGGTATGTTCTGGGTGATACTTTATTATGCTTTATTGCTTGAGTTTGGTATTGTTTGAATAAAATTCTGGCCTTTACATCAGGATACAAAACCTCGCATTAAACCTACCAGAAATGCTCAACCCAATGTGGTCGAAAAGCAACCATCTTCCGAAGTTAATCAATCGAAGGATAATTCTAAGCCGACTCGGTTGCAAACGACAATAGGCCCTCCTCTTGCAGGGGAGTTGACCCATGACTTAGCAAATACCAAGCAAAAGGAACAGAAACGTAAACTCTCTGAGGCTTCAGATGGGACTAAATCACTAAAGTTGAAGGGGAAAAAGAATCAAGTTGGAGAAGAAAATTTGAGTGAAAAGGAGTGTGATGATATAGATGCAAAGAATGATGAATCTTATAAAAAGTCTGTGCCTGAGAAGCCGGACTACGATAGAAATTCAGTAACAGGTGAATCGGTATCACGTGTCGAAGACGAGCAAATTCCATCCAAAAGGTCGGGTGGGTGGATATTTAGAGACGAAAGACGACGGCTGTGTGTCACAACAGGTGGTGATCATATGCTAGATCTGGTGGGAGGAGGTCGCACTAGCTATACATTCATCCGTACAGGGAAAATGAAGATTTCCACGGAAGAGGTAATTCTGGTTTAAACAGCTTCTAGTTTCTTAAAACTAAGGTGAAGAAAGATAGATTCATTGATCTCTATGAAGCCTCTTGAACTTCTTGACAATTGAAAGATCTAAGAAACTTAAATTTCTTGATAATCGATCCCACGTCGATTGGAGAGGGTAACGAACATTCTTTAAAGGGGTGTGGAAACCTCCCCCAGTAGACATGTTTTAAAACCTTGAGGGAAATCCCGAAAGAGAAAGCCCAAAAAGGACAATATCGGCTAGCCCAAGTGGACTCGAGCTGTTACATTAACTCTCTCCATTTTTTAAAGTCTTCTTGACAATCATGCATACTAGGAACTTACTGATGGAGACTTCTTCACATTTTAAAGTACATGCACCCACTATGATGTAAATAACACGATTGACGTGTTCACACTTTAAATGGTCAAGGCCTAGAGTATTTTGCTTATACTATTCTAGATTAAGATGATGTTTTACTGATTATATCAGCAGAATAGAGGTACCTCAGAGGCTAAGGCAAATGGGGGCAACCATGAGCATCAAAAAATGATCAAACCAGAGAATTCAGATGATGTAAAGCCCTCTGGAGGGCCACTTGCCAATGTAATTTCAATCCTCTAAAGCCAGATTAAAGGAAATGGGTATTCCAAATATTGATGTTTTGCTCTCCCAATTCTCTTGTTTAGGCCTTAAAAGTTGGAGTAATGCTTGGATTGGGGACTCTTGTTCTCCTTACTAGACAAAGGAAAAAGAAGGTATAAGCCTGTTATTTGTTATATTTGTCCTCGAATTCCATGTTTTCTGACTGGTTTATAATCTTGAATGCATCGATCTGCTGTCTTTTCTGCACTTTACATTCTCGTCTCGTCACGTGAACATCTCTTTCATCCAAAACGCGTGCATATACACATACCTTCAAGTTGGCATCTAAAACTGAGTCTTCCTTCTTTATTTATGGCCTTGCAGAAATAGCCAGTTGGGTGAAGGATCCACACCAATTGTGTATTCAAGGCGATCGAAGCTGTTATGTTTCTTCTCCCATTCTTTTTTTTTTAAACCACGTGCGTATTAACAAATTTTGATCTTTCTTACAGAATGTCATTGTATAAATTTTGTTCTTAATTTAATATATCAACTTTATATTCTGATGTCTGTAACATCGTTGAGAGAAGAAGATGAATCATTGACATGATATAGTAATTAGTGTTTTATCTACTAAACTATGAACTGATAGACGAAAAAAAAATCCAAATATCTGTAATGCTTCTTTATTAGTCATTTTCAGGTATATTATAGTGTGGCTGCGTGTTGTTGAGGACGATTTCATTCTGATCCAGCTATTCATATGCCTCATGCATGACCGTGCTTCTTTATTAGTCATTTTCAGGTATATTGTAGTGTGGCTACGTGTTGTTGAGGACGATTTCATTCTGATCCAGCCATTCATACGCCTCATGCATGACCGTAACACCTTGCAGCTCGGTAGGTCTCTGTCATCATATTGTATTGCCCTTAATCTCTTCTGCATTCCTTAGTCGTCTAAAATTACAATGTCAAAAATGGATGTATATTTATTTTCTTTTTATAGAAATAGTTTGAAACCCTAATTATAATTAATTTAGACGACGGTAAATTCCGTAACGGATATATTAACGGATACATTTAACGTTGGGGGGCAAAATCGGAATACAAAAAAGTCCACGTTGTGGTTCAGCAAGGCTAGGGCCTCTTATAAATACTCCTTCCTGTGGACTAGGGCGACTTGCAGTGCGGTTGAGCCGCTCGGCCCTCATTAGTTTAAGAATGAGGCTTTGCTCTCGGAGACGGAGGCTCCCTTCGCTACGAATGTTTGTAGAGCCGATGATTTCGACGCTCTACCATTTACTTCTTTCTTTCTCTCTCTCTTTTTGATTATCATCATCTTCTTCTTCTTCTTCTTCATAATTCTGTTGCGTTGGCAGTGATGATTGATCTGAATGTCTATGTACCAGATGTGGAGATGAGCTCTGCGATCCTTCGTCGGGCGTGGCGACTCGGATAGGAGTCTCAGTGGATTCACTTTTCACTCGGACTTTTTGCCGATGTTCGCAGCCACGAATCGTCGCGTTTCTCTTCGTTTCTGAGAAAAGGCGAATCTGAGCCTTCCGTCCTCTACGATTTCGTTTTCATCGATTATCTCCACATCTATCCTTGTGGATTTGAGCCAATAGCTCAGTTGGCGATCGCTTCGTTTTCTATTTCTAGGTTTTATTTTCTGTTTGTTGTTTCTTGTAGCATGATTGCCTCTGTTTATTTCGATCGGCTGATTTCAAACAATGGGATCGATTGGATACTTTCTCTTCCTTCTCCGGCTGAGCCGCTAGGGTTTGTTCGTTTAAGAAGAGGCTTCAAAGGGGAAAGAAGAAAAGATAGGGTTGATTCTTGTTGATAATTCACAGAAAAATCTAGAAATAGAAACAACAGTCGAAAGGAGTGAGATCTTCTGTTCCTATATATTTCAAAGGCTCCATTGATTTTAATTAAAAGCCTTCAACCAAGCTTCCATTGAATGAGCACCGATCGAAATTGTTTTCGTGAACTGATGAGTTTGGTTACCTCGGCAATTTTACTCTTGTTCTTGTTGAAGAGTATGGCCATGATGCACCTCTAAAATGGATCCGGTAGAGTTTATTTGTTTAGCCCGTGGATTCGCCGGAGCCATCCATCACTTTTTACAAGTACCTGATACACATCAATCTTCATTGTCTTGAAGAGCTTGTCGCCGAGGCGTAGGATCACCTCTTTTAAGAGCTTGCACAACATTTACATACTGTGGAGAGCAAGAACATTATTATTAATATCAATCAATCTTCATAGAAAGAAAGCTTCGCAGGTTTGAGCAAGAACATTATTAGTGCCACCTAACTAAATACACTACCTTCAATTCCACAATCTAAATACAACTATTCAATATAAATTGATGATATATAACAGTCAGCTTCTCGCACCACTTCTATCCTATAATTTAACTTTAAATTAGACTAAAATTATTACTCACTAAATATAATCCTTTTTGATCTCGAGTTGCCTATTCAATTAAAAAAATTAGGAAAGGTAAGTTTTAATCAGAACCGTCCAACCAATTTAAAACATTTTGATCCATCGAGGTGTTAAAAATATAAAATTTTCGAAACTAAACTAATAATTTAAAAATGTTTAATAATATTTCGTGCAGCAGACTCTCATAATCTGCTGGCGAGGCGACAGTGGCCTTTCACCCAAAGCCTTCAAATCCACCATCCACGCACCTAACCTTCTAACCGTACGATCCTTCAATTTCACTTCAGAAACCCTTCTCCTCTTCAAATCTGAAGCAGCGTCGTCTCAAATTTCGGTTCCCTTCTCTTCGAACCGGTTGTTTCCGCCATGGTTTCCGATTCTATGTTGCCGGCAGCGGCAAAGCCGACTCCGACGGCAGATCGGGAAGAAGACTCGTCTAGCCCCTCCGCCGCTCTACTCTCTTTCGACACCGATTCCTACTCTTCAAACCCATCTCATAAAACCAGCATTCTCTTCATTTCTCTCACTTTCATCACTTGTATTGCTCTCTCCGCCGCCTTCGCCTTCGCCTTCCTCTTCTTCTCAGGCGCCAACGTCACTTCCACCGCCCGTCCTCTCTCTAAGCTGAAACATCCCGTCGTTCTCTTAATCTCCTCCGATGGCTTTCGATTTGGATATCAATTCAAAACCTCAACCCCTAATATCGATCGTCTGATCGCCAACGGAACCGAGGCCGAGAGGGGTTTGATTCCTGTTTTTCCGACCCTAACATTCCCCAATCATTACTCGATCGTCACTGGCCTTTACCCGCCTCATCACGGCATAATCAACAACTATTTTCTCGATCCGGTCACCGGAGACGCCTTCACCATGGCTAATCACAACCCTAAATGGTGGCTCGGCGAGCCGCTGTGGGAGACGGTGACCAATCAAGGGCTCAAAGCAGCAACCGTATTCTGGGTCGGCTCTGAGGTAAACAAAGGCTCATGGTCTTGCCCTGTAAATTACTGTCATCATTACAATGGTTCGGTTCCATTTGAGGAACGAGTAGATATGATTTTGCAGTATTTTGACTTGCCTAGTGAGGAAATCCCTGTGTTTATGACTCTGTATTTTGAGGACCCGGATCATCAAGGTCACCAGGTTGGGCCTGATGATCCACAAATCACTGATGCCGTAGCTAGAATTGATTTAATGCTTGGGAAACTCATTTCCGGCTTGGAAAAACGAGGGGTTTTTGAGGATGTTAACATAATCTTGGTGGGTGATCATGGAATGGTTGGAACTTGTGATAAGAAACTGATATTTCTTGAGGATTTAGCTTCATGGATTGTGATTCCAGAGAGCTGGGTTCAATCAAGAACTCCTCTACTGGCAATCCGTCCACCTCCCGATGTTTCGCCTTCCGAGGTTGTTTCGAAGATGAACGAGGCTTTGCGATCTGGGAAAGTCGCGAACGGGAATCGTTTGAAAATGTATGTGAAGGAAGAGCTTCCATCTCGGCTTCATTACAGTGCGAGCGATCGGATTCCACCGGTGATCGGGTTGGTTGAAGAAGGATTCAAGGTGGAGGCGAAGAACAGTAAGAGGATGGAGTGTGGAGGAGCTCATGGGTATGACAATGCCATATTTTCCATGAGAAGTATCTTCGTTGGGCATGGCCCTCAGTTTGGAAGGGGGAGGAAAGTCCCATCTTTTGAAAATGTGCAGATATATAACTTGATTACTTCAATTCTCAACATTAAACCTGCTCCTAACAATGGTTCTGCATCGTTTCCCCAATCTATTCTCTTGCCTTCTGCATAGGATCTCGAATCGGCGTACAATAGTGTCGCTTTAACTCGAGCATCGCTGTACGGGATGTTCAAGAATTTGACCACAATGAGTGCGAATCCATCCATTAGCAGTGGTTTATAGCACTAGTTTGTATGTTTTCCATTGTGGTTTGTCGATCAAAAGAACGACAGAGCGAGCTTGTAATCTTTGAACTTTTAAGCTTATGTCGTATGTTGTTCTTCGTATGCAGGGGGTATCCTATTCAAAAACTTTTATCAGTTGATAGATATCTAAAGCAAGTACTCATATCATATCAGTCTCCTTGAGCTGCCTGAGTATTTCAAAAATGCCTTTGCAATATTATCTTTGATCATTCATAATATGGTAGTGTTGATGTTCGGGTTTCTATTAGTAATTTTCTTATCTTTTATCATGAGTTTTTGTAGCGAGTGTTTACATATGTTTTTTTTCGCTAAAAACGCTTTTGTTAATTAATGGGATAATAATAATAATAGTTTTATTTTTAACTAGATGTTATATTATAATTACAATATTATTATTTATTTTCTTAATTTATTTTGGGGGAAAATTGGAGTATAGAGAAAAACGTCTGACCCGAAGGAAGGCCACGTAAATCCATGAACATCACTGGTCACAGATCGAAGGTGCAAGGTTGAAACGGCGTCGTATCTGTTTCCCCGTTGCATTTTTTGTTGCCAATTTTGTACAGTGACGTGTTAGCTTAAATTTGGGGAAAAAATGGCCAATCGGATTGGCCTCAACTTCCACCGGCGGCTTCCAAATCCGATAGGCGCTCCTTCCACCGTATTGTCCGCGAACAGGGCCGCGAATTGCCTTAAACGGTGGAGCGTCGGAGGAAAACCACGGCGGCGTTTGGTTTTAGGCCTCGGAATTTCGTTCTGGTCTCAGTTCATGAATATGTCCGGTTCACTGGTTGGCGCCAAATCCTTCGTGGCTTCTGCGAGACAGAAAAATGCCGTCGATGAGGTAAAATTAACGCTAAAACTTCATTTGAAATTCCGCAATTTGTTTTTTCAGTAAATTGAAAAGCTAATTCGAGGACAACAGAAAGTATATTTTGCATTTTGTGGAGTTCTTCAGTTCTTGTGTGAATTTTTCGTCTGGATTTCTTGATTTCATAAATTTTTCTGAATTTTCGCGTGATTTCTTACGAGTCTGATCCGCCGAATTCCGTTCTTTCTGTGAAGGTTTTGAAGAACGTGGAGTGGCCAGAGCAATTTCCCTTCAGGGAGGAGGATTTTCAGCGCTTTGACGAGTAAGAACTCTGAACTTAAGCAATCTTCATTAGAATTTTGAGTCACATGAGACCTTGATGAAAGCATTTGAACGAACCACAACTATTTCTTAGGACACCAGATTCGGATTTCTATGAATCCCCACGCTTTGTCACGCACATTGATGATCCAGCCATTGCTGCACTCACCAAATTCTACTCCGAGGTTTTTCCCCCAAGCAATACACCTGGTGTTAGCATGTTGGATATGTGTAGCAGTTGGGTAAGCCCATTTCTGGACTTGAATGTTCTTCAATTCTCTTTTCTTGTCTTCATGAACTATGTAAAGAAAGTGTGTGGAAAAGAGCATTTGATCTGATTTTTCGAATCAAGATTTTCTAACCCTGTTATTAGTGGTGAAAATATTCAAAATCTCTCGTTCTTGAGTTTATTGTGTAGGTCAGTCATTTTCCAGCAGGATACAAGCAAGAAAGAGTGGTTGGGATGGGAATGAATGAAGAAGAGCTCAAACGAAACCCGGTTTTTCGATCTCTTCCTTCGATCTTCATTCTGATAAACAATCAGTGTTTAAACTGTTCCTGCAATTCTTCTTCGTTCAGGTTTTGACAGATTACATTGTTCAAGACTTGAATGTGAATCCTAAACTCCCATTTGAAGATAATTCTTTTGATGTGATCACTAACGTGGTATGTGCTTACCTCTGAAGTAGAACCACCATTCATGGTATGTTCTAGCTCTGAAGTAGAATCATTCGTGCAACCCGTGTTGCAGGTCAGCGTCGATTACTTAACAAAGCCTCTTATCATTTTCAAGGAAATGAGTCGAGTTCTTAAACCTGGTGGCATTGCCATTATGAGGTGAGGAGCTTACATAGAAGCCTGAATTCTGTATTGAGTTTCCTCCGATCTCGACATCTTCTAACTTTGTCGTTTATGTTGTAAATCAGCTTTTCGAATCGCTGTTTTTTCACGAAAGCGATCTCTATATGGACATCAACTGGAGATGCAGATCATATTATGATTGTCGGGTCGTATTTCCATTATGCCGGTGGATTCGAACCTCCTCAGGTAGGAGAAACTCATTGAGATATTTCCCATGCTTGAATGACTCACAATTGAGGTATTTTCTACAACTTCTCATTAGGCTGTGGATATATCACCTAACCCCGGACGGTCGGATCCCATGTACGTTGTGTACTCGAGGAAGTTACCGACAGCTTGAAAGTACACGGGAAGAAGATGAGGCAGCTGAACTGAATCAGTTTGACCTGCATATTAGTACATGTAAACTAAGCTTCAAACAAGAATCACTGAAATTGTATTCTTATCTGAGACAAAGGCTATGAATAACCATTTAGGTTCCAAAACTTGGTTGTGCTGTCTGGAAACTCTATAAACATGGGGATAAAGGCATCCTAAACAGAGATGAAAAGGTAACAAAAACAAGATCAGATCCATCCCAGTTTGTAACGACGAAAGAGGTCCTCGGTTTGAGCGTTCTTGAAGGCGCTGCAGCCGATTACATAAACACAAATGAGGATCACCACAGTGACAATGAGAACCACATTGGCTTTCCTCCATTCTTTTCTGAGGTTCCCCAAGAGACCAGCCTTGCAAGAGTTGCAATTGTAGCACAACTGGGTCTGGTCATTGCTCCAAATGTAGCAGTCTGGGTCAGCCATTGGATCACCAGGGTTCAGCCACAGTGTCGGGTTCACGAAGTTATACCCGCAAGCTGTTGGAGGTTTACAGCACCCGGACTGCATGCACACGCAGAGGAAAAACCAAGTAAGACTCCGTTAAACGACTATTTCGATTTTTGTTTCGTGATTGTTTTTCCACCCTTTATCTTTGAATGATGTTAAGAAGTTTAACTTTCGAAAACTAAAAACCAAAAGTCAAATAGTTACTAAACCGAGCCTATTAAGCTCCAACATTAACCAAGCCTAAAGAGGGAGGAGATTTGACCTGCTACCAATAAGGTAAGACCATCACACCACCTTGACAAATATATAGATGGAAAATAGTGATTGAGAGCAATTTGCCATGAAGAAGGAAGTTTAGAGTTCCAACTTTATCTTCTACTTGGATAGAAAGGATTCAACTCTATGATCCGTAAAAGGTGACCCTAGACAGGACGGGTCAAGAGTGTAAAAGAACAAAGTTAACTTACCCGTCCCGCGAGATGCACAATTAATTGAGTCGAGTTTTTGTTAGAGTCAAGAGGGGGTGAAAGAATAAAGTTAACTGACCCGTTTCGTTAGAAACACGATTGATTGAGTCAAGAGTGAGTGTAAAAGAACAAAATTAGCCGGACCTGACCCGTCCCTCTATGCACAACTAATTGAGCCCGACTGTTTGGTAGAGTCAAGAATGAGTGTAAAAGAACAAAGTTAACCAACCTGACCCGTCCTGCTAGATGCACAACTAATTGAGTCCGAGTGTTTGTAGAGTCAAGAATGAGTGTAAAGGAAGAAAGTTAGAGTTGGAAAGTTTTGAAGGAAGAGATTAAACAATTAGTGATTATGGAGTTATTAGTTGGCTCCCACTTCCACAGGCAATCTCAAACCATCTTGAATTTGATGAATCAGTATGGTATCAAAAGGGCCCAATCAAATCTTAGCTGTCTACTTTATAGTTGTGGGAGATTGTTCAAAGATTAAATCCACCTTTTCCCAAAAGAAAAAAAAAAAAAACATAAAAAAATTAATAAAAGAGAATGATTTAGATTCATAAAACTAATTTATTTACCCCTGAAATTAAAATCATAAAACTAATTTTAATAATGAAAATATATTCATTTTAAAAAACACTTAATCTAATTTAGTTTCTATAAATTTAATAAAATTTAGAATTAGCCATAATTTCATCCATAATTTGAAATTAATTTTTACTTCACAAAATAATAGTAATAACTTCACCATTTGATTTTTGAAAAAAAAAAAAAAAAAAAAAAAAAAAAAA
>NW_019268528.1:199267-216949 GCF_002738365.1 Cucurbita moschata
AAAAAAAAAAAAAAAAAAAAAAAAACAACAACTTACAAAACTTTAGAAGCTGATTATTTAAAGGAAAATTTATAATATTTTTTAACAAAAAAAAATCATCACATTCTATTTTATTAAATTAAATTCTAAAATTGATACGTAATGCAATTATTATTAATTTTTAATAAAATTCATAAAATCATTAATTTCAATAAAATAAATTTGTCCATGCACAAATTAACCAAAATTCATAGATTAAATAGAAATCAAAGAGAAAAATTATATATATTTTAATTCGGAATCAAGGAACTGACCTGAAGCGGCGAGATGTCCGCCGCGAAAAACTGATCGGCGGCGAAGTATCGCTGATTAAGCTTAGAACACACATCAGATTCCGGCAAACACGTCCTTATCTTCGGCCAATTTCTAGAATTAGTGAGATGATTTTTGAGCCAGGACGAGAATCCGTCGAGCCGATACTCCTTGAATCCTCGGCCAATGACGGTGTAGCTACCGTCGGGGCGAGCGACGACGAAGGTGAAGACGAGGAGGACGAGCAAGAGGCCGATTAGAAGAGCCATACAGAAGAGGTAAAAGGCCAAGAGGCCTTGTCTGTTCCAGTAGGCGCCGATGAAGCCAGCTAAAGAGACGAGGAGGATTAAGACGCCGAGGAGAACCACCGGCCACCGGAAAAAATGGATGCATTCGTAATCAGGCTTTGAAGCTAGCCAAATTCCGGCGCCGATTATGGGGATGGAGCAGAGAAGTGCCAAGAAGTTCACAATTGCTGTGATGTTATTGCTTAAACCCATTGAATTTCTCTCCCAATTTCTTCACCGAGAGAAACTTCCTTATTGCCCTTCCAGTGTGAAGAAAGTGTGAAGCCTTTGGTTGGTTATGTCGTCATGATTGTCGAGGAAAAGGGCATGGGAGTGGGACGACACGTCGTTTCCATGTGTTTCGACCCCGAAAGTTGTACCGTGCAGCCACGTGGCACCCTATTTTCTTTCTTTTTTAAAAAAGATCAAATATTATATCAATTTTGATTTGGGCCGAGGTAAAAAAACAGGCCCAGGGTTCGGTTTGGAGAATTGGGCTTTTGCGAAGAGAGCCCTCAAAGTGTGGAAGAAGTCTACGCTTCGTCACTCGTTGTCCATTGAAATTCTCAAAATCCCAAGCTTTATTTTGTTTCTCTTCCGCACAGTCGCAGAACTCGGCGTTCCACAACCAGCGACGAGAGAACGGCAGCCATTTCTATCTCTTTTGCTATTTCTCGAAGGTGAACGCCTTTTACATTCTCTTCATGTTTTTTGATTTGCAAGTTTCGTCCTCCGTGTCTTGTTTGAACCCTGTTTTTTTGCCTTTTACTGTGTCGTGTGTTTTTCTCTTGTTTCTTCATGATCTATTTATCTACTCTGTGGTATAAGTATTTCGTTTTGTTTGTATAATAGTGAATTCTCGTTTTGTGTGGATGTTTGGATTGTTGTTTCGAGTATTGGATATTGGAAATTGATTAGGGTTTTAGTCTTTTATCAGAGTAATTGAAAAGATGAATGGTTGAGCGATTTGTTACTTTGAAAATTGATTTGACTAAAATTTTCTATTGCTTAAGTTTAGAGGGAAAATTTCTGTGATTTGGGGCACTATTGACGGCGGACTGGTTTCTCCGGATCTTTCTTGCCGACAGTGTGTGTCGGTAGGAAAATTCCAATTCCTCCATTTAGATTCTCTTCACCAGCTAGACGTCGATTTGCGTTCGATGAAGAAAAATTATTAACACTGCCGTGGGTTTCCAGATCTCTATTTACTTTTGCTTTTGACTAAGAAAGTCGAGGATCCAATTGGAAACACGGAGATACATTGATTACTCTTCTCGTTGTCAATTGGTTTTGAGATGAAACCTCATGTTTTCTTATAAATAAGTCATTTTAGAAACGTTAAGAATATCAAAAGTGTTATTGAATGCATGATTACTAGGCTTTCTTTACTCTCGATGTTCCTTTGATATTTCGTAGAGTCTGATGATTAAGTTCTTGTTTCCCACATTGATTGAGAATTTTTGCTACAGTTTTTTAAGCTTTATTTTGAATTGATGGCGTCCAAGTTGCATCAGTTGCAATCCAAGGCCTGTCAAGCTTCTCAATTTGCTTTCAAGCACGGGTCTTCCTATTATAAGCAGTTGTTGGAGCAGAACAAGCAATACATCCAAGAGCCAGCTACTGTGGAAAAATGCAGCTTGCTTTCAAACCAATTGTTGTATACTCGGCTTGCTAGGTCATTACCTTCAATTCCCTTATTATCTTTGCATTTTCCCAATGTGGTTCTCGAATAATTTCCATTGATATTACTTACATGTTTTCCCCGATCCATCATGCTTCTAGGATTGTGCCTGGTAGCTTAGCTTTGGTATCTTACACTTGCATCCAACAGGGGTGACTGTTTAGTTTGTGTTTTCATTTGCTCGTTCATCCATTTCTCGATTCTGTCAACATTTTTCCTATTAATGATTCTAATCAAACCACTTTGGAACATTCACAACCACTCAAGAGCGTTTAAGTTCATTCATTTATTTCAATTCATGGAATAGTATACTCATTTGACCGATTTGGTTATGAACCCCCTATTACCTGTAGCACCATATTTGAAAATGGGAGCATAGATGTACCTACCGTCTGTTGATGAAATTCTATATTATACTCACTCTCGCTCTCACTCGATAAGTTCTATCGTAATGTCTTTGTTATTTACAGTCCCTCATGTGTTAGTCTACACAATCCTTTTAGCCTTTTAATACAAACAAATACAATATCAGAACTCTTACAGCTGTATTACTGCACTGATTTCACTTTATCTTAAGTTAGTTAATTATCAGCAGTACCATTGGACCATTAAAACGTAAACCTAAGATCCTAAACATGGTACTTCCTAAGAATCAGGTTCGCCGATGTACTGACTTCTTTATACGTGGTACGTAGCAAGATGAGCTCCATTGCTTTACTTAACTTTTCACATTACATTGATTATGCAGCATCCCAGGTCGCTATGAATCATTCTGGAAAGAACTTGATTATGTGAAGAACTTATGGAAGAACAGGCAGGAGCTGAAAGTTGAAGACGCCGGCATTGCTGCCTTGTTTGGGCTGGAGTGCTTTGCATGGTTTTGCGCCGGTGAGATCGTAGGAAGGGGCTTTACAATCACAGGTTATTATGTCTGAGATCATCGTCCTCAGTAGTTTGTGGAAGGGATATTCCCTTTTCTTTCCCGCGGGTACTCCGCATACAATTTTTTTTCCTATTAATTCAGGATTCTGTGAGCAACTGTGATAGAGATTAATAATAATAATCCATGAATTCCGAGGGACCATAATGGATCCTAGAGTTGTTTTTCATTGATGCATCTTCTTGGTAATCCAGTTCTTAATTCTCAACTGGAAATCTAATTTGAACTTCTCAGCATTTAATGTGGAGCTTTTTACCAGATGATCTGCAGGTAGTTGTCGTTTGAACAACAATCTTGAGGTATGTTCTAATCCAATATGTGATATCATTTTTTGTCTTCCATTTACCCAAATTTTTGGTTCCATAACTTTTTGTGTTATTTTAATTTGGTTCTTAAAGATTCGACCACATTTCGTATACACGAGTCGATCATTTTTTGTCTTCCATTTACCCAAATTTTTGGTTACATAACTTTTTGTGTTATTTTAATTTGGTTCTTAAAGATTCGACCATTCGTATACACGAGTCGATCATTTTTTGTCTTCCATTTACCCAAATTTTTGGTTACATAACTTTTTGTGTTATTTTAATTTGGTTCTTAAAAATTCGACCACATTTCATATACATGAGTCCGCCTCTATCGATGGTTTAAATAATGTAATTTGAGTTTGATGAGTTATTTTTTATTTCATGTTCTATCAATTAAATAATGTAACATTTTTCAATTTCTAAAATTATCTAAAATTAAATAAGATAGTTGGAAAGAGCTCCGAGAGAGAAGTGGAAAATAAGGAATTATGATGTATCATATACGTCATTGTGAAAACCGAAAACCGCGACATTTCTATTTTGACATGTTGAATGTATTTGTACTAAAAAACCAAATATGAACGTTTGATAGTACACAAATTAAAATGAAATAAGAACCAAATTTTTTATATTATATATTATATTTAATAGGTTTGTAAATTTAGATATAAATTTATTGAGTATATTGTCGGACTTAATATAAATAAAAATTTAAAATTTTTTATTGAGAAATTAAAATTTTGAAGGTTAAAATGAAATCTAACTATAAAATAATAAATAATTAATTAGTGGTCAAAATTACAAAATAATAATAATCATAAATAAAAGAATAATAATGTTACTTCCCTCTTAAGCATTAAAATAGTGATTGGTTATATAAAGTGGGGAGGATATATACATGTGGACCAATTCAACGAAGAGTTCATATCGCAGAGCCAATCGGACGGGAGAGACGCGGTACAGAAAAGCTCCGCCAAAGGAATCTGTTTGTGGTCTGAAGAAGGCGACTGAAGATGGTCTGCAATACCAGCATTTCCCTTCGCAAACAAGTCGCATCGGCGATTTTCCTTCTCCTCGTTCTACTCACCGTCGTCTCCGAGTGTTCCAGTCAGGTAATAATCTGCTCCTTTTGTTATTTTAAGAACTGATGCTGGAGAATTTGGATCTTAGATTCGTACATTTGGTTCTTCAGTCTCCTTCGTTTGTTTCTTGATGTGAAATTCAATTTGTTTGGCTTCTATTCAACGATTTGGATGTTAACGTCAAATTTTCGTTGGATGATAGGTTCAATGCAGTAGAACTTGTGCTTCAGAGAAATGCAATAGTGAGTATATTCTGTGTTTTTATATGAAATTCGTCATCTGTTGTTATTATTTTTTGAATTTTAATTTCTCATCAAATATTTATTTTGTTTGTTTATCTGAAAATTAGCTGTAGGGATTCGGTACGGTAAGTTCTGCGGAGTAGGATGGACGGGTTGTGCTGGTGAAAAGCCTTGCGATGAGCTTGATGCTTGTTGCAAAGATCATGACGAATGTGTTGAATATAAAGGTTATTGCCAATCTATAACTACATGCCTTATTGTTTCCTTTCTATACTTCGCACTGTTTGCGATTCCTCATCATTATACTTGCATAGAAAAATTTCCCATCGATCTATATTCCTGTTTTAGTTTTAAGTTGTTGTGAGACCAATGGGGTGAAATCTGGGCATCCTGTTGTTCAATGAACTCTTTTTTCGGGCATTATTGGTATATTCTCTGCTGCATGCTTGGAAAAAGATACGTATGAGATTCAAATATTCGACTACGATTTCTACCCTTTGAGAATAGAAGAATCGAAATTTGCTTTCCCAACAAGATCTTTCTCAATGAGGCTACCCCTTGTTTTCATGCCCCTTAAATCATTTCCGTTCTCAAATAAATTCCCGTTGAATACTTCATCCTCGGCCTCAAATTTAATTTAAAAAGGGCGACAATCCTCGCATCTTGACTGAACTCAGCGGGTCAAACCATTCACATGACTCCTCGATAGTATGATAATGTCCACTTTGGATATAAGTCTCATACCAATGGAAATGGTTTTCTTCATTTTCCCATGATCTTCCCCCTTCCGTAGTCAATGTGAACCTTTGGTCACACTTTCTACAATCTTCCACCAAATAAAGTGCCATGGAGCCTCCCCGTTCTAGGGCTCACCATCTGTTTGTTTGGCATCCAAAGACTCTTTCAACATGGCTAAGTCAAGAAGGTGATTATGATACCATTACAAGAGTTAGAAAGAGAGAGAAGAGAATGTGATCATAAAAGTACTCCGCTGTTCAACATTAGTGGTTGGAGAAGTAATCCTATTTATAGGACTCTCTGAAACAATATTAACTTACGGTACGACTGTATACTAAAGCAGTATTAGCAAAGATACATCGTATCAAGCTCTTAACAACCAATGAGTTAAGTCTTAACACCTTTGGCTTCTAAATTCTTAACAACCAATGCTAAATGTCATCAAACTCCAAGCCACCAGTTTCTCCCTACCAACATACATCATCAATGGATCCTAACTAAACCTAACCACGGAGAATAGCTACTTCCATTCGAGGAAACTGTTGTCCTATAGTTTAGTCCCGACTTGTGAGCTGCTGGGTTGGCCACATTAATAATGTTAGAGAGGTTAATGAGTTGTTTTTCTAAACCCGAGTCCTCCCAGTTGAATTTTCTTATGGATGATGTACTGCCATTTCCTCTGTCATATGCTTACCTGTGAGAAGCTTCATCAGATTCTTGATACCTCAAGGTTAGGGTGCTTCCTTATACTGCCAGCGTGTAGAGGCTGATTACCATCCTCAAAATGCTTATGCGGTATAATAAACACTTTTGGTTGTTATTAGATTTTTTTGACAGAAGACAAAGAATGGTTGAATAGTCTATTGTGTTCACAACTTTTAAGTCTAATCCTTCGTGTCGTTAACTTCGGAGTAGGATGACAAACTGTCACATGTTAACTCCCTTTTCAAATGCATGGCAGTAAGGACGTTGAACACTTTTGCCTCCCTTGTAGTGATCATTGAGTGGATTACATCAGTAAATGCCTACGAATAGACAGTTATTTATATTATGCACATAGTAGACTTCTGTTTATTACGGATCAGTAAAGCTATTGGCCTCCTGGCCATTGAAAAACAAAATTAGATACAAAATTGGAGATATTAAGGCATGGCCAATCGGCATATTAAAACAAAGAGGAGACACTAGACAGTCACCAATGTTTGGTGTTGCTAAAGTCTATATCTTAGATCTTAGATCTTAGATCTTAGATGTCTTTTATTTATCTGAGATACTACACATTTCAAACTTTGTAGCACTAGATTACAGGAGACCAAGCAATTTACATATATATATACATATATTGGTTCATTTTTGCAATATTGTTGTACCATGTTTTCTTTTTGTTCAATTATGATTTTGGGTGGAATTTTAAGAGTTGGAACTTGAGAGTCACTCTGTTGAATATGTTTTGTTTCAAGACCAATAACAGATATCACATGGGTTTTTCAGGTTTAACCAATATTAAATGTCACATAAAGTTCAAGGATTGTATTACGAAATTGCAGAAATCTGGGATGGCTGGTTTCTCACAGCAGTGCCCTTATTCCATAGCTATTCCTACAATGGTAAATGGCATGGATATAGCCATCATGTTCAGCCAGTTTAGTAGCGGAAAGTTTGAGCTCTGATAGCCACTTTGGTAACTCAACTCGCTCCATCATCCCCGCCCACAATTCATGCCATCAATTATTGCCCATACTCCCCCAAAACAAGGTGGATAGCTTCACACCACTGATTCATTCTTTTAAATAATATTCTATTGGATTAAGAAATCTCAAACAGAGGATTTGATCCTCATTTTTTTGTCCCCTTTAACTGTTATTTGGACCATCTGCACTTTAAGGATGTTTTTAGCATAGTGAAAGAAGATTCCAATAGGCCAAATTATTTCATGTTTGATGCTTCCTCAATAATCAATAGCTGTTAGGTTTTGGTTTCCCTCCTTATTGTGTGTCAAATACTCCATTTTTAAGGAGTCACCCAATGTGTGGGCAGACTGTTGCAAGTTATCTTCTGTTGTTGCCTTTTCGTTTGAAGTTGAACAATCACAGTTTAATATTTTTTGGTCTTATTTGTTGTATGGTTGCAGCCTTATATGCACCTAGGTGTTGGTCTTTCCATTTTAATGCTCGTTTTTTTTCACCGAAGGTTTTTTTCTTTTTTTGTAAGGAATTGTAAAAAAGTTATATAATATAACACGATCTAATCTTAAACTTCGAATTCCCCACCGAGATTGAATATAGTTGACTATTCCCATTTTAATCTCTCTGACTTAAATTATATTTATATTTATATCTATATGATAGTTTTGTGGTTGTTTAATTAATTTCATAAAAGAAAAAATAAGCATAAAGTTTATATTGTATAAAAAATTAATGGATTATTTTGTTATTACTCTTTATTTTTTCGTTTAAATAATTGAATTGATTGGTAGTCGGACATCTATATGGTATTTTGATTTTATTTGTGAAGTATAACATTTAGAGGATGGGTAAATAACCTATTCGTAATTTTAAAAAACACAACTAGCTTACTTTATATTGATCTCCATGACGAAGTATTTCATATTTATTGTATTTTTTTTTAACTAGTCCAATAATAGTTTTTATACATTTTTATTACATTTATAAAATATTGATGATAAGATAATTTTAATAAAAATTGTTATAGAGTTGAAACAAAGGAATAAAAAAAGGGGCGTTCCGAGAATCGAACTCGGGACCTCTCGCACCCAAAGCGAGAATCATACCACTAGACCAAACGCCCGTATTTGGTAAGAAATTAGTTAAATAAAAGATAAATAAATAAATATAATATATATTGAAAAATTTTAGGGTTTTTCAGCGAAGTTTTTCACAATATAAGGACCAGTTAGGGCTCAAGAAGCGGCAGACGGAACCAGCGAACTCTCTTCTGTTTCTGCATCTCTCTACCACTTGTTGCAGCGCAGGTCCGTTCGTTCTTCTTGATCTTATTTTCTCTTTTGTTTTCATCGTCTTCAATCAGATTTTGATCCATTTTTCTGATTTCAATTGTGTATGTCTCATTTCAACTGGCATACTTACATCTGTAGCCGATCTCCGTTAGCAATCTTCGGAATATATTTGTTTCTTGTTCATCGGATTAGTTGTTCCGATACTTATTATTGTTATCATTTTAAATCTTATGTAGATGGCGAACGTTCCGGGTCAGTTAGTCTGGGAAATCGTTAAGAAGAACAGTTGTTTCCTCGTAAAAGAGTTTGGCAGAGGCAGTGCTGGTGTTCAATTCAGCAAAGAGCCTAACAACCTCTACAACCTCAACTCCTACAAGCATTCCGGTAAGATTCTAATCAGTCATCTGTTTCCATTTTTACTTCTTTAGTACCATCGTTTAAATATGAGGAAGATATTTTTTCCTCTACATTCATGATCTGTCTTCATCTCGTTGACCCCTTTAACCAGTTTTACCTCAGAGACGATTGGCATTTTGGGTTTTGTTCTAATGTGTTGGGTTTAATACTAATTTGTTTATGGAACTTTCTTTGGGTGCTCTTTCAGGGTTGGCCAACAAGAAGACGGTGACTATTCAGCCAGGAGGCAAAGATTTGTCTGTATTGCTTGCGACGACAAAGAGAAAGAAGCAGAATAAACCCGCGAGTTTGCTCAACAAATCTGTTATGAGGAAGGAATTTTCAAGTATGGCCAAGGCTGTGACTAATCAGGTAACTTGCCTCTCCTTCAATTTTCATTCATGTCCATTGTGATGAAATTTGTGATTCCCAAGTCAGCTCATACCGGTCTTTTGTCAGTTACATATTGTATATAGATTTCCCGTTGAATCTTTTTGTATAAGATCTTACCTGCCCGTGTCTTCAATGAGCAGTCAATGAATCTTTTCTATTTATAGTTTTCTTGGATTTCGTGATTGATTTGAATGTGAAACTGAATGTGCATTGTTGCAGTGATGAAAAGCTAACATGTAAGAAGGGCCACTTTCGTAGTGGCATCTTTGATGAAATCTATTTGTTACGCTTGGCTTCTGAGCATAATTGTCCATTTGCAACCATGTTAAACTAAATCATGTTAAACAATTTAGGTCGAATATTATTGTTTAGGTACTCCCTTTCCATCACTTTTATGAGAAAACTGAACGACCCAAAATTTGACGGTGTTGTACTTGTGGGCAACCGTAAAACTGTTAATGCGATGATGACCTCTTACATGTTTGGAGGTCACCTTTATAGTGGCATCTTCGATGAAATCTTTTTGTAGTGCATGGCTTCATTTCATTTTCCTGTTACTTCCTCGTGTAGCATAATATCAAACTTCTGTTAACATTATACTTCAACAGAAATTTAAAGGAACAACTAAGGGTGGGCACACATATTAACTGTTACTCATGCTGCAATGATGAGCTGTTAACATGTAAGAAGGGTCACTTTCGTAGTGGCATCTTCGATGCAATCTTTTTGTTACGCTTGGCTTCTGAGCAACAATTGTTCTTTTAGTTGAAAACAACTTTGAACCACATAAATTTGCCTTACAAGTTATTGAACAACTTTTAACTGTTGCTGCTATGATGAGCTGCTAACATGTAAGAAGGGTCACTTTCGTAGTGGCATCTTCGATGCAATCTTTTTGTTACGCTTGGCTTCTGAGCGACAATTCTCCTCTTATAGATGAAAGCAACTTCAATCTCTTAAATTTGCTTTGTTTGTTTGGATCTCTGGTTATGTTCCTCAACACTTATATTCATGTAATTTATAATAACTTCCTCATGTAGCATAATATCCAACTTGCTAATATGTAAACCCTAGGGGCGGACAAAAGTTAACTCTTACTGCTATGATGAGCTGCTAACATGTAAGAAGGGGTCACTTTTGTAGTGGCATCTTCAGTGCAATCTTTTTGTTACGCTTGGCTTCTGAGCATAAACTCTCCTCTAGGATGAAAACAATTTCGATCTTTTGTATTAGCTTTGCTTTGCCTGATTGGGTCTCTGATTATATTCCCCAACTTTTTTTTCATGTTATTTCCCGTATCTTCCCCTTAGCATAATATCATACTAAAGCTAATATTAACTGTGTGATGATGAGCTGCTAACATGTAAGAAGCGGTCACTTTCGTAGTGGCATCTTCAATGCAATTCTTTTGTTACGCTTGGCTTCTGAGCATTAATTTACTCTTGGATGTAAACAACTTGGAGCTTTTATTGTGCTTTGCTTGATTGGATCTCTGATAACTTCCTCATGTAGCATTATTTAAGCTTGAGCTGATATTATTCTCTACACCAGAAAGTTAAAACTGTTACTGCGATGATGAGCTGCTAACATGTAAGAAGCGGCCACTTTCGTAGTGGCATCTTCAATGAAATCTTTTTGTTACGCTTGGCTTGTGAGCATTAATTTGTTCTGTTGTACTACATCTGTGTATTGTTTTGTTTATATCAAAAGTAATTTGGAGTGTACTTGTTGATTTTCAGGTGGCTGACAATTACTACCGACCGGACTTGAAGAAGGCTGCCCTTGCAAAGCTAAGTGCAGTTCACAGGAGCCTCAAAATTGGCAAGTCAGGTGTGAAGAAGAGGAACAGGCAAGCTGTTAGGAGCCGCGGTAGGAAGTGAAA
Source organism: Cucurbita moschata (assembly GCF_002738365.1). NCBI lineage: Eukaryota > Viridiplantae > Streptophyta > Magnoliopsida > Cucurbitales > Cucurbitaceae > Cucurbita > Cucurbita moschata. The sequence continues at coordinate 210,485 of NW_019268528.1, forward strand.
CAACAATGGTTTATAAGGATTTTCTTTTCTTCCATTCGAGCCCCCCTGTTTTTTACCCTGTTTTTTACCCTGTTTCCCATGTTCTAAAGCGACCCATTTGCAGGGCTTTTCATTATACTTTTTATGTACCCTACTTGAAAAATTAGGATTTTTGACTATTTTGGTTTATATCTGAGCCATCCTGCCATTTGGATTTTTGTTCCTTCAAGAGATTATACTAAATTTTAGCTTTAGAGCTACTATGCATTGTCTGTTCTTGGTCTTAAAATTCCTTTTTAATCATTTAGAAATCAAATCAATAGTTCAATGAATTAAAAGCTCTTCATATTAAAATCTATTAGGGTTGATGAATAGCTTGTTACAATTAATTTTACAGTATAATTATTTCCACAAGGGTTATATAAAAATTATTTAGTTTTCTAAAATATTGATTTTGTAAGGAATTCTTTAGATACATAAAATAAAAAATTTAGATAGATTGAAAATTTTAAAACGATGCAAATAGCGATTAGCCATATAATTTCATATTCCAAAAGTAAAAATAATATTAGGGGAAAACGAATGACCCGTATGAGATCCGTGAACCCGATGGGTCGACCCGAATGGTGCAGTGTTCCTTCTAATGTGTAATGTAGCTCTGATATTTCGGTTTGTCCGGACGAATTTCCCGCGCCTCGTCTTCATTATTCCCGCTCAGTAAACCCTAATCCAAGATGGGTCAGAAGCAGCAACCCTCTGCTGATCCACGCCCCGACACTAAGAAAAAACGTCGCGTCGCCTTCTCCCAAATCGGTAACTTCTCTTCTCATTCTCTCTTCTTCTCATTTCACTCAATTTCTTCCCTTCATTTCGTTAATTTTCAGCTTCTCCCTCCCTTGGTAGCTCACTGGAACATGTTCCCTTTTCTCTTTGTATCTCTGGCTATCGCGCAGATACTGGTATTCCCGCGAAAGATTGCATCAAAATCTATCTGGGTACGCCTATTTCCCTTTCTGCGCAGTTTGATTTAAGTGTAATTTTGTTTGAATTTGCCTGTGCTTCGTTTGAAATAGCTTTTTAACTCCGTGTATGTTTTGGAGTTCATGTGGTTCGGTTAAATTAAGCTATAAGAGACGTGTACTGAGTTGGGTTATAAATTCAAAATTATTGCTGCACTCTCTGTTTAGAGACGAAGTACGTGCATGAATTGGTTTGGTTTGAAATCCAATGCTTGGTGTTGCAAGAAAATGATTACTTAATTCAACTACAAAATGATTGCAGTTTCTACGAAAGAGGAAGTGGGAAGTACAGACAGTCTTTGCATTGACCCAGTTGACTTGAACAGCTTCTTTGAAGATGAGGATGGAAAGATTTATGGTTACCAAGGTTTGAAGGTAAACGCTTGGATCCGTAGTTTAGAGTAAATCTTTGAGCTTGTAGCGTATGTGGAATGATATATTTATCTAAAATGGATATAGCATGCGCTGGCTGTATTCTGAAATTCTATGTTTATTGCAGATCACTGTATGGTTCAGCATTGTCTCATTTCATGCCTACGCTGGCATTGTTTTCGAGAGCACATCTGATGTAAGTGCTTAAATGTTTGCATGACCCTTCAGGTTAATCTGATTCGATTAGTTACCCTCTCTCACTCTTTTTTCTTGTTCCTCTCTGAATGCATTAGTTCTTCCTGTTCTTCTATTTTTGGGCATTTAGGAGTGTAAATGTTTTTGATGCTTGTTATAGGGTGGTAAGGGCATTACTGATCTGAAGTCTGCACTTCAGGTGAGCATCTTGAAGTACATGATTTAGAATCCATTCATTTACTGGTACTTGAGGATTCTTCTGATAATTAAACACTGCTTTTTAACAGAATATATTTGCTGAGACCCTTGTGGACAACAAAGATGACTTCCTTCAAACATTTTCAAAGGATGCCAATTTTATTGGGTAATTCTCATTATCTGTTACGTCGTTTTTGTAGAGTCTTCCGTGTGCCTTTTTTAAACCTCAACATTGTACTCTGCTGTTCTCGTCTTGTCATTTTGGTTCATATCTTATCGATAATGTATTGTTCCCATTGTTAACTATATTGCAGATCCCTTGTTGCTGATGGAGAAGTATTACATCCTAAAGCTTCCTCCAACTGGCAATTTAACGAGGCTAAGTTTCATTTCCAAGCAGCTAATTCCGATTTGGAGGTGCTTTTCCTGTTTGAGTTCTATGTCACTCTGTTATAGTGAAAACTTGTCTCTTAGATGTTTTTGTGGTGCTGCTTCATGTTGTGTATGCCTTTTTCATTCTCAGATTCTTATTTCTCTGTAATTTTACGAGCTTTTTTCCTCATAGATTTTTGGCAGTTCGTTAATTTGGATCTTGTTTGTGAAAAAACTATAACGTTTATGTGTCGTTATGCCATTCTATAACGTTGTAGTAATCTGGGACCTATCCCATGCATCCTTCTTTATATAACTTCAAAGTTCAATGCTATTTAGTGTCCAGATGAATGCCAAGTTTCATGGTTTGTCTGATTACCTTCTGATCCAGGTGATCCGATTGCCTATGGACAAGATGGCTGGAAGAAACCTCTACAGTCGTTTGGTACCTCTTGCTCTTCTTCTTATTGATGGTATTTCATCCTTTGTTTTTGATATCTCATTTAATTTTGTCATTGGAATTTTGTTTTAATGTTTCAGAGACCGAGTAAGTATAGGGTTTTTTGTGTATGATTTATTTAGGCAGCAGCCCGATCGATGTCACTGATCCAAGATGGGAATTGTATGTTCTTTCTCAAAAGAACAATGGTCAAACTCATCCTCGACTGCGTGGATTTGCTGCCCTTTATCGTTTCTATCACTATCCCGATAGTTCTCGTTTGCGTCTGAGTCAGGTTTAGTACTTTCTGGAGCTGAGTTTAGTGAAGGAATTGTGGTTTTTATGCCTTCATTTGTTGTCATTGTCCTTGCACATCCATTTACTGATGCCTTGCATTTGTTCAGATACTTATACTCCCGCCTTACCAGAGTAAGGGGTTTGGACGTTTTCTTTTGGAGGTTCTGAATAACGTTGCAATATCGGAAAACGTTTACGACTTCACCATTGAAGAGCCTATAAGTAAGCTACAGCAGTTGCGAACTTGCATCGATGTTAAACGTCTGCAGGGATTCAGCCCCATCGAAGAGGCTTTCAGTTCTGCCGTTGCGCAATTTAAACTCGGAAAGCTATCAAAGAAGATCTCCATCCCTCCACTTTTACCGTCACCTGAGGCTATCGAAGCTGTTAGGAAAAGTTTGAAAATTACAAAGGAACAGTTCTCACACTGTTGGGAGATACTAATCTATCTAGGTATCGAACACGACAAGCACATGGAGGATTTTATTCTTGCAGTTTCAAGTCGAATGCGAGATGATTTGATAGGTGAAACCACAGACGCAGAAGGGAAGCAAGTGGTTGATGTTCCTACCGATTATGATCAAGAGATGTCGTTCGTGATGTTCAGATCAACAAATAATGCAACTGGCGTCGAGATGGACGAATCACGAGCTAATCAAGAGGAACAGCTCAAGAAGTTAGTAGATGATAGAGTGAAAGAAATCAAGTTAATTGCACAGAAGGTATCTTCGGATCAAATCCGAAGCATTTCGAAACCGTCCTAGAAGGAACTCTCTTTTCACAAGAATCAGTCCCTCTGATTAACTGGAAATGAACATTCGCTAAAACTGATAGCTTTAATATTTATGAAAATAATATATGGTTTAATTGTTGTATTTTATATTTATTATAATCTAACTTCGATCCAATAATTTTTTTTAATGTCTTGATATCTAAGATCTAAATTTTTTTAATGTCTTGATCGTTTAATCTCTTTTCTCCACAATATTTTACTTGAAGAAAAGTGTCTTATTCAAACAATTGCCGCAAGTGAAATGATTGTGAGAATCAAGAATGTTTCCATTGCCATTTCTGTCGTTGATACAGTGCGAGCTCTCCATTGACTTTGACCCGCTGATCTCCAAATTGAGTAAAATCTAACATATATATATATATATATATGTATATATAGAATTGGGCCCCCGTCGAAACCCGACTACAAAGCTTCCACATGCTTCTTCCTCTTTTCTCTACGGCCTAAAGTTTCCTCCCTCTTCGTTGTTGTTGTTGCTGTTGTTCTCCTCCGCCCAGAATTTGGGACTTGAGGGACATACGCAGACATGGATTTGCTTCCTGCGGAGACTTCACAGATACCGAAGAAACATCGATTCAGGTCCCTCAAATTGGTGAGCGTCGATTTGGATGCCGTCCTGGCCGAGAAGCCGTATGGTGTCGAATATGGCAAGCTCGACAATGGATTGTGTTATTATGTTCGATGCAATTCGAAGCCGAGAATGAGAGCGGCTCTTGCGCTTGCTGTCAAGGCCGGGTAATTTCTTCCTACTCTACTTTCGGTATCGGATCCTCCCAAAGTTACGACACTTGGAAGGATTAGTGTGATATCAAATTGAATTATACCTAGGGATTACGGAATTCAAGCCACCGTTAAAGTTCTAAATCAAATGTCGATCAGTTTATGAGAATGAAATGTTGCGTGCGATGTCTTTCGGTAGAGAATATGGATTTGATTTTACTAATTTTTTATCAATCAACATTTGCAAAAGATTAATGGTTTTTCATATAATCGATGCTTCGTTGTCAACTTATTGAATAACTTGCTTGCCTTGGAGTACTCCTGTTAGTCCATTGATATCTTTTTCTTTTCATAAGAACAAAATTTCGTTGATAATCATCGGGAAACATAAATTCTGCAGATACCTTCCTTGAGAGAGCGTCAATGATTTAGGAATCCGCATCTTTAAAAAACAGCATAGATTCTGCAAACCCAAATAATCTCTCTGCTCATACAGAAGCTGGAAGATTGAGTTCTTTAAACTATTAGGCCAAATAAAACTAAAGGCGAACACTTCCTAAAGTGCCCACCAGAGCTAGTTATTATACTGGCACTCAAGGTATATGTGCCAAACCGATCTCTTACTTCTGCAAAGAACAAAGTGATAATGGTGGAACACAGTTGAAGCTTGATTAATGGCTAAAAACCCAGATGAATTAGAGACGGTAATGGTCAAAACTTTGGATTAGAAGTGTACTAATGACATAAACTTATACTCCTATGCTTCAAGTACGAAAAGAAATAATCTTTGCTTGGTTTATTTTTAACATTAATATGTTCGCATATCCATACAATCATCATGTCAGATTCTTAATTAGATTATGTTTCTTCTCATTCAAACTAAAGTATATAAATTAGTCACAGACATACTAGTGAAACAAGCTGAATTATCAGGCTTCTGACAGGTCAGTTCTGGAAGAGGAGGATGAGCGTGGAGTTGCTCATATAGTTGAGCACCTTGCATTCAGTGCCACAAAGAAATATACAAATCATGATATTGTCAAGTTTCTTGAAAGTATAGGAGCAGAATTTGGAGCTTGTCAAAATGCTGCCACATCTGCTGATCACACAGTATATGAGTTATTCGTGCCAGTTGATAAGCCAGGACTGTTATCTCAAGCCATATCAATACTCGCTGAGTTCAGTTCTGAGGTACCTTGGTTGGTTATCCCCTTCACATTTTTTCCTCTCCAATTGGAATTTCTCTTTGCTGACTACCGCCTTTTACAAAGATTCGAGTTTCTCAAGATGATTTGGAAAAGGAAAGAGGAGCTGTTATGGAAGAATACAGGGGGAATCGCAATGCTACAGGAAGGATGCAGGACGCACATTGGGCTCTGATAATGGAAGGTTCAAAGGTAGTGTTCCTTGATTTTCCATTGATTCATTCATTTTTCTTTTTACCTTTCTTTACCTTTTTGTTCAGGACTAATTATCTAAGTAATAATATTTTCATCTGTTTCTGGTAACTTGATGTTATGTGTTTTATGTTGTCTCTAATGCTGTACTTGGGTGATGTCAGTATGCCGAGCGATTACCAATTGGCTTGGAAAAGGTAATTAAAACTGTGTCTGCTGAGACTGTGAAGAGATTTTACAGGAAGTGGTATGATCTGCATAATATGGCTGTGATCGCAGTTGGAGACTTTCCTGATACTCAGGTGTGTTTTATCAGCGTACAAGTTTTTGTATTGAGATCACAAGAGAATGTTTCCATTTGAAAATATCTAATGGCGACCCTACATCTTTAGAGCGTGGTCGAGCTGATAAAAGATCATTTCAGACATATACAATCTGCATGTGAACCTCCCCATATACCAACATTTCCAGTTCCATCACGTGATGAGCCATGTTTTTCCTGTTTTGTTGAATCTGAAGCTGCTGGGGTTAGTTCACTGTTAAACCATGGTGCAAAATTATTATTGCAGAGTTACGAGCTCAACAATTTGGCATCTGAAATGATTTACTAATTCTTTTTTTTTTTTTTTTTTTTTTTTTTTTTTTTTTTTTTTTTTTTTTTTTTTTTTTTTTTTTTTTTTTTTT
>NW_019268528.1:217323-289704 GCF_002738365.1 Cucurbita moschata
TTTTTTTTTTTTTTTTTTTTTTTGTTTTGGTAATAGTCGGCTGTGATGATTAGTTACAAAATGGCAGCAGATGAGATGAAGACTGTGAGAGACTTCAGAAATTTACTTGTAGAATCCATGTTCCTTCAGGCACTAAATCAAAGGTTTTACAAAATATCTCGTGGCAAGGATCCTCCATTCTTTTTATGCTCAGCTGCAGCAGAAGCTGTTGTTCTTCCATTGAAAGCTTTTATAATGAGCTCATCCTGCAAGGAAAAAGGAACTGTAAAGGCACTGGAATCTATGCTGACTGAGGTATGGCTGTGTGCTCTGACTTAAACTTCAACATCTTCCTCTTTTAGTGTGATATTCTTCATCTAATGATGTATGCATTCAATTACCCATGTCCCATTATGCTTCAGGTTGCAAGAGTACGACTTCATGGGTTTTCAGAACGTGAAATATCTATAGTTCGAGCCCTACTGATGTCAGAGATTGAATCGGCCTATTTGGAACGTGATCAGATGCAATCAACAAATTTGCGAGATGAATATTTGCAGGTGCGTTGATGCTTAAGATTTATAATGAAATTTGGTGTATGTTAATATATATCACTACTTCTGATGTAATATCTTGTTTCTTTGAGCAGCATTTTTTACGAAATGAACCTGTAGTTGGGATTGAGTATGAGGCCCAGCTCCAAAAGACTCTTCTACCTCGTTAGTGTTCGTTTTTTCTTCGTAAAATCTAATAATGTTTAGTTTTCTGTGATGAATTATATAATACAACCATCATTTTTCTCTGGGGTATTACTTCTCCTCACAGATATATCAGCGTCAGAAGTATCTAAGTATTCAGCAAAGTTAACATCATTGTGCAGCTGTGTCATCAAGATAATAGAGCCACGTGCTTCTGCAACCGTTGACGGTTTAAAAAATGTTGTCATGAATATCAATCGTCTTGAGAAAGAAAGAAGCATTCCTCCTTTGGATGAAGAACATATCCCCGAGGAAATTGTCAGTACCATGCCAAATCCAGGGTATCTATAATTTTTATAACCCTGCGTTGTTCATGTTGAAACATTAAAATCTCAAGACCCTTGGGTCTCGCATCCTTACTGATTTGTCATCTAATATGGAACTTGTTTGAGAACTGTTTTTCATGTGTTTATACATATGTTCTATGGAACTCAATAAAACCGTGTATGAATAACTATTGTTTAAAATTTCATTTTTTTTTTCCAAATTTTCAGTAACATGAGATCTGCATGTTATCCCGTGGTAGTTCATAAAAATGTTTTCGGAAAGAATCAGAATGCTATTTCAGAGAGTTTCTCTTGCTTGCCTTTGAATTTCCAATATTCAATTATTAGGCAGCAATGGATACGAATTGAGTTAAAAGAACACATAAAGAGTATCATACTCAATTCAAAATCATATAAAGAGTAATGCATGTTCTTAATTTTGTTTAATTCCTTATGAAAAAGTCCTCCCTTTTGAAGGTTTGAATTCAGATGTTCACTAGGAGACTTTCAGTTATTATTGTTATAATGGTGTGGTAACTACACTTTTGTGATAACATTTCAGGAACATTTTGCAGCAGCAAGAATATCCTAACATTGGAGCTACCGAAATATTTCTATCAAATGGCATGCGAGTTTGCTATAAGTGTACAGACTTTCTTGATGATCAGGTACCTTGTTTATCTGATATAGTAATTTCTGCTGCTAGTTTTACTAGCAATGAACCAATCAATGTCAACTTAATATTTGCTGATGACATTACAACCATCTTTGACATGATAAATTTTACCATCCCCTTCCTAACACCCGAGGGGATAAAATTCAGAGAGCAGTTTGCTTGTACCCTATTTAGGGATTTAGTCCATAACGTATATCGCCTTAGAAGATTATATCATACTTGAAGAGATAGTGAAAGCATGAAAAGCATGGATCTGTTATTACTTTAGGTCTTTTCGTAAATCTGTTAATATTATTTCTTAGATGCAATGGTCCACTAAATTTGAATAGATTTTCTTCTATTGCTCCTTCTTAGTCTAAGTATCTCCTGTACACCTAACATACCATTTTATCTTAACAGGTAATATTTACAGGGTTCTCTTATGGGGCCTTATCTGAACTCCCAGAGAGAGAGTATAGTTCTTGCTCGATGGGTTCAACCATTGCGGGAGAAATCGGAGTGTTTGGTTATCGACCTTCTGTACTAAAGGATATACTTGCTGGTAAGAGAGCTGAAGTTGGTACAAAGCTTGGAGCATACATGAGAACCTTTTCTGGTGATTGTTCGCCGTCGGATCTGGAAACTGCCCTGCAGGTTTGTTTCCTGTTTTCATCTCCATTACTTATTTTATAGCCTTTAAATGAAAAAAGACTATAAAAATATTTTTTCCAAAATGATTAAACATACATGTCCCCTTGGACCACTTCTATGTTCCAAATTTTCCTTCATCATATGTGGATTTTGCTCTTGGTGATTGGCCTAAACTGATGTTATGATTCCTGTTCGTGCATGGACATATATCTCCAAATCTTTTTCTTGATTTCAGTTCTGGGTCAACTATTTTTTATTCTATTCACTGCTCTTTACTTTTATGTTTATTGTTTGTCATGCATACGGCCTCACAACTAATATAATAGGACTGCGTTATCAAAACAAATAATCTTTTATGATTTAGCTGCTGACTGTGCCTAGTCAATGAGGGTCGACGAACTTTTTATCTGTAACATCTGTGTTTTGAATTATGTGAAGGATTCAGTCAATGTTCGAGCAGCTTATTTCACGATTCTAATTTAAATTAGCGAACTTTCAGAAGCATTGATTATAAAGAAATTTCCCCTTAGACCATTTTTTGACTTTCTGTTTCTCTGCACAGCTTGTTTATCAATTATTCAAGACAAATGTGACACCAAGAGAGGAGGATGTCAAAATTGTTATGCAAATGGCAGAAGAAGCTGTGCGTGCTCAGGAGAGGGATCCTTATACTGCATTTGCGAACCGTGTGAAGGAGCTTAATTATGGAAACTCCTATTTTTTTAGGGTATGCTCGTTACCCTGCTTTTAAAAAAATTTATTATTTTTTCTATAGTATTATCTTTTTGAATTTTTATTTCTTATTCTCCAGCCAATTAGGTTAAGTGACCTTCAAAAAGTTGATCCACAAAAGGCCTGTGAATATTTCAACAACTGCTTCAGAGATCCATCCAACTTTACTGTTGTAGTTGTGGGGAATATTAATCCTTCTATAGCACTTCCTTTAATACAGCAGTATCTGGTATGTGTAGCCTTATATTCTTCCTGCTTACACGCAGCAACCTTTGTCGTTCAGGTTAAGTAAGGTTTTGATTTCTTTAATCAGGGTGGAATACCAAAGCCTCCTGAGCCTATTATGAACTTCAATCGTGATGACCTAAAAGGCTTGCCATTCACTTTTCCTACAAGAATAGTTCGGTATAGTGCACTGACCTTGTATTCAAACACATTGATTATAGGAAAAAGAAAAACATGTTCACCAAATATGATATAATTAATCAGTGGGGAGGGAAAGTAGTCAAAACAAAACTAAAAGAACAATGTTTTGTCTTTTGTTTTCCATTCGATGCCTCTTTTTTTCTTTCTTTTTTCTTTTTCTCATATGCTGTTAGTTAAGGTCTTACATAAAAGTCGTAACAGCCTAAGCCCACCGCTGGCATGTCCTTTTTGGCCTTTCCCTTTTGGGTTTCCTCTCAAGGTTTTTAAAGCGCGTTTGCTGGGGAGAGATTTTCACACCCTTATAAAGAACGTTTCGTTCTCCTCCCCAACCGATGGGGATCTGGCAGAAGTCGTCTAGAGTGAATTTCCATGTGTTTTTGGTTCATAAATTTATTACATTCTTGTGGGATTTCCCTTTCTTTAAGCACGTTTAATGTTCATGCATTGTAGAGAAGTGGTATATAGCCCGATGGTTGAAGCCCAGTGTTCAGTACAACTATGCTTTCCTGTGGAGCTCACAAATGGAACTATGGTATTTCCTTCCATTTTATTGTCGAGGAAGGGTAGATTGTAAATAAAGTGTCCTGTTTATTACTTTTTCCCCCCAATGGTTCATAATGTGTTTTGTTCAAAACAAATTGCAGGTTGAGGAAATTCATTTCGTAGGGTTTTTGAGCAAATTGCTTGAGACAAGAATGATGCAAGTTCTGCGTTTCAAGCATGGACAGGTATCTATATATTTTGTAGGTTTTCTGAGTATTTGTTTTATTTTATTCTTTTGCTTAATTCGCGGATTACTTATCTGTTTCAGATCTATTCTGCTGAGGTTTCAGTATTTCTTGGAGGCAACAAACCTTCAAGAATTGGTCCTGTTCGTGGTGATATCAGCATAAAATTTTCTTGTGATCCGGAAATCTCATCGAAGCTGGTTTATACATTATCACAATCAACCTTCTTTTACTTTGTTTTCATTAGCAAATTTAGCTGACAAATTTTTGTGATCCTGAAATTTTTAAAAGGTTGATCTTGCTTTGAATGAAATACTACGTCTTCAAGAAGAAGGGCCTACAGATCAAGATGTTTCGTCAATCCTAGAGATTGAGCAGAGGGCTCATGAAAATGGACTGCAGGTTAGTTTTCGTTTATGAAAATTTATTATTACTTCATGAAGGATTTAGTAGAAATAGCATTCCACTTGTTTTCCTATCTTTAGCAGCAGCAGCAGCTCTTTTAGCCTTGGTTGATGATCGCTTGGCTTGACTTGTCCAATGAATTGCAGTCTCTGAATCACTCTCTCTTTTCCCATTTCTTTTTCTCTCCACCTTCCACTCTCCTCTATTTGGTATGGATAAGGGAAAGGAAATACTCGAAAGAGTTTCGTCTTCAAATTAAAAAAAAATAGGTCTACTTGAACATGCTTCAAGGTGTTATTTTCATTTACCCTTACTTGGCACGACTGTAGTTTGAAAGCTTATGATCCATTATGATGTCAACTTCCAGAAAGAAAAGAAGTTGGTTTTCAGTTGTTCCTAGTTTATATCGTGGCAGTATGCTTAGACGAGAGGAATTTTATGGATTTTTGGTGTTCATTTGCAGGAGAATTATTACTGGCTGGACAGGATTCTATGCAGCTACCAGTCAAGGATATACTCTGGTGATGTTGGAACTACTTTTGAGGTTAGTGGCATTTAGTGAGTTTTTCTATCCATTTTTTTCTCTGTCGATACTTCAAGTTGTTTAAAATATCTATGAAATGTGGCTTTCACCACTTGTGATGCATTATTTATCAATTGAGTTCTTACTCAATTAAGCATGTATTAGCTCAAGCCTACCCGCTAGCAGATATTGTCCTCTTTTAGCTTTTCCTTTTGGACTTTCCCTCAAGGTTTTTAAACGCGACTGCTAGGAAGAGGTTTCCATACCCTTATAAAAAGTGTTTCGTTCTCCTCCCCAACCGTTCCTTCGGGGCCCAGCGTCCTTGCTTGCACTGGTTCCCTTCTCCAATCAATGTGGGAGCCCCTAATCCACCCCACTCCCTTCGGAGCGCAACATCCTTGCTGGCACACTGCCTCATGTCCACCTCCATTCGGGGCTCAGCCTCCTCGCTGGCACATCGCCCGGTGTTTGGCTCTGATACCATTTGTAACATCTCAAGTCCACGCTAGCAGATATTGTCCTCTTTGGGATTTTCCTTTCAAGCTTCCCTTCAAAGTTCTTAACTTTAAAAACGTATCTGGTAGGGAGAGGTTTTCTCACTCTGATTAGAATGTTTCATTCTCTTCTCCAATCGACGTGAGATTTCGCAGTTTACTTATCCAGTTGTTTGAAATATACATGAATATATTTGTCTATCTTAAAATAAATTGTGTAGTTTCATTGGGCAATGCTTTGGAATGGTAACCGTAAAGATAAAATGAACTCTTGACATTCTCCAAAGAGAGATAAATTGATATACCACCTGTTGTCATAAATTCTTTTGTAAATTGGTCTGGTTTTGAAGCAGATCCAGGATGAGGGACGTTTGAATGTCAGAAATTCCTTGACACCATTGACAGCACAACTGGCACTACAGAGAATACTGCCATTTCCTTGCACAAAACAGTACACTGCAGTGATTCTATTACCAAGTTCATATCGCTTCAAGAAACTGAAATCATTCTTCCGACTTGGTCTATCATCTCCTGCCACAGACGCAAAGGTTAGTTTCATACCGGTTCTCCAGTCACTTGCTGCACTCCACAAAGTCATAATAATGCATGCAATTTCTTATTTGAATTTTAAGAACACCCCTTAGAAAACAACTCGGGTTTCACTATTCTTTCACTCGGTAAAGCAGCTTCCCTATACAAAGAAGAAAACAAAAAACGAAATGGGTATCCAACGGGTTGAACTTTTTGATTCCTTGATCTTGTGGGCAACTATACTGCATAGAAAAGTTTGGACCTCCCTTTTAAGGGCCATTCATTCATTCATTCATTCATTCTTTCTGTTTTGTGTTGATATTTGTGCAATTCCTTTGGTTTGGAAAGATTTACATCATATATGTGGGTGTGTTTGTTTGGGTGAGCAGATCTTAGTGGGCGTTGCGGGTCTAGCAGTTTTGACATTTAGCCTGTGGAGATATTGGAGAAGTAACCAAAAATGATGAAAGTGTATGCGCTTCCGGTTGGTTGCTGTTGTATTAACTTAAATTCTGGCGTACATACTGTGATGATGAATTGCTGAGAATGAGGCATCAATCAACGGAGCTTTCCAAATGGAGGGTTCCAGCTTTCCTTTCTCCACCGACTTACAAGCAAAAGTTATCATTGTGTAGATTGATTAAAGAAAGAGGCAGTCATAATAATAATGAGCTGTGTGTGTATCATTTCATTTGCTTATTCTTCATTTCCTTCCTCTATAACCCTACACTTTCACTGCACCCCTTAAAATGGTTCCGAGTGCCTGGCTTTATTGTCCTTCAAACTTTTCACTTTTTGGTCGAGAGCACTCGTTTTAACTCCGACGATGAGTTGTGATATTCTCTATTAATTTTGCTCCATTTATTTTTTCGATGATACGTGGAATTAAGTAGTGAAAATGGGTTTATTTTTTTAAGAAAATGGAGTTGATTCGTGACAAGTTTGGTGAAATTGTGGGGACTTGTTCTTGCTATATATGTCTCGAGTGTTCTTTGTTGTACATAAGAATCAGGTAGAAAACTTTAGTATATCTAAATTACAATTAAACTTCTAATTCACATAAATTTGAATACCACTTCAAAATCAAACTAATTTTTTTCCAACTAACTAATAATAAATAACCCAAATTTACCGACAAAATATTAACATTCAAAGTTTATAAAAAAAATATATGGTTTAATATGCTAAAATGGAGTTTTATTTTATTTATTTTCCTTTTTTAAAAAATAGCCCATTTATTATATTCATCGGTCCATTTATAGGCCCAAACTTGACAAAGTCTGTGACACAATAAGCCCGCAATAATTTAAACCCTTATATAAATTCAGCATTAGGGTTTTTTGGTGCCCCTGAAGACCATCTCTTTCACTGGAGGCCACTCTTCGCGTTGCCGAACGCCAGGTCTCTACTCTTGAACTCTGAACATGTCTTCTCAATTATTAGTTCAATACTTCGTTTTCGCTTGTCTTGAAACTTCGTAAACCGGTAAATCATGATCTGTTTTGGTTTTGATTACCTTTTTGCTTTTTATGCGATCGGCTTGCCCGCTTCCGGTCGTTTCTAATCTGTGAAGCATATGAATCGTGTTGATATATATTCGGCATTTCTGCATTTGAGAATCTAGAACTCGTAGAAATTTTGTCTGCTTATCTTCAAAAGGCTTTCTGTGTACAGGTATTTTTGAAGAGATTTAAAAATGGTAGAGAAGACCAAAGGAAGAAAGGAGGAGGTAGTCTCCAGAGAGTACACTATTAACCTTCACAAGCGCCTTCATGGCTGGTACGTTCTTTTTATCTGCCTCTCATATGTATTTGTCCTTTTTAATGTTAGGTTTGTATATTCTAGCTGATTATGTACTTTATGTGGGAGGAGTAACCTCGATTTAGTAGTCTTTGCGTCATAAATTCATCAGATTTTTGTACTTTACTTGGAAGTGTGTGCCATGAGTTTACTATTGCTTCCTTTTTCCTAGGACTATAGATTGGTATTACTAGATTTTAGTTCATACTGTCTATTGTACTCTGAATTGGACATACAACTTGACAGTTTGAGGTTTGGGATTTCGGATTTGTTGCTAATTGAAGTTATAGTTGTTGTAGGGCTATAATATTACTTTTGTCTATAAATAGCCAGAATAAGCATATCTCCCCACTACTTTAGCATGTTTTGTTCTATCGTCTGGATATGAGATGAATTAGAGCCTTTGGACGGAACCAATCCAGGGTTGTTGATACTCTGTTATGAAGAGTTAGAAGCGTTAGAAGCGTCAGCTGGTCCATTCCATGCTTTGTATGAATAGTGTCCCCTGGAGCCCGTGATGCACAAGTATTTTAACCATTTTCGTTTATTATCTAGTAGGTTACTTTCATTACCATATATAGGCTTTGATACACATACAGTGCTACTCATTAACCTGTACTGTTTATCTATATCCTAAACTATTATTAACATAACCTCCCTAATGTCCATCTCTATCTGGAAATAATGTATAACCGCAGGATCTGTTTGCTACTCATTAACCTGTACTGTTTGTGAATGAACAGCACCTTTAAGAAGAAGGCTCCTAAGGCCATCAAGGAGATCAGGAAGTTTGCTGAGAAGGCCATGGGTACAAAGGATGTGAGAGTGGATGTTAAGCTGAACAAGCATATCTGGAGCAGGGGAATCAGGAGTGTGCCCAGAAGAATTAGAGTTCGCATTGCTCGCAAGAGAAACGATGATGAAGATGCCAAGGAAGAGTTGTACTCCCTCGTAACAGTTGCAGAAATCCCCGCAGAAGGACTGAAGGGACTCGGGACTAAGGTCATTGAAGAAGATGATTGATTCGTCAACTGTTTTCTCGAAGAGGTGGTAAGATGAGATTAGGTTGTAGGTTTGATTTGTTGAATGAAAGAAGACTCATATTTTAATTGTTGTCTTTGGAGATCTTTTTTGAATTAACTTATAATTCCTGGACTTGTTCAGTATTAAGTTCAATTGTTTTTGGGTTACATTAACCGAGGCTTTTTGAATTAGCAAATCATATCCATGTTTTATAATTCAATCTAAATACCGTTTTATGTTTGTTTGGTAAATCATAATCTTCCCTAGGAGCATTCAAGCCTTCAGCCACATCAGGATATTATCTTAATCTTTCCCGCGGTCTAACTCGGAGTTGTTTTAGTTAATTAATATTATAGGGAGTTGTTTAGTCAATGTTTTGCTTAGCAGGTTTGAGTTTTTGTTGCAATTAGAATTATATTGCACTATTTTAAAAAATTCTTGATTATTAACGTAAACTTGTTCTGGATTTATTAAGTTATATTATTTTATCAATGTTGTAGATTTCAAACCATTTGTAAACATAGAATCCTTGCCGAAGTTGGTCACAACGTCTCAAAGTTCAAATTGTAAGGTCAAAGAAATACACAAATTGAAAGTTGTAACATACATAAACGAACTAAGTTTGATCTCTAAAGACATTGAAGAAAAGTGAGGTTCAAATCTTTGTCTCCGAGTTTTAAACTAAAAAAAAATAACCAACTATATTTTTTTTTTAAGTAGGCAAAGAAATTTAGAAGGTTTGTTTAGGGAAAAAATCGTGAGAATTTTTTCGAATTAAAATAAATGTTTAGACAAAGATATAATAATTACATGTAATTTAACGAGAAACAATAAAGACAACAAATTTTCGCGCTGAAAAAATAATATTGCTAAAAATAGTTTTTATTTGGGTTAGAAAAACTTTGGACCGATATATAAGTGAAATTAAATATGGGCTGGGCCGGCTGGATCAAATTTTCGCGCGTCACCCAACCCACTACTATATATATGTTTGTCCATTCACCTAAACCTAATTTTTGCAAGTTGCGTTGTTAGTTTCTAGCGTTCGAAGCGAGCACGCCTGTCGCCGAACATCCGGAAGAGGGGAAGACGCTTTCAGATTAGCCATGGGTGAGGATCGAGCTCTTATAGACTCATTT
This sequence comes from Cucurbita moschata, assembly GCF_002738365.1. Taxonomy (NCBI): domain Eukaryota; kingdom Viridiplantae; phylum Streptophyta; class Magnoliopsida; order Cucurbitales; family Cucurbitaceae; genus Cucurbita; species Cucurbita moschata. The sequence goes on from NW_019268528.1 coordinate 227,434, forward strand.
TGCATTTTATGTTCGTCTGTTTGATGATCCTCATTAATTCGTTTCTTCATCTCTGTAATCGACATTCAGGTAAGGTTCACGGATCTTTGGCTCGTGCCGGTAAGGTGAGAGGCCAGACTCCGAAGGTTGCCAAACAGGACAAGAAGAAGAAGCCACGAGGACGTGCTCACAAACGGATGCAATACAATCGTCGATTTGTCACTGCCGGTAAACATTTATTTCTTCTCCCTCTCTCTCTCTCTCTCTTTGATATTGTAATCGCGTTCGAACTTTTATCCTTTTCTCGTTTTTTTATGAGTTTAAATTTCCTCTTGCAGTCGTTGGCTTCGGCAAGAAGAGAGGACCTAACTCGTCAGAGAAGTAAGAGTCTCGATAATTCGGCATAACAGCCATTCTTTCATGTTATTTAATATTTCTGTTAGTTCTTCCTTGATGTGTTCACTCTGGCATTAATCTGGACAATGATAGCATTCGTTCTTTTAGAAGGTTTTTGTTTAGTCACTACATGTATCTTTTACGTCTAAGTTTTGACGTTTCGCAATGAGATAAGTTTGTTAAGTTTTTGTTAATGGACATTGGCAAGGGATAATACTGTCGGAGTCGCGTGTTTGAATTTGGTTAGTGAATCAGTTAGAATTGATCAATTTCTCGCAAGTAGGAGATCGAGCGTAGAGTCTCTGTATTTCTAGATCTTGCAACTGTTTTATTCTTTAGATTTGGAATTAGACTCTGGTCTTGTCAATTCCAACCACCTTCTCCCTGTGAAGTGTTCTGAGAAATGACAAGGTGTTTAGGTAACTGAGTTAGAAATTGAAGATGACAGTGAGTAAGGCGGATTCTGGACAACATGATGACAATCTCGTCATTGTTAGGAACTCATTCAACATCTTCCTATGTTTTGAATTCATTTTAAACTAGTTCCTTCGTCATTTTAAATTAATTCCTTCTTCATTTTAAACTAATTCCTCCAGTCATTTTAAACTAATTCCTCCAGTCATTTTAAACTAATTCCTCCAGTCATTTTAAACTAATTCCTCCAGTCATTTTAAACTAATTCCTCCAGTCATTTTAAACTAATTCCTCCAGTCATTTTAAACTAATTCCTCCAGTCATTTTAAACTAATTCCTCCAGTCATTTTAAACTAATTCCTCCAGTCATTTTAAACTAATTCCTCTAGTCATTTTAAACTAATTCCTCCAGTCATTTCCTAGTTGTAGTGGTAGTAGTATTAGTAGCGGGACTTGAGTATTGCTATCATAGGCTTTGTTAGTTATTGTAGACATTCATTACGATGCAAAACCATAGATCAGTCTTGTTTGTATTCTCATTATTCTCGTCCATCTTGTCCATGTAAATTACACATTCAAGAACGTTGATCTTGAATGTAGTTGATGTCCTTGTATTTATTGGAAATTTGAATTTCAAAAGCTCTCGTCTCCGAAAATGTTGAGTACCGATTTAGTTGTTTGGGAATGATGATAGTGTTTCTAAGTCAATCTTCAACCACCTTCCTCCCTCTCATTAGCTGAGACAGCCAATTAGTTTTTTGAGATAGTGAAAAGTGTTCGAAAAGTTATAGTGAACATGGGAAGTTAAAGAGGCTAGATATGTTTCTAGTATTCCTTTAATATTTTCTCCGAAATAATTTTCTGTTAATTTTTTTTATACAGATTATTTTTTAATTTCCCTTTATGATTTAGTAGTTCGATATAGCAATGATAGATTTGTTTGGCTGGAGGTCAATTCTTAAACCGTCATTTAGTATGATTTGAGACTGTAATTTAAGTCCCAGCCAGGATGGAAGATGCTTTAACCTATTTACCAAGTGAAAGAAAGAAAAGTGAAGGTAACGGAATTGGGAAACAGTGTTGGAGAAGCGACTGTTTTATTTACTGAGTGAAAGAAGGAAAAGTGAATGCCATGGAATTGTGAAATAGTGTTGGAGAAGTGAATGAGCTTCTCTTTCTCTCATTTCTTTCCTTCCCTCTTTTTCTGATAATTTAGAATTGTGAAGGAGGGAAGTTCAGTCTCATCCATTTTTTATAAGGGTAAAGGAGTGGAAGGATTTACTAAATGGTAGGTCTTAAATGACCTCCAACCATACAAATCTATACTTATTTTTTTCTTTTATTCTTTCATCTCTACTTTCAAATTATGTCTACGATATTATATTAGGATTTCTATTTGGATTCATTTCGATTTAACTTGTTTTGTTTGTGTCTAAAGTCTGCGACATTTTATTCTTTAGGTTTTAATTCATTCCTTGTTATTAATATTCTTTCTTGCTATATAGATTTTTTAAAATATCAAATTTTTAAACATTTACTAGAAATTGTATTGAGACTTACAAATTGTTTAAACGAATTTTCAAATGTGAAATTTGTATGATTTCTAAATTTGTATGATTTCTTTTCATGTTCGAAGCTCACTATAAACTAAAAAAAGCTGTTACTTTTTCGTATGTTAAATATATCTTCTGTTGAGTTGCAGTACTATTTGTGAATTATTCCATCTAGTATTTATATTTGTAAAATTTGAATTGAAGCTTTATTAGGCCGAATTTAAATTTATGACTGATGAATTGATTGTGAACATTAAAGTTCAAAATTTTTTACATTTCAAAATCCTGAATATGATAAATCAGGAACAAAAACTCACACTTAATTTTAGATCATATTTATTAGTAGTAGTCTTCCTAAACCAAGAAAATATGAATAAAATTATGAAACTATGAATAAATTACTCTGAAGTTTGTACCTAAACTTCCCTAGGCGCACGAAATTAAATTTTAAATGACCACAATGTTTGCATTCACTGCAAAATAGAGTATAGATAAATAAAAGATTTAAAGGATGATTACAGTTATTTCGCGTTCTTTATATACAACTTCACCCGGCAGGGAAGAATAGCTCGTATGCAATTTTGAACGAACGGCCATCGTAAGCTTCTTTGTATGGCACAATCTGCCAGGAGATCACACCGATTCAATTGCAAGATAACAGTAGTGCATAAACTCCATTGACATCTTTCAAATAAAATATAAAACGTTGAAAGAACAAGACCTGATTAGAGGGCCATCTCCGCTTGCAGAGCTGTGAGTTCGTCTTCTTCAGCAGTTCTCTTCTGAGGAACAGGGCGTGCAGGTACCCGGCCTGACGGGATGGAAACGGGCGCAGCAGGAGTTGTTGACGCCGGTTGGAGAAGTTGCTCTTCCAACTCCGCACTTTCCAGCTCTTCAAGTTCCGCCTCCAATTCATCCTGAATGGCAACCATAATCACTAGATGAGATACTTACTAGATATAAGCTATTAATAATAGGAAAGAGTAAAAGATTAACAACCTCGTCGAAGTCAGCTGCAGCACCAATTGGAGTTGATAGCGCTTCCTGTATCTGTTTCATATTCTCCGTCTGCTCATTAATATCATCCATCGTCTTGTCCACATCATCAATATTTCTGAAGAAGTTCCGAATAATTAAGCTACTTACTATATAAACTAACGCTCTAACTTCTCACTAAAACATGAAGAAAAATTTCACAAACCATTCAAATTTCAGGCCGTTAAAATATATTTAAATGAACAAAATTTGATCGCATTTTCTCCAGACTGCTAGCTTAACTAGATGAATGAAGTGATGAAATAAGTTCAGATATATTGTACAATTTTCAGACAATAATAATAATATGGTTAAAAGACGTGCTAAGGTGTACTATATAACATAGACTGATTTATTTTTTTATAGATAATGAATGACCCAGCAAGACCAAAATTCTGAAAGATTATAAACCACAAAGGCAAATAAAAGTAGGCATACGTTGCTTTCTGCATTGCCTTCATAGCAGATGCTCCTGTTCTCAAAGCATCGACAGTTTCCGTCGTAGCTTTAGCGCCTTCTAACATAATCATCTGCAAGAGTAAGAATAGGTTTTGAGTAAAAGCTTCATCAGCTCATGAAAGTAAAAGAAATAGACGTCTCATCAATCAGTAAATAACGACTACAGCACACCTGATCGTGGATACGCAATTGAAAATTTCCAAGCTGCTCTACTTGCTGTTCGTAGAGTCTCTTTCTCTTCAAACATTGTATGGCCGCTGCAAACAAAATATAATGATTGTGAATGGAATCTGAAAAACATTAAGTCCTTATGGCTCTATTAACTCAAGAATAGCTGTATTCAGACTACCACGGGACAATTGTCATGTAATCAAAATTGATTATATACATGAAAAGAGTAATATCAACATTTTCAAATCACAATGCCTTCTACTTATTTGAAAAAAAAAAAAATGCAGTGTATTCTCTAACCCACAAAAAACCTTTCATGAGATTTATTTCCCTAACAAGCGAGAAGCTGCTTCGTAGAATTCATTGAGAACAAGATTCTTCTTCTAATAATAAAAAATAACTAAAATGAACAAAAAAAAGTACTTGAAAAACAGCATTAAAAGTTCGTGCAGACTATTACATTGCAGTAAACTGATATAAGCATAACTTGCATTTCAAAAATTTTTACGGATTAAAAAACTTCGAAACGTGAGAAAACCAGGTATGGTGCGACATCAAATTTACACCTCAGAGTCGACAACGTAGGTATTAATTAAATCTTAATCACGCTCCACACATTTAAAAAATCAAAGGAAATTGAAATCAATATCGTCATAGATGAGATCACTCAATTTCAGGCCATACCTCGTTTATTCTTCACTCTTGTGAACTCTTTAGCTTTTTCAACCTCTGCAGATGCCTTCTTTACAAGAACGTTCTCTTTCTTCTCCAGCATTTCAAGCGTCTAAACAGATCATTACAGACAGTGAAAAAAAAGTGCCCAAAAACATTGGTACCAATTATGAAAAGCTTTGTTAGACTAAAAAGGTCTGTGCGATCACGATTACCATCACCTTGGACATGATTTCAACTATCCACTCCAATATAATCGCATAGAAGAATAGCACAGAAATGTAGTACACAGTTTTCAGTTCTTACATCTGTGAAACCTCACCTAGTGTACCGCGATTACAAGTAGCAGAACAAATGTATAATTACATGTTAACCTAATTCAAATAAGACGATGATTTCTCAACCGGAACCACCACTTGACAAAGTAAAATGAAGAACCAAATAAACACTAATACTCGGTCAAGGAGAAGTGAGAACTAATTATCGCGGCGTCAGAAACACTAATACTCCGTCAAGGAGGACCAATTACAAAGTCGTCATAAACAATAATATTTGGACGAGGTGAATGAGAGAAGTCAAATATCAATCAAGATTGAAAGAAATAGAGCTAGAGTTCAGAACAATCTACTAAAGGAAAAGATCGTTTGCATAAAAAGAATATCTAAAACAATAGAACAACAAAGTGAAGACGTACCTCGCTTAGCTTCTCTAACGTAGCCAAAGCATTGGCTTCTTGTTTAGGTTTACCAAAAAGCCTGTTAAACATTGTTGACGCTAAGAAACAAGAATCCTCTCTCGATCTTCTGCAACAAAGGACAAAATCAGAACCAAACGCTTAGTTCCAAATGCTTAGTTTCAAACAGCCGATCAACTTCGATGAAAACAAAAACAATCAATTCCTACCAAAAGTCGATAAACCAGAGAGATTGAGACGGAAATATGAGAAGCAGAAATGAACCGAAAGAATTTGTGAAGAACTTTGAAGTAGAAAGGCTTCCTCAATCGCTCCAGAATCCGGAGGACGAAGATTTAGAGTTCCTGCTCTCTTCACGTCGCTGTTTCGTCTCCACGCGGCAATCTACTTGCTGGTTTCCGTAGATCAAATCAAAAACTACCAATTTTCACTCCGCCAATTCTATTTATAGGGGGATATGGGCCGGGTCGATTGGAACAATGATGGGCCGAATATCTTATCATTGAATCGGCCCAAATTCATACTTGGGCTGCTGGACATGTATATGGGCCAAACCAGATAAAGTACAGAAAGCCCAATCACCACAGGTGTTCCCAGCGAATTAATTCAAATGTCAAAAATACCCTTACATCACGTAAATAATGACAAACTCTTTCAAATTGATCTAACACCATTATTAAAAATAAAATAAAAAATTTAAATCTAAAGATATCGAATCTCAAAATGATAAGGAATCATCCTAAGAAAAAGTAAGATTCGAATTACATTGTTGATCAAATATCTCAATATAAGAACTCTAGTTTAAAATTCAAATCACTCCACAGGTAAGATCGATCAAGTTTGAATAATTCTAAACATCCAACTTAAATTAGTTTTATATAGCCTCAAAATAAAACTTTTGATGGGATATTTCAACAACTGTATTATTCATATTTGATAATCATAATGAGTATAAATAAATTATTAAAGTAGATAAAAATCTTTTTAACATATATTAATAAAACACCGTAACTCTGAATTATGATTTATCAAAAAATAAATGAAACTTGATTATTTTTTAACGTGTTAAGAATTAGCTCGAAATAAGCTTATAAGTCATTTATGGCTGCTCGGAGACAGGCTTCGAAACCAGACATTTTTAGTTAGAATAATGAATTTGGTGTCACTATTCTTTCCTCAATCATGAATTTGGTCCTGTAGATAAATTATTGCAAAACGTGGGGGACAAATATTCAATATTTATTATCCCAATCTTTAAAAAGTAACATTTTCAATCCGACATTATCCATATTAAAGTACTCCTTTTGCACGATAACCTATTTTATATACTTTTAGTTTTATATTCAATTTCAATCCATCACTTCTAATAAATCGACATTAATGCTTTCTTCACAAATACTCACCATCGTAATTATTATTATTATTATTATTATTTGATTAAAATAAATAAATTTTAAATTATCATTAAAATAATGATATTAATATTTCATAGCATTATTCATTCCTAATTGCTTATAATTAAGTTTAAAATAATATCTTCCACATCAGCATGTTCCTTAGATTCTTATCCTAAATTTATAATACTGTATTATTACAAATTGATTAAAAAAAACAATATTAAAATTTAAAAATTAAATTCTTTTGGGTTTTGAAAAAGTCATACCATATCATAGAAGAATCTAAGTGGTCGCCTAGTTGTCCTATTTATGTACTATGAGAGTTATTGAATTATACACATAAATTTTTAAATTCTATTTAAGTGTTACAATTAATTTCTGAAATTATTATTTAATTTGATCAATAACATATAGTTTATTAAGGTGTTACACATTATTGTTATTAAAATTTTATATCAATAAATAGTATTTTTATTTTATTTTTTAATCAATAATTAAATTATACATGATATATTTAAAAAAAAAAAGAGATAAGAATTAGAAAATAAGAAAATAAATAAGTAACTAAATTAGGGATTTTGACAGATTTAAGAAACTCGTGGAAAAGACATCATATTTGGAAAAAGCAAACAGTTTGATATGTCTTAAAGTGATGAAATTATTGGTGATTAAATTATTAGTCACTAAACACTCCAACCGAACGTGGTTTATTTATGGCACGTGCGACATGAAATGTGAGGCCAAATTTATTTGGCGCAGATATGAAGGACGAAAAAAGGAGAAGATAAAAGGGCAGAAGCAAGAGAAGAAATATGAGAAAATAAAACACCCAAATTTGAGGCTAAACCCGAAGCCACGAAGCCACCCGAACTTCAGTTAGGAGCCGAATTCGGCGGCGGAGACAGCACACCGAAGGATTCCCGACAATGAACAGGTGGTTCATTGAGCCTTTCAGGAAGTTTGCGGCGGCCGGCGGACGGCGGTGCTTGGTCAAGGACGCTCATTGCGACTTCACTCATGGCGTTTCCGATGAGTTTAAGACGCCGAGAGCCGTTCCGAGGACGCCCAATGTTTCTGCATTTATGGCCATGCTCGGCCTCCCTCCCATGCGTCTCAGCCCCCTCTTGCCTTCCTCAGGTTCCCTACTTCTACCCTCTTTTTTAGTCCCGTTTTTTTTATTTTTTTTAAAGGATAAAACGGTAATTTACCATCAACTAACTCTACTTCGAGTGAAATTCAACTTTAAAGAGCTACTACTCTTTTATATACGGGTAATCTTCTTTTTATTGACTATGACGTAAAAATAAATTCTATTTTGATGTAGATGTGAATTAGGTAGACTTTTTTTTTCATGGATATTAAAATTTAGAAACTTATATTAAAAACGATAAAAGTATTTATTTCTACTTATCAAATTTTTACTATTGATAATTGAATTAAAAATAATATGTAGCTTTTAAATCACTTTTATAAAGTAATATCCATTAATAAAAATCTTAAAGCTAAAAGAGAAATATATATATATATATTTATAAATTTTTATTTGAATTAGTTCATATATATAATTAGATTAAAAAAACAAATTTTATTTATTTTAAAGGGAATGTTTATTTAATTTACCTAAGCTAAAATTGTAGATTCTTTTTATTAATAATTAGATACATAAGAATAAAAAATAAAAACAAAAATAAAAAAACAAGAGAGACGACAAAATTAGAAAAGCTGTTAAAAGCACAATTATGAGTGGAGCCAAAATTAAAAAGTGATTTTATATAAAGGTTTATTATTATATTCTCAAATAAAAATAAAAACATTTGACCCATTGACGCGACTCCTCAAACAGAGCCCCAGCCTAGTGGACGCTTTGTATTACAAAAAATAAACCATCCACGTTTTGCCACGTCATCTTCCAAATTTGACACCGTGTAAATGTATATTTCATATATAAAATCTTTTAAAAAGCTCCAAACGAAAGGGACATGTCCTTGGGTCATGGATTTCAAATTTAAAGCCTAAATTTATTTACCTTTAATTTAATTTCGAGCTGTACAGTTGAATATATTGTGTGGCTTAAATAATTTTGCTTCTGGTTTTATTTTATTTACGGTTTAAAATGTTTTTTCCTTTGTATTTTGAATTTTTTCTTCTTAAAAACCTTAAATAAATAATAATAATAAAAGAATATTATTCTACTCAACCAAATAAAACGTCGTTTTCCGCCGCTTTTAAGTCTTATTCGTATTTTTAAATATTTTAAATTTGCTAAATTAAGAAATAGTGTTTATTATAATAAAAAGTAATAATAAATTTATTTATTTTTGTTTCCAGTAGAGAATTCGGAGGGATTCCAATTCTCCGGCAAGGAGTCGTCTCCGCCATTAAATGAAGGCGAAGTTTCTCAGTTCCAAACTCACCATAGAAAGAAGGAAAAATCTCAGCGATCTGTGGATTCGACTTTCCTTCATTTTCCGTCGCTTTCTCGGCATTTTCCTTCGAATTTCCGATCGGCGATCCTCAACGCGCAGCGGCAATACGGTACGATTTCGATCTCTCTGTTGAGTTTTGCTGAATCTTTTCATCGTTTTCGAATCGTAGCGATTCCGATATGTTCTTCGATGCGTTCGTTCTTGAGGTCTCTCTGCGATTTTACTCTGTTTAATAAATTTTTTTGAAAATGTTTATTCAAAAGAAACAGAGCAATACTTATCGAATCTCGTTCGATTTTATAATTCTTTTAACTATTGAAATGAGATTGAACTTTGTTGTGATTAATTCTACAGCAACGTGTGCTGAGGTCCAGAAGCCTTCTCAGGAATCGGAATCGGAATTGGACGGTGAATTTGAAAATGAAGAAGCTGCGCCAAACGACGCCGTTTTCTTCGCCCCCAAAATCAACTCCTTTGGCCATTCATTCAGGTCATTTTGTGATCTCCTTTCTCAATTTTCTTTGTTTATTAGTTTTATTTATTTATTTTTATATTTGCAATGACTGCAAGTTGATGATCTCAAAACAAAAAAAGAAAATCATTTTTTCCTATATTTTATATATAAATTTATGAACTTATTAGTATTAAATTTAAAATTTAACCAAATATTTTAATAAAAAGTAATTTTTTGAAAAAAATTTATCGATAAGGAAAAATTGTATCCAATTATTTTTTTAATAAAAACATTATGTTAATTTTTTTTCTATTTTGTGAATATATTTTGCAGGGATTATGACGTAGAAAGCGCAAGGCAAAAGACGGTTGAAGAACTCTACCGCTTGAACCACATCAACCAAACATATGATTTTGTAAGTTCAATTACATTTCTACTTAATTTTTTTAATCTAAAAAAATTAAAAAAAATAAGTTAAATTACCAATTAGAAATTAAAAAATTATTAAATTATTGATATTACTAAAAATCCCTTGGATCGGATCTTAAATTGTATTGTTTGCGTCTACTCTAGTCACAAAAAACGATAACCGAATATTGTGTATGATGTGAAATTAGGGTTTTAAAGGTAAAAAAAATGAAAAAAAAAACAAGATAAAGTCGTTTCAAACGAGTCCTAAACTATGTTGTTCGAGTCGGAGATGGAATTAGGGTTTTAAAAAGGATGGTTTTGGTGGAAAAACAGGTAAAGAGAATGAGAGAAGAGTATGGGAAGTTGGACAAAACAGAAATGAGCATATGGGAATGCTGTGAGCTGCTGAATGAAGTGGTGGATGAGAGCGATCCAGATTTGGATGAGCCTCAGATTCAGCACTTACTCCAATCTGCTGAAGCCATTCGAAAAGACTATCCCAACGAAGATTGGCTCCACTTGACTGCCCTTATCCACGGTCATATTTCCTTCCTTACTATTATATATATAATATATTTATTTATTTATTTATTTATTTCTATAAAAATTAAAATAATAATAATAATAATAATAATAATAATACCGTTGGGGTCTCAGATCTTGGAAAGGTTCTCCTTCTTCCTATCTTTGGAGGGCTTCCTCAATGGGCTGTTGTTGGTATGTTCTTTTTTTCTCTATCCTACTTTTTAATATCAATTAATTAATTATTAATTAATCAATTAATCAAATATTTGGTAGGTGATACATATCCTCTTGGCTGTGCCTTTGATAAGTCAATTGTTCATCACAAGGTAACAAAACTGTTACCCTTTTCATTTTATTTTTAATTTTAAGTATTAAAAATAAAAACAAAATAATTATGGGTAAAATTCTAATATTTCTTTATTATGGGATGTATATTATGCAGTACTTCAAACACAATATAGACCATGATAATCCAGCTTACAACACAAAATATGGAATCTATTCTCATGGATGTGGACTCGACAATGTGGTGATCTCTTGGGGGCACGACGATTATATGTACATGGTATATATTACTTTATAACATATTAAATTAACCCTTTTTAGAATATAGTTTTTATTTAACCTTAATTCAATAATACGTAGGTTGCTAAAGAAAATGGAACAACTCTACCTTCAGCCGGATTATTTATCATCAGATATCACTCATTTTATCGTAAGTTTATTTAATTTTTGGTATATAGTATGATGTAAATTAATTATATAAATAAATTTGAGGAGTGATTAATAATTATATTTCTTTTGTAGCAATGCATCGGGAAGGAGCATATCGACACTTGATGAACAAGGAGGATCTTGAGAATTTGAAGTGGCTTTCAGTTTTCAAGTAATTTTAATTTTTTTTTTTTTTTTTTATAATTTTTACTTTTTTATTTGAAAATTTATTTAATATTTAAAATCATTTCCAGCAATTACGACCTTTACAGCAAGAGCAAAGTTCTTGTTGACGTGGAAAAGGTCAAACCCTACTACCAATCCCTCATTCGAAAGGTTAGAACTCAACACGGATTTATTTATCTATTATTATTTATAGTCATTTATTAAAAGGGTAGTTTTTGCTTCGTGCAGTATTTTCCCTCCAAGCTTAAATGGTGATGATCATGATCATGACGAAGATGAAGATCAAGCATTCATGAAATGAAATCCATGGTGGGTTCATGAACCCAAGCTTGGTATCGGACGTGTAGGATAAGTATTACTGTCGTATTTATAGTTTGTAGTTTGTGAGCGAATTATATTACTTTGCGCGTGTGTAAAATTTTCATCTAAACTTTATTGTATTGTGTAATAAGATTAATATAATGCAAATATGTTTGAATGAGAAATGGGTTTATGTCGCAACACATGACGCTACTGGTGGATCGTATATTCCCACAGATGTCTCTAATACTGCTTCGATCTTCATAGAGTGGTTGCTACCAACTCAGTCACGTTTTTATTTATCTTATTAACCGAGGAAGATAAAAAAGAAAAGAAAATAAAAACAAATTAAAAAATTTATATTAATTTTTTTGGAGCTAAAAGTGATAGGAGTGTAAATGTATTTAATTAATTAATGGCGATTTTTCTATTAATTTTAAATGGATAAATTAACATTTCTTTTGCAGGCCGAACAATGGCCCATTGGGCTATTTTTAAACGAGCCTTTCACTATTAAGCCCACAAACATTGGGGGTTAGGGCTATAAATATGAACACGTGTGATACACGCGCTCTGCTTTTTCCTCGTGTTCCTCACTTTTTTCGGTCATTGCTCTATCATGTCTCTCATTTCACTTCAAAATTTATTGCGCTAACTCCCTCAACTCTCTCGAATTTCGATTTCCACCCCGTTATACTTTCAACTTCCCACTCAATGCCCACTCCTTTTAGCACATTTTTCACACAATTTTCACTAATTAAAGTAGAGCCAACCCTACCGGTCCAAGCTAAGCTAGCCGGGCTTGAAGGGAAACGACGCGTAACAATCACATGTCTTAAACTTGTGCATGTAGGTAGAGGTACTTTTTTAAACTCGTCTCAAAATGGGAGCTTTATTTGCCACCTCCCGAGTGGGATTGACATTGTTGTTGATTTCATCGGCTTGTAAATGAGCTCTAGACCCTCGTTGAATGTGAGCGTTGAAAATTATGACACAGTAGTACATTCATTTGTCTCATTATATGAACCAATTTTGTAGCGTAACTTTCAAAAGAACCACTTTTTTATTATGATTTTTTTCGAGTTCAATTAAAAAATCGTGCTACCAATTGTTAGCACCAAAGTCAAAGATGAAAGACAGAGCAAGTAATGAAATATCATTATTTAAGATAAAGATGACTTAAAAAAAGATAATTTTTTGTATTTATTAAATTTGGCCTAATTGATACGTAATATCATGATGTAATTTAATTATAGCCAAATTAGATTATAATTATGGTGGCATAGTTGTAATTTTTGGAAAAATAAATTACAAATTTAAGAATTGATGGTCATTTATATTGATAATTGTCACTTTAATTATAAATTAATTATGTTATAATTAATAGTTTTCATATAATTAAAAATGATATCCTCAATAATATACAAGAAAATTACGGTAGGTTTAAAATTTTGTAGATTTATTAGACACCTCTTAAAGTGCAAGGATCAAAAAATAAAAAACGAGGTCGGCAGGAAAAGGGGACGAGAATTCCGATGACTCGCCGGAATTCTCGCAACCTCACCCTACACGTTTCCCTCGACGCCAAGTATACGTCAACGACCTTCAGTCGTGCCTCACAGAATCCACATGCAAAGAAAACTAACATGATACAGAGGAAAAATGGAGGGAGAAGAAGAAAAGACTGTTGAGTTACTTCATGACGAGACGCCGACAATCATCCTTGTTGAGACGCATTGTGTCGTATAGTGTAGATAATACCGTAGAAGAGAGGACTAACAAGGCAGGGTACACCACAATGCACACGAGTGATTACTGCCGAACGGTCGGTCAAGAGGATGAATTGTCAATTAGTTCTCCACTCTTTGTGTCCAGGTTCGAACCGTAGTGGGTACCGATGGAAATTATTAAATTATATTTAATGTGTTTTGTATTAAAAAATAAAATAAATTTTAATGGTCACAAATTAGTTGGAGCCTTCCCATTTTTGTCGGGTAAGAGTAATAAACAAATAAAAGTTGGCTGCGAAAGAAGCTGACGAGTCGGGCAGAAAAGAACTGTCGTCCAATTATCATTTAACACGTGGACGCCAAATTATTGAAAACGACTCAATATAGAAATATCATATTTTCGGATGAAAATTACATTGGAAAAAAGGAAGAAATGAATAAGATGACGGATGTATTATTTAATACGTAACTTCCTCTGCGTTTTGGTAGCTAGAATTCGAAGCGATCTTATTAAAGTGTTCATCGAGAGGATCTGTGGATTAGCGATGGAATCTCCATTACTGCGCCGCCGTGAATTGGTGAACAAGAGGCGTTGCAGAGGAGTGATTTTAGTTCCGCTTGGATTACTTGCCATCGCAGGTAGTTCAGCTAATCTTCACCTTCGTTTATTTTTTCCTGTTGTATTGAATGTTTTCCTTTTAGATTTTGGATTCATCGTAAATCAAGGGCTAGAAAAGTTTCATCTGTGGGTAATTGTTCGGCCTTATCGAGGAGATTTCGGAGTTCTTTTGTTTTACGACGATTTTGACTTTGTTTTAGTTCTTCGTTTGTCTTGAATGATTTCGGAGTTCTTTTGTTTTACGATTGTTTTGTTGATGTCAAGTTCTACTTCAGATTGAACTGTTGCATTTGCGACTGATTCGAACTCGTTTGTTTTACGACTGATTCGAACTATTGCATTAGCGATTGTTTTGTTGATGTCAAATTCTACTTCTTCGTTTGTTTTACGATTACCTGAACATTTGCGACTGATTCGAACTCGTTTGAGTCTGTTTATGTAGTTGTTGGCTATATCCTTGGGGGTTCCATTAATGGTTTAGTATTTAATGAGGAAAGCAAGCACTCTGGTGGAATAGATATCAGTAATCCCGAAATTGTTGAGTCAGAGAAGGGAGTTGTTGCTGCTGATGACGGCCGCTGCTCCGAAATTGGAGCGTCGATGCTTAGGCAGGGAGGGCATGCCGTTGATGCTGCAGTCGCGACTGCATTGTGCCTTGGTGTGGTGGGTTCGATGTGGAGCGGGATAGGCGGTGGAGGTTTTATGCTTGTCCGATCCGCATCGACTTTGCAAACCACAGCTATTGATTTCCGGGAGACTGCACCCTTGGCTGCATCTCAGGTTCAAAATCTCTCCCTCTTTTGGTAGAACAGATGGTTGTCTTTTAGCCTGCAACTCTCGAAAGTACACCGTAAAAAGATGGGTTAGAAACTACGACTCTCCACAATAGTATGATATTATCAACTTTGAGCATAAACTCTAGTGACTTTACTTTTGGTTTCTGCGAAAGGCCTCATTCCATTCTTACTCATAAACCCAGGATCATTCTCTTACTTAGCCAACGTAGGATTCTCTCCCAACAATACTCCACTCGAACAAAGTAAAAAGAGCCTCTCTTGAGGCCTATGGATCCCTTGAACAACCTCCCCTTAATTGAGAGTCGACTCCTCTGGAGCCCTTGAACAAAATACACCATTTGTTCGACACTTGAGTCACTTTTGACTACACTTTCGAGGCTTGTAACTTCTTTGTTCGACATTTGAGGATTCTATTAACATGGCTAAGTTAAGGGCATGACTCTTATACCATGTTAGGAACCACGATTCTCCACAATGGTATGGTATTGTCCACTTTGAGTATAAGCACTTACGGCTTTGGTTTTGGTTTCCCCAAAAGGCCTCATACCAATGGAGATAGATTCTTTATATAAACTTATGACCATTCCCTTCATTAGCCGATCCCTTCCAACAATCCTGGAAAACCTTCCAACAATCCTGGAAAAAGGAGAGGGAAAAGTTGTAAGCTGTTTCATTTTGGCAATGTGCAGGAAATGTATGAAACCAATGTGACTGCCAAAAGTTTAGGGCCACTATCAATTGCAGTTCCTGGAGAGATAGCTGGCCTTCATGAAGCTTGGTTGAGATATGGCCGTTTGGCGTGGCGGTCCTTATTTGAGCCTGCTATAAAGCTTGCCAAGGATGGGTTTGTGATATCTCCTTATGTTGGACAGTCCTTAGTTTCCTCTACCGACATGATCCTAAACGATCCTGGGTTGAGACGAGTTTACGCACCAAATGGTAAAATAGTACAAGCAGGCGACACTTGCTACAACGTTGAGCTAGGCAAGAGTTTAGAGGCTGTGGCAGATCAAGGGCCGCAAGCCTTCTATAACGGTGCTGTCGGAGAGAAGTTGGTGAAGGATGTGAGGGAAGCTGGTGGGATTTTATCCATGGAGGATTTGAGGAACTACACAGTTGAAGTAACAGAGGCAATGACTACCGAGGCAATGGGCTACACAGTGCATGGCATGCCACCTCCTTCAAGTGGAACACTTGGCTTTGCTATGGTCTTGTCCTCTCTTTACCTCCTACTTAAACTTTTGTGAAACCCCTTTTGATTCCAGACTCTATTCTTGAATGAACAGGTAATGAACATCTTTAAAAGCTACAATGATCCTGATGCCACCAAGGGAAATCTTGGCCTACATCGCCTAATCGAAGCATTGAAGCACATGTATGCCGAACGAATGAACTTGGGCGATCCTCGGTTTTCGAACATTAGCAACTCTGTCTCCAACATGCTCAGTCCATCATTTGCTAAGAAAATTCAGGAAAAGATAATCGACAACGCTACTTTTCCTCCGGATTACTATCAATACAGGTATCGGCCAAATGAAAAAAACACGCTCAGCCCGTTTTTCTCTTCGAACTCTTGTCGGAATTCGAACAAGGTTATTGATGTCTTAAATGTTTAGATTTGCTCTAAGTTTGCTAATTTTAACTTGTTCTTTACAATTACTAGGTGGAGTCAGCTAAGAGATAGTGGAACCAGTCACTTTTGCATTGTGGATGCAGAGAGAAACGCTGTTTCATTGACAACAACCGTAAATGCGCACTTTGGGGCTGGCCTTCTCTCACCTTCTACTGGTATTGTTCTTAATAATGAAATGGGAGACTTTTCTGTACCCACAGATATCTCTCCAGATAAACTCCCCCCAGCGCCTGCAAATTTCATCCAGCCAAACAAGAGGCCCCTCTCTTCCATGATACCTCTTATTGTCACAAAGGTGCAACTCTTATTTACTCATTTGGTTGGTTTGGATCTTCTGATATTCATGACTTTGCTCTAATATCATAATCGAAAGCTTATTTATGAGATCACACGTCGGTTAGGGAGGAGAACGAAACATTGTTTATAATGGTGTGGAAACCTCTCTCTAGCAAACACTTTTTAAAATTTTGAAAGGAACCCCGAAAGGGAAGATCTAAAGAAGACAATATTTTATAGTGGTGAGCTTGGGCTATTACAAATGGTATCAGAGCCAGACATCGAACGATGTGCCAGTGAAGAGGCTGAGCCGTGAATGGGGTGGATTTGGAGAGTCTCACGTTGATTGGAGAAGAGAATGAGTGTCACCGAGAACACTGAGCCCCAAAGGGGTGGATTATGAGATCCACATTGGTTGGAGAGGAGAACGAAACACTCTTTATTAGGGTGTGGAAACCTTTCCCTAGCGGTAGGCTTGGGCCGTTACTTTATATGATCCTCGGAAATGTTGTTTGATCCTTCATAGGATGATCGGTTGATTGCGGTACTCGGCGGTAGCGGAGGAATGAAGATAATTCCGGCAGTAATTCAGGTTTTCCTCAACTATTTCTCCCTGGGATTCCAACCTTTCCCAGCTGTTGAAAGGTCAAGGGTGTATCATCAGGTTTGTTTGTTTGTTTGTTTGTTACTCAATTTCCAGACACAATTTCTTGCCACAAACAGTTGACATTATAATGTAGCCTTGTTGTGTCTCTGCAGCTAATTCCAAATATAGTAAAATACGAAAACTTGACGTTCATCGATGGCGATCACGTCGAACTTTCAGACGAAAAGACAGCATTCTTGGAAGAGAGGGGTCATAAAGTGGTAGCTATTGATGCACCAGGAGCCATTGTTCAGTTCATAGTTCAAAACTTTGAAGACGCCATTGACAAAGGTCGAAAGGGCAGAAAGATATCCAATGATCAAACACATTTTGGTGTTCTTACGGCTGTGTGCGACCCCAGAAAAAACGGGAACCCCGCAATCGCCTAGGAAATGTTGCCCCCTCCCCCCTCACCCCTCCTTTTGTACATTGTTCTTAGATTGGACATGGCTCTCTCTCGTTGGCTGAATGATCAGTTTCCTTGTGTTTCAAGAGGGCCATCCATAGGCCATTGGGACTCAAAAGACAGTTTAAATATTTTCTACACGAAATGTAAGCTAATATGCCAATTACACAAAATTCAATTTGGTAATTTTTACAAATGTTTCAAGTCCGAAAAGCGGACATCGAACCACCGCTAAGTTATCAAAAACACGTCTAAAGAGAAAGTGGATGCCCTATAAAATTACCGCCCTACCCATTAATGGACTATGAGGAGACAAACAAACGGAGACTTACCGAGAACTCGAACCCTGACCCAGAGCAAAAATTGAAACTCCGAACGTAATTCCAAGTAACTGCCACACTAAATTTAAATTTGTATCAAAATTTTAAAGGATTTATGGTATAATTTTTTTTATTCGACTCCAAATTTGGAATAAGAGACACGTGGCAAGTTTCTGATCTCGACACGTGTCTACATATCGCATCGTATATTAGACCTTTATTACTCTGAGAATTCCCAAACTTCAGGCATAAAGGCTATTTGACGCTCAATTGGCAAAGCGCTTTGTGGAGAACATTGTTCGATCGTTATGTACAGAGCTGCAGCTTCGCGAATCAGGCCTCTGAAGGTTAGTAAACTTGGTCCGCCCTCGATAACGCCCTGTTGACCTCTTTGATTTTGATCTCTTATTCACATTTTGTTCACGCGCACATCTGATTATTTTCGATGATTTGGCTTTTAGATTTTGAATTTCTTTAGATATGGATTGGAATTCGTTGCTCTGGAAGTTTTTCAGCCTTCTCGAACTCAACGTTGTAATTTATTGTTTGTTTCGTTAAATTGTTATTGGAAAGACACCGAATAGGAGCTGGACGTGAGTGTTTATAATCTCAATGGTGAGAAATGATTGCGTCGAAGTGATGTGATTAGCATATTGAGCTGCTAGGTTATTGATTTAATTGTTGCGACCTTTTACAGTCTGAGCATCTATTTGTATTTATTTAGGTCCGGTAAAATTATTTAGCTTTTGAAAATTCAGCTTATAATCTCTACCTTCTGTTATCCACAGTTTTTTTTTTAAAAAAAAAATTAAGAGTTTTTAAAAAAAAAATTAAGGAAAGTTTTGAAGGTAAACATAATAGTATTTAAGAACTTAGTTTAAATAAAACACAAAACTGTTATCGAATGGGTTTAGTTTTAGTTGGCTTATTCTGTATGGCCAGTTGGTTAATGCTTTGATGGATAATGATGATCATGTTTCTGTCGAACCATTACTCAGGGGCAAGCAAACAATGGACTATATAGATTTGCAAGCTCTAGTGCCGTTGCCTCAAAGCATAAATCTTCTGGGGGTCTCTTTGGCTGGTTGCTTGGAGACCGTTCTACACTACCTCCCTTAGACTTTCCCCTATCCGATGTGAACCTTCCGCCTCCATTGCCGGATTATGTTGAACCTGGTAAGACCAAGATCACAACTCTGCCAAATGGTGTAAAAGTGGCATCAGAAACATCATCGGTAAGATGGGAACCATATGAATTTATATACTTGTTCTTTGTATTTGGCCTGCTCGTGTTCCTTTCAGTCGGGGAAAATTAATCTGTTTTTTTGTTCAATGTAGAATCCTGCCGCTTCAATAGGTCTATATGTTGATTGTGGTTCAATTTATGAGACTCCAGAAAGTTTTGGTTCTACACATCTGCTGGAGCGTATGGCGTTTAAAAGCACAAGAAATCGAAGTCACTTGCGTGTTGTGCGAGAGGTAGAGGCAATTGGTGGCAATGTGCTTGCCTCAGCTGCTAGAGAGCAGATGGGCTACACCTTCAATGCTTTGAAGTCATATGTCCCTGAAATGGTGGAGCTGCTTATTGACTGTGTTAGGAATCCTGTTTTTCTTGACTGGGAGGTCAAAGAGCAGGTCTCTCTGGGCTTCTTGAATATCATTAATACCTAACTCCACAAATTTTGTAACTGCTGACTCACTGAGAGATCAAAGTTTATGTTCAACAGATTTCAAGGGTGAAAGATGAGATTATTGAAGCTTCCAACAACCCCCATGGGTTACTCGTGGAATCTATCCATGCTGCTGGTTACTCTGGTGCCTTGGCAAATTCTCTTTTAGCTACGGAGTCTGCTATAAATAGTTTGAGTGGTCCAATTTTGGAGAAATTTGTTTCTGTAAGTTGAATGGGAGCTTATAATATCATATTTATTCTTATAATTAACTATTTAACGATGTTATTTATTTACCGGTCATCTTCTTCCTTCAGGAAAATTATACTGCATCTCGCATAGTACTGGCAGCATCTGGTGTTGAACATGAAGAACTCTTATCCATTGCTGAACCACTTCTATCTGACCTTCCAAGTGTTCCTCATGAGGAGCCAAAATCAGTGTACAATGGGGGTGATTATCGTCATCAAGGTGATTCTGGGGTGTGTATCATCAATATTGTATACTTTACATCCAGTCTTCATTTCCAGGCATCATTTGTTAATTGTTCCCTCTCTTTCAGGACGGGAGGACACATTTTGCTCTTGCATTTGAACTCCCCGGTGGCTGGCATAAGGAGAAGGATGCTATGGCCTTAACTATTCTTCAGGTCCTAACAATGAATATCTATTGTGGTTAAGTGATTTTTACGACACTTTGGTTTAGATCATGCACATGCACATGCACCCATTATTTATTTAGTCCATTTTTAACTTTATCACTGTGAATATATCTCATCTCTTAGATGTTACTGGGAGGCGGAGGGTCCTTCTCAGCTGGTGGACCTGGAAAGGGGATGTACTCTCGGCTGTGTAAGCCTTAAATTTCTTTTACTTTGATGGCCATGTATCTGAGTTTCTTTTTTGTTTGTTTGATTGTTTATCCTTTTTTTTTCTTGGATGGGGGTGGGGGGATTGAAGGGAGGAGATCCATGTCTTAATTTACCCGTACAATCCAATCCAATCCAATCCAATCCAATTCAACCTTAGTTTACCTGTGTTGTATGTTTTTTAGTGTTAACTTCTTCGTATTTGTTAATCTGTGAACAGATCTCCAGGTCTTAAATGAGTATCCACAGGTCCAATCGATTTCAGCATTCAGCAGTATTTACAACAATAGTGGCATATTTGGAATCCAAGCAACTACCGTAATGATTCTCTTTAGATTCTTTCGTCGTTGTTATTGACCAAAAAATATATAACTTAGCATAATACAAAACCTCTATGTTGAACTTGGTGATAGAATACTTATTTCTCCCTTTATAAACATCCACCTTTTTTGTAGGGTTCTAATTTCGTGCCAAAAGCCTTTGATATTGCAGCTAGCGAACTGTTAGCCATTGCAACGCCTGGAAAAGGTCCGTTGTCATGCTTTCTCTTTTCTGGCATTTCTAGAACCACTATATCTAACTTGATCACTGATAACATTCCCTTGTTTACAGTTGAACAGGTGCAGCTAGACCGTGCCAAACAGTCGACAAAGTCAACTGTGCTAATGAATTTAGAATCCAGGGTTTGTATTATTATATTTTACTTCTTGTTTGTTGCCTTACCATACCTGGATCTTAGTTTTTTTTTTAAAAAAAAACATGTTTTTGAAAATGCCTCCACTTATTGTGGGCGTTGGGTTGTATTTTGTAGGTGGTGGCTTCGGAGGATATAGGCAGACAAGTTTTGACATATGGTGAAAGGTATGGTCTGAGTCATTTATTCTACTCTTTCTATTTGAAAGATTTAAGATTTATGAGGATGTGGTTATGCTGTTATTGCTTATTACTCAATGAACACTCTGTTCCATGGTCACTTGTTCACATTATCCAAACGATATGTACCATGCCACTTTTCTTACACTATGTTATTTCTTAAGAGCTTTGTAATTACAAGTTAAAAATATAGCGTGAAGTCATTTTTTATTTTTGAGCTGAGCTTTGTAATTACAACAGTGATCTGTCTTTAAGGCCACACATGTCTTAAATATATAATGTATCCCACATTATTCAGGAAACCTGTGGAACATTTCTTGAAAGCTGTAGACGAAGTAACTCTGGAGGATATAGCTTCAATTGCACAAAAACTTCTCTCTTCTCCATTGACAATGGCCTCATATGGCGACGGTACTTATCATGCTCAAACAGAACCTCATGATATCTATTTATCTTGCTTCCTACAGAAAAAAAAAAAAAAAAAAAAAAAAAAAAAAAAAAAAAAAAAAAAAAAAAAAAAAAAAAAAAAAAAAAAAAAAAAAAAAAAAAGAGAGCTGTTTTTATTCGCTTTCTCTATATAATTATTTCTTTATATATTATTCTGCAGTTATTCTTGTTCCAAGCTATGATTCTGTCAGCAGCAAGTTTAAGTCAAAGTGACCAATCGTTTTTGGTGATTCAAATTAGTCGGCATGGAACAAAGAAATTGCTATCTTCAAAGCCTTGTTGTGTATGGTCACTATCTTTTGAAAATAAGAAAAAGCATTGAGGTCCTGTTTATCTCAATAATTGGTAAATTTGGGCAAACCCCTTTTTGTCAAGACCCGATCTCTATTGATGGTAATGTTTTATTCCTTCTATCATAACAGTGAAGCATTTTTCAGTTAACAGTTCCATCTTGAAGAAAGTTCATGTTCTGAAAGCAATTTCAGGATGTTTGTACTTTGGAACATTGTAATTTGCAAGGCCTCAAGAGCAACAATCTGAGTTGATTTTTGTAATCTTTAATAATAAAGTGCTGCTTGCTACACATGCTTGAGATTTGAGTTTAGTGCAGTGTTTATATGTTATTTAGAGCTCTTCTTCTGTTCCTTTCTTTTCTTTTCTTTTCTTTTTAATCTTTCAGTTACTCAGATCTCTACTAAGGGGTTGGTTGGATGCATTCGAGGAAATATTCTCCTAAAGGTACTGTACTATTTGCTTTAAAAAATGTACATTTCTTCTGGAAAGAGGCTCCAAGATCTTATATTCAAGATAACTGATATAATTCATGCATACTTGAAGGCTTCTTCTTATCATTATTTTTTATGTTCCTTGTTTTTTTTTTTTTTTTTGCCTATTTAGACATCAATAGAGAATGTTTACGGGGCGGGAGAAGCCGTATCCATATCCTATTTCAATCTAATTCCCGCAAAATTTTTGTAGTGATTGAGACTATATTTCTTACCAGTCATGAGGTCCCTTTAAATAGGTACTTCTAGACCATGTATCAGATTTTTTTTTGCTTTAATATGTTCTTCATGGCCATCATTTTGATCTTAGGTTTTTTGGAACTGTCCACATGTGAATGTATTTTCATGCGTTTATATATAAACAGGTCATATTAAAATTATTAGATTCATATCCCAATGAGGAAATGTTTAAGAAAGCGTATATGCTTGGGTGCGAGGAAGCCAAAAGCCAATGTTATGTGGGTCCACTGTTGGGTTAGTCAATGTCAACCATAAATGGATAAGGTGACTAGCCATATATGAGTAGGATATCATCCACCACTGCTCTTTTTCTCGTAATTTGTGTTTAAAGATCGTTCTTGGTTTGGATTCATTTATATTTAGTTTAAATTATTCTTCCTGGTCCCCAGATATTTCGTTCTCTATACTTTTATTTTATGTGTTGTTCTTATTATAGGCTTATTAATTTAGATTTTGACTCTTCTTGTTATCTGTTTGGATTCTAGAGAAGAAGAAGAAGAAAAAAAAAAGCATAGGACTGATTAAAATGGAAACAAAGTTGTTTGTACGAGAGATTCGACTTGTTTCGTTACCGAAAATAGGAATAGGGGACATTGTGATTTTCTTCCGACTTTAGGCTGTTATGCTAGTTGTAGCATGTAAGTGCCTTAGCTTTACACTTGTCTTTTTTTTACTCTTTTTCTTGACAAAGGATTTTATATGTTTGATTCGTTTTCGTAAACGAAAATGTCTTATTAGCTAAGTAGATTTTTAGATTAAAGATAACTATTCCATTCATATTGAAAAGAAAATGTAGGTAAGTTTTTTACCTGTAATTAGAAAAACTTCGTTTTCTACGAGTTAAAAAGTGAGCCTAACGTCGAACCAATAACATTTCAAAATCTAAAAATCTAAAATAACGTTTCAAAACAAAAAAAAAAAAATTACATTTTTTTAATAAAAAAAGAAAAGAAAAGAAAAAGGGGTGTGGGACAAAATGAGGAAGCATGGGTAGAAATCTGGTGGGGAACACATCATTTAAGAAGCTTCATCATGATTTGCTTCTTGACTGATCAAAGGGGAGTCTGTTATAAACGTGAAGACTAACCATCATCCGATCAAATTGCTTTTGTGGCCCACAAGATTTCCCCTTTTTCAACCACGTCATACCCCCTCTTGCCTACACCCCCCCCACCGTTTTTCCTAAAACCCTAATTTTTTAAACAAAACCCACTCCAATATCTTTTAAGAGCTAAAACGACCGTACGTAATGAGTCAAAATGGACAATATTTGCTAAAGATGGACTTAAGTTGATACAAATAGTATCAAAGTCATTTACGGTCGGAGTAGGGCTAGATCCTCTCCATAGTAGTCGCATTTTAAAACCATGAAACTGACAACGATACATGAATATAGGCAATGAGGACATATCTCGGGGTTAATTACAATCTAAATTGGTAATTAAAAAGACCCATCAAGCATACCGCTAATGTGCCTTGCCTATCAAGCAACTTTCTTCTTAATCTCTCTCTCTCTCTATGCAACATTCATGGGTAAAGGCATAATGACGATCTCCCCAGCTCAATGCCCATGTGAGTCTCTCTCTCTCTCTCTCTATTGCATATTTCTTGATGAAGAAATTTAGGGCTGAAAGAGAATTTGATCTTGCCTTAGAATCTGAGTTTTGTACTCAAAAAGGCTTTCGCCACGTACACACTTATCACTGTCGGTTGTTTCATCTTTATCTCCATGTTTTTGGTTGGCCTGTATCATTTCTAAATTCTTACTGTTTGTGTCTATTTAGTTTAGAACTTAAAAGATTAAAGTTTAAAGATTTGTCATATGCATTCTAATGTTCAAAAACTTGAACCGAGATGCTCTAACAAAACTTCGAGGTGTCAGAGATGTGGGTGTGTTCTAAAACAAAGCCAAGACCAGTTTAGATGTTAAATATACATACATGTAGTTGTAAGTTTAGGAGTTGGGCCTAAGAGAGCAATGGGTGTGAAAGAAGGCCATTTTGTTGGTTAGCTTTTGCTTTTGGAGTCAGTCAAGGGTTCAAAAGAAACAAGGCCACCTTTTCCCCACAAACCGCCATCAATCTCATATCATTCTTTTTCTTCTTCTTCTCCTAAATTTCCCAAAACTTGTTCTTCTCCACCTTCTTCCTCATTTTTGGACAAAACCCAGTTTTTAGATTTCAATTTTAGTCCTTGGGGTGTGAAAATTCCCTATTTTTTCTTTCATAGTGATGAGAATTTGCAGTACCAAGTTGATATCGAGCTTGAAAGAGGGAAGCAACAAAAAAACGACGTCGAATACGAAGAATTATTAGAGAATATGAACATGAAGAGCAATTTGGGGTCGATCACGAGCTCCGATCTTATTGATGCAAAGCTTGAGGAGCATCAGAAGTGCGGATCGAAGCAGTGCCCGGGTTGCGGGCACAAACTGGAAGTGAAGTCGGTAAAAAACACGGAACCTTCTACTCTAATATGTATCCGGGTTTGTGTGTTGTTATGTTATTTGGTTTCGGTTTGGAATTGAGTTGGGTTGAATTTTTGGAGCGGAGTGTGCAGGATTGGTTAGGTCTACCAGCAGGAGTGAAATTTGACCCAACAGACCAAGAACTGATAGAACATCTTGAAGCTAAAGTGGAAGCCAAAAATGACATCAAATCTCACCCTTTGATTGATGAGTTCATTCCTACACTTGATGGTGAAGATGGGATTTGCTATACTCACCCTGAAAAGCTTCCTGGTAATTCATTAAACCCTTTCTTTAAACTCTCTCTTTTTATCCTTTAGAATGAAAAACGTTAAAAAAACGACGTACTGACTCGTACTCGAGCTTCAAATCAATGCTTCAGAAGTTAGGGGTATGCCCGTTATTTCAACGAAAATACAAAAAAAACACCCATTTTGTTTAAATTCAAATTTATCGAACCAAAAAAAGTTATGGCCAGCTCAAAATCTATCTAGTGAAGTCGACTATTTAATTTGAATAACTCTATTAGGTTGACAAAAATGTGTCGGCTAGGTTAAAATACAAATAATAATTTTAAAAAAAAAGGAAAAAAATTAATAATTTTGGTTTTTTTTTTTTTTTTTTATGGGTGTAGGAGTGACAAGAGATGGGTTGAGCAGGCATTTCTTCCACAGGCCGTCAAAAGCTTACACGACAGGAACAAGAAAGCGAAGAAAAATCCAAACGGAATGCGACATCCAAGGCGGCGGCGGCGGCGGGGAAACACGGTGGCACAAGACCGGAAAAACACGACCGGTTATGGTGAACGGCCGCCAAAAGGGCTGCAAAAAAATCCTTGTTCTTTACACAAACTTCGGCAAAAATCGAAAGCCTGAAAAAACTAATTGGGTTATGCACCAATACCATTTGGGCCAACACGAGGAGGAGAGAGAAGGAGAGCTTGTCGTTTCTAAGATTTTTTACCAGACACAGCCACGTCAGTGCAACTGGTCCTCCTCCGACAAGGCCGCCGCCGAGGTTACCGGCGACAATGTTCTTCTTAGTAAAAGGGAGAATGTGAGCGGGAGTTATTCATCTTCTCGGCAAATGGCAACCCACCAGAGAGACGATATATCCCCAGTTGGCGGCGGCGGCGGCCTTTGTCCTCCGCCACATTTCGCCGCCACTTACGGCGGATTGGATCATATTCAACCATTCAAAGCCGACCATTTTAGCTTTGGTCCCTTCAGGAGAACATTTGATGAGGTTCGTATTTATTTAAAAACTATTCTTTTTTTAAGAATTATACTTTTCTATGCTTCAATTACAATTGATTTTCTCCAATTTTTAAGGTTATTGTTTTTTTTTTAGAACAAAACATTTCATGGAAAAAAGAGGAAATTGTCCTTTTTTTTTTTTAATTAAATAAAATTTATGAAGAATATAACTTAGAAACATAAAATGAAGATTAAGCCATGATTAGGGAATCTAATTGAGAAATCCATATAATTAATTTGTTCTAAATTTTCCATAGACCGGGATTGGAGAAGCTGCCCCCGGCGAGGGGATCGGAGATCATCACCACCACCATTGTCACCATCTTTCCGTGGCGACTACTGCATTTCAAATAACCCGTCCTTCAAATCCAATCTCCACGATCATCTGCCCGTCTTCTCTCCACCATTCCTCGATCATTCTCGACCATGACTCGTATCAAGTCTCACAAAACGAAAGCTTTCAGGTAAGGTAACTCATCAATTAAGACCTCGTTTCATAACCATTTAGCTTAATTTCACTTTGGAATATTATAAGCTTTGAAAAAGAAAGATTAAGAACAAAGAAAGTCACATAAGATGATGTTTTTTTTCCTTTACAGCAACAACAACATCATCATGATAAGCTTGGAGGAAGGTCTGCTTCTGGTTTGGAAGAACTCATAATGGGCTGCTCTTCATCTAACATCAAAGAAGTGAGTCAATTTTCATGCACCCTTTTCTATTTCAACCCTATTTTTCTTCTCGACCGTCCGGGGTTCATAAAGTTTTGATTTTGCATCTAATAAAAAGGCGGGTTCTTAAATTTTCGATTTTCTGTCTTAAACTCTTTAAAAAAAATGTCAAATAGTTCGATCGTTCTATGAAACACGAAATCGAAGGCTTAAAGATCGATTAGGTATAAGATTGAAACAATAATTTGAAGGTGAGGGGGAAAGGGGAAAGAAATCTAAATTTCTTTATTGGTATTAGTTTGAATTAAAGATGATATTGTCTCTTAGGGTTCCTTTTTCTCTTTAGCTCTTTTTTTATTATAATTTTCAGTTCATAATCTAAGATTTTTGTGTTTATTTTATGAGCAAAGACAAGAGAATATATTCTATCAACTTCCTTTTGAGAGCTTTTGTTTTGAATTGTTTTTTTAAAGCCATAATTTTGGTTAATGTCTCTTAGGGTTTAGGGTTTAGAGTTCGACTTTAGCCCTTGTCGTGCATGAATCAGATCGGTACGAGTTCTTACTAACAAATCGATAAAAACAAACCCAAAGTCAAAAAGTCGATAGGAGCTCTCAACGATTCGTGCATAAGCAAGTATTCTCATCATTTTGATACATTTTTCCTTCGGCTTTAAGTTTTCTCGTTTCATTCAGGATGCTCTCGTTTTAGAACAGAACTAAGGAGTCTAACCTAGAACTCTTCAAGTGTAATGCTCAAACACACTATTAGCTGATATTGTCTGCTTTAGTCCATTACGTATCATTGTTAGCTTCTCGGCTGTAAAACGTATTTGTTAGGGAGAGATTCTCATACCCTTATAAGGAATATTTCGTTCCCCTCTCTAACCGATGTGGAATCTCACGTCAAGAGAGATTGAGATATTTGAACAAAGGAGAGGAGAGCAGTGTTAAAGTTAGAATTTTGCTGAATATATACTCTCGTGACAATTAAATTGTGTAAAAATATAAAAAAAAGTCAATGTTCGATCTCGTTCAAACCCTAATTTTGACCAAATATGCATTGAGTTTGTGTTTTTTGTTTTGTAGGAGTCAACCATGGGAAACAACTCTGAAGAAGCAGCAGAATGGATGAAGTTCTCTCCTTTCTGGCCTGAACCTGACAACCCAAATCATGATTGATAGAACCAAACCAAAAAACCAGACCAAAGCTTGTTCCTTAAACAGACAACATTATTATCCTCATCATTAAAACATCCTTAAGCTTCGAACCCTTTCCCTCTCTCTTGGACATTACACCATAAAACACAGCTATAACAAAAACAAAAGCTGCAGCTTTACAACCAAAAAATCATCGCCCCTTATCATTACACTATCATCTTCTTCTTCACTTATTCTTCCTTTAATTTTCATTTTTTTTATTTTTTTTTTATTTTTAATTTCTGTATAGTTTTTAAAAAATAATTTTTGGTTTCTTACACGAATCTTATTGAGCTTGTATTTAGGGTTCGGATACGTCGGTTTTCCTTCGAGATGTCGAAAATAAGCTCGGGAATAACATGGGTTTCATACTATAGGTCAGTGTTCTTGTGTTTTTTTGCTTTATTCCATTAAAGATTCCAACTTTATTTTTATTTTTTTCAGTTATTAATTAGTATAGAGAGAAATAGAGAGTAAGGTGGTGCATGTCGAGTTGTTTTAGATGTTGAGGACGTGCATGGAAACTATATTATAAAGTTGGAAGTGTGATTAGGTAGCTGTTTCATCGTAGTTTCTAAAGGGAATAAAAGAGATTGAGAGAGAGAGAAGAATAACTTTTGGATTTGTTTTAGAAATATAAAGTTGTGGGTCCGCCGACAAATTTGAATTCGAGATCGAAACTTTAAATCAGTTGAGTTTTACTCACAATTCAATGCTAATACCGACTCTTAGGTACGAAGATATTGTCTGCTTTGACTCGTTATGTATCGTTATCAGCCTCACAGTTCTAAAACGTGTATGTTCGGGAAAGGTTTCAAGAAATATGTTTCATTCCCTTTTCCAACTGGTGTGAGATCTCACAATCCCCACCCCTTGGGGCCAGTGTTCTCATTGGCACACCACCAGGTGTTTGGCTCTGATACCATTTGTAAAGCCCAAATCCACATCCACTCCCTTAGGGCCTAACGTCCTCATTGGCACACAATCAGGTGTCTAGCCCTGATACCACTTGTAAACTCCCAAATCCACTGCTGCTAGCAAATATTTGTCTGTTTTGGCCCTTACGTATTATTGTCAGTCTCGTGATTTTAAAATGTGTCTGATAGGGAGAGGTTTCCACACCCTTAATGCTTCATTCCCTTCTCCAACCGATGTGGAATCTCTGTTCCCTTCTCCAACTGACGTGAGATCTTACAGTTAGATAACTAGACCGTTCCACATTTCCATTCGTAAACTTGGATAGTTTTCATGTCATAATTAATCTAAATCATGGTTGTTATCCTATGCCTTTTTCTACACCAAACGATGTTATGGGTTCAAATAATTGTTCTACGAGACTATTTGGGTACAGAAGCTAGTTCATTTACATTTATCTAGGTTATCCAGCTTTAACGATCAGTAATCAATATCCACGTTATCTAATTGGTCACGCCTGATATTTTCTCCACCCGCTAGGGTTACGAGAGGTAGAGGAAAGATCCTAAATGGATTAGGGATGTTGGGTGGGAATATTGGGAGGGAAGGATGTACCTATTTATGTAAGATTTTGGTTGCTTTTAAAGGTAGGAAGAAGGGCTTTGGGTTAGGGTTTCTTTATGGTTTGCAGATTTGGTCCCAAAAAGAAGTTGCAATAAGAATTATATATTAGTGCAAACAGGAATATCACAACCTTTTCTTGGATTCTTCCCCTTTTTAGTATACACAAAACAATTATCATAACTACTTTACTTACTCCTTAAGTATTAAGGAAATGGATATCCCCGATCATGCTAGAACTATTATGAAATCAAACTCGAAACTATAACGTGCTATGAATTTTGGATATGTGGATGCAACTAAAAAGAACGGTACGGTATAGAACGAGAGTTGTTTAGACTTGTGTCTTTAATAAATTTGAATTGGTTTGATTCAATTAGTTCTAGAAAAAACTCATACAAACTCAATCCATAAAGTTTTCATTTATTTAAAGACCAAAAAAAAACCGAACTATACAAACCCGCCCTCTAATTCAACTTGTGGCATAAGTTTCAAGTGGAAATCGATATCATGAGTTTACATGGCTGCTTGGTTCCAGCTGCCAGCAACCAGCAAAGGACACGACATGACACGATTGTACAACCTATAGAACAGATCCTGTTCAAGTAACTTCGTTATCCTCGTTACCCTTTCGACTCCGAAGCCAACAAGCTAAATATTTTCCATCAGAACAAACCACAAGGTTTTATTGAGAAGATGATTCTAAGGGAAGTGAAAATTTTGATGTAGCAGTTATGTACAACCTAGTAGTGTCACTATTGGGTGGTGTTCTACTACCAACTTCAGAACGACGACTCTGTTTGAGCCTTAAGAGTTCGATTCTTACTTCCGTGACAAGGCGTGTGCTATGGTCATAAGTCGTTCGTCAACAAGCTCGAGCCTCCGACACTGGCAGACGCTTCATGAGAGATCCACTGCTGCCATGAACTATCAACGACGAAAAGAGGCAGGACAACCTTGCTATCATTGGCTTTGACTTACCCATCCAAGGGCCAACTGCAAGTTCTCTACCTGCACTGTCGATGCACGTACCGTGATATCCTTCTAGATCGTCTTTCGTAATCAGGACTGCATCTCCTCCTGAGGGAGGGCTAGAACTTGCAACGGGTCGACGGTTGCTGTATTCTTGAACAGCCTGTGTGTTATATAACACATAAGGATGAAACTATCTGATTTCCACAAGCTTCTGATCTAAAAGACTTCCAAGTTTAAGGAGTAATTTCTTTTACCTCCCACTGTGAGGGGGCGAGCAACACCCGTGGTCTTCTCGAGCGCACGTATTCTAGCGCAGCAGATGGGGTCATGTGCTTATATTTGACCTGAACAACAAACAAAGAGAATCAACATAATCTCGTTGTTGTTTTGTGTTAGTTTAAATGTAACCGCCCAAGTCCACACGATTGACCAGAACTAGAGTCGCTAGCAGATATTGTCCTTGGAGGTTTTTAAAATGCTTCCATTAGGGAGAGAGATTTCCACACCCATATAAAGAATGTTGCGTTCCCCTCTCCTAGGCTCTCTTTCGGGCTTTCCCTCAAAGTTTTTAAAACGGTCTGCTAGGAAGAGGCTTCCACACCCTTATAAAGAAGGTTTCGTTCCCCAGTCCTAGGCTTCCCCTCAAAGTTTTTAAAATGCATCTGCTAGGGAGAAGTTTCCACACCCTTATAAAAGTCCTAGGCTTCCCCTCAAAGTTTTTAAAATGCATCTGCTAGGGAGAAGTTTCCACACCCTTATAAAGAATGTTTCGTTCCCCAATCCGGGGCTTTCCATTTCGAGCTTCCCCTCAAGGTTTTTAAAACGCGTTTGCCAGGGAGAGGTTTCCACACCCTTTTGTTCCCCTCTCTTGGGCTTTCCCTTTCGGGCTTCCCTTCCAAGTTTTTAAAACGTTGCTAGAGAGGTTTCCACACCCTTTAGTTTCCCTCCTGGGTTTTCCCTTTCGGGCTTCCCCCAAGGTTTTTAAAACGCGGCTAGGGAGAGGTTTCCACACCCTTATAAAAATGTTTCGTTCCCTCTCCAACCGATGTAGGATCTCACATCAAAATTCTGGATAAAAAATATCATAAACGAGGATTTCTTTTCACACGTCTCACTACAGTACAGAATTTCGACATAGAAGGGTAGTACATGATATTACCAAATAGCAAAGCACAATGGTCGTGCTCCTTCCTCGCCCCGCTTTACAGTGGACGTACGTCGTTTTACCACACAACGCGTTTCCTGAAGACAGAACAAAAACGTGTTAAATCATAGCACACATATTGTAAGAAACAGGGGAAGAAACGACACTACAAAACATTACAGCTACGAAAATAACTCACTGTGAATGAAGTCCACAGCTCGACTGATATCCGAAAATTTCGGAGCAAAACAATAATCTCTCGTCGGGATCTTTAAATGATCGATTCCATAGCGCTGCAGAACGTTCAAAAGTCAGGCAATTAGTACAACTTTCATGCCTCAAATGGTTATTCGAAACAAGAAAACTCGTCTCTCTTCAATCTAATCAGGCAACACAATATTTCAAGTTCTAAGAACAAGAAAATACACATGAACAACTGCAAACAAAGAAGCAAAACTCACATAATACAACGAAGATGGAACTAATGTTTCATAAGGTTCATTGAGAGTGATAACACCGCCGACACCGAGCTCCTTCAACCTCGGCACGTCTTTGGGGAACGGCACTGCACCGAGCAAGAGAAACTGGGAAGGCAAGACAAAGTTCTTGACATTAACGACAAGAAAAACTCAATGGAAAATCCTTGATCAGTATAATGCAGAGACAAATCTGTAACAAAAATCACATAAACACACACAAAAAAGGAAGCAAATCCACAAAGTCTCGTGGATTCATACAGTCTTATCATATCATGATCATCAAGTTCATCAGATTCTAACAATCAAATCCATCACACATACAAACTTCAACAATTAAAAGCCAAACAGATCAAAAACGCCTTCAAAGTTCAAAGATAATCCTTAAGCAGTTCGATGAACACGAAGCAAAAAAAGAAATGAACGAACCTGATCGATTTCATCCCACCATCTGAATTCAGCCTCCATTTTATTCCGAAGAACGTTATACAAAAGAGTAGGGTAAAAGAGGATTCGAGCCCCAGCCCCAACCAACGCTCTTTTGGCATCGACCTTCACAATCTGATCGCTACCCATTCCATTTTCCCGATCATTCCCAGCATCTTCCAATTCCACGATCTTCATCGCAAGAACACCAGAAGAAAATTCTAATATCCAGATGAACAAATCGAAACCCCAGAACAAAATTTAATACCCAGATGATCAAATCGAAACCCGATTTCCACGGAATTAGGGGTAAAATCAAATCGGAATTTCAGTAAAAATGAGGGATAATACGAAAATTACATGAATGGGTGAGAATCGGAAGTATTGGAAGATCGAAGGAAAAGAGGTATCGATCGGAAAGCGAAAGAAATAGAAACGAAACACCGCATGTTAAGGAATGGATCAATTTAGAGAAACGGAGAGTGAGAGAATCTCTCTACTAAGAAATGGAATCATCCGCAGAATTCGAATTTATATGGAAACTGAATAATCAATTGAGGATCAAGCATTTATCCGCACACACCCAAAAATTCAAGTCAGAATCGATTCCAAATTCTAGCTCATGTACATTCTAGATTGAAACTAATAAATTATTTTAACTCAATCTTAGCGATTAAGATATTTCTACACCTCCTTCTCTAAAAAAAAAAAAAAAAACTTTTAATATCATACAACTAAATATTGAAATTTAGATATAAATGAAGTTATAGGCAACCGATTAGGTCGCTAATTGTTAATTAAATTTGGATTAAAGACCGACTCGTTAATGATAGAGAAATTTAGATATTGAAATAAGAATTATTTAAAATTCTATGAATCGGAATAAAATATTTAAAAATTTAGATAGAAAATTACAAATTTAATTATAATAAACCCTAAGTAAATTAATTTAAATTGAAAATAATTTTTAATTTATTTATTTATTTATTAAGTGGAAAGTATATATTTTAAATGAATTTCTCATTTTATTTTAAGAATTAAAAAAAAAAATTAATTTAAAAGTCACATTTATGATGTTTCCAAATCAACGACCCTCTTTATTGATAGTAGAAAAAATTGATATGGACAATCTTACAAAGCTTTCCACTAAGGCTATAAATAAAGTTTTTTTTTTTTTAATATTTTTTTAGATAACAAAATAGAAAATAAAGTAAACAAAAATAAATAAATAAATAAATAGGAGAAAAGGGGCGAAAACCCAATTTCTTAAAGTAATTAATTATAAAAAAAGCCCCCCAAGTTTTAAGTTTCTCACTTTATGCCCATGTGCATACTTTTTGGTACACCACATATTTCTAGAATTAATTCTATTATTGTCTTAGGAATAAATTACTTTTAGTTGTAATTTAAACAAACACCCAACTTTTTAATTAACAATAAGCCTTACTAAATTATTTTATAATAATATATATTCAATATATCGTATCTCAGTAGTTTAATTAGTTAAAATATACGTCTTGGACCAAAAGGTCAAAGATTCGAATCTCTCGAATTTCACATGCCGTTGAATTCAAATTTGTTGGGTTCGTGGCTCAATCTAATTAGCTCACGAAAGTTCAAGTGATAAGATCTTATATGATTGAGTTTGGGAAGGTAAAGCGTTTTCGCTCTTTTCCCTCGTCAACTCAATAAAACATTTTCGAGTCGGGTTCTTTAGATCCACGTGTTTTTGATCGGACCCAATGATGAAGAAGGGCACACGTACCTAAACCCAACCCACTAAGTGGGCATCAAGCTTTTGACCCAAAAGAGGGCCAAGGGGAAGTGCAAGCCCATTTGGTTCATCAAAGTTGTTGTAGAAGCAAAGGCCCACATGGATCATGGACAGCAATCAAGCATTTTCTTTCAAATTAGTGGCATACTTAAAAGTTTTTATTTATTTGAATCCGACCCGTCTAAATAAGTTCATAACTTAACCCAACTCATACGAGCTGGACTGAGTTAGATCGAAGTTTTTTAACACACTTGGCTCGAAAAAAATCGAACTTTTTAACACACTTGGCTTTTGAGTTGGGTAAGGAACATATATTGGTGCTCTATCAATGGCTTCCACTAGAAGTGTGGTAGCATGAAAGAATACTTAAGTGCTTCCCAAAACTTCTTATTTTCACACTTCCATTTACGCCTTTTTTATAGTGTTATAATGGTTTTGGTGCCATCCCTACTGAGAAGCAAACCCTGCAACCGCCTACTCTTTTCCATTCATTTTCACACTAAAAGGGACGCATCTCATCATTGCTCAATTCTTCCGGTAAAAAACAAGTCTCGATTCTATAATTTGAATTTTTTAGCTCGTAGGATCGGGTTATGAGTTAAACATAGTCAAAATCGAGCTATCGAGATCTAGATAGTCAAATCTCTAAATACCCCATTTGAAACTGTCTAAGTCTGTGTGATATGGAGGAGTGGTCAAATAACTCGATAGCCCGAAATCTGATTAACCCAACCCAACTGTACCATCTTTAGATGGGTTATGAACTTATTTGAGTTGGGTTTTGTTCAAATAAATGAAAATTTTATGCATTGATTCATGGGTTCTTCTAAAACGCTTCAAATTGAGTTAAACCGACCATGACACTGACCAAACCCTAATATGTGTTGGAATAGTGATCGAAGAAGATGGATTAGATTATGGTGTCATAAATAAACAAGAGTGTGATTCTGTCTTTTTATGAAAGAGTAGGCAAATTTATTCTCAACTCACCTAACTTCCTTTGAAGATTAATAACAGAAAGGCCACAATGTTAAGGACT
The DNA here is from genome assembly GCF_002738365.1 of Cucurbita moschata. Taxonomy (NCBI): domain Eukaryota; kingdom Viridiplantae; phylum Streptophyta; class Magnoliopsida; order Cucurbitales; family Cucurbitaceae; genus Cucurbita; species Cucurbita moschata. Next base: position 263,493 of record NW_019268528.1, read on the forward strand.
AGTCAATGACATTACTCCCATTTCAAAGCTTCAATCTTTCAAGTTTGAAAAGGAAAAAGAAACTCCCAAAACAATGGATGCTTACAAAAAGTTGGAAACTTCTCATTATAAACCCAAAGAAACAGAGAAGGTTTGCTCAACTTAGGCCTCCATTGTCAACCCTTTTTGCTCTCTTCAATGCTCAAACCAAAGCAAGTAACATGGAGCTCGTGGTGCGTGTCGTGAACTCGAAAATGGAGTGTTGGGTTTTTTTCGGTCTGTTTTTAAGTGGTCTAATTCTCCCCGCCCGAGCCATTGTCGGCGTTGGTGGCGGAGTTCGTTTTGGGTTTGGTGGTGGCGGTGGCGGAGGCGGAGGCGGAGGAGGTATTTGGGTTGGCGGAGGAGGAAACACTCCGAATCCGACTCCGAATCCATTGTTAGGGACTCAACTAAACAGAGCATACTCTGTTCTTCAGACATGGAAATCTGCCATTTCCGACGACCCGACCGGAATTTTGACCACATGGGTCGGCTCAGATGTATGTTCTTACCAAGGAATCTTCTGTACAAATCATAGTTCCGGCCAAATATCCGTCACCGGAATCGACCTCAACGGCAAGAATCTCAGAGGAAGCCTCATCAAAGATCTGGCCTTTCTCACCGATCTGACGCTTATTCACTTAAACAGTAACAGATTTTCCGGTACGATACCGGTGAGTTTCCGGCAACTCCAATTCCTTCAAGAACTGGATCTCAGCAACAACAACTTCTCCGGCGAGTTCCCCGCCGTCACTCTCTACATTCCGAATCTCAAGTATTTAGATCTCAGATTCAACTCCTTCACCGGCCCAATCCCGGAAGAATTGTTCTTCAAGGAACTAGACGCCATTTTCATAAACGACAATCAATTCACCGGCGAAATCCCCCAAAACCTGGGGAATTCACCGGCGTCTGTGATAAATCTGGCGAATAATCACTTCGTCGGAGCAATTCCGGCGAGTTTTGGGTATATGGGTCCGAGATTGAAGGAAATTCTGTTCCTAAACAACCAATTAACCGGTTGTATTCCAGAAGGAGTTGGGTTTTTGACAGAAATTGAAGTCTTGGATTTCAGTTCCAACAAATTGTTCGGTCATCTTCCTGATACAATCTCTTGCATGAACCAAGTTGAGATTTTGAATCTAGCCCACAACGAGTTATCCGGCGTCGTTTCGGATTTGGTCTGTTCCTTGAGAAGCCTCGTGAATCTATCCGTAGCGGATAATTTCTTCTCCGGCTTCAACCAGCAGTGTCGGAACCTGTTCGGTGGGTTCGATTTGTCGTTCAATTGCATTCCCGGGGTGGGTCTGCAGCGGCCGTCGCCGGAATGTTCTGTAATTCCGGGAATTGGGTTGAGTTGTCTCCGGGTTCCTGGACTTCCACGGCCGTTGGTTTGTGGGCGGCTCCTTGAAACGCCGGCGGCGGAGGCGGCCCCGTGAGAACGATGGGTGGAACTGGCGGGTGGCAGCCGGTGGGTAGGTGATTAATTAATTGCAATAACTATACAGATTTTTGGGGTTTTTGTTTTGGGGGGGAATTGAATGTAAATCTTTTTCACATTTAATTCTTCATGGAAACAGTACTATCTGAGATTTTAATGGTGTAGATTTTTAAAAGGAACTTCACAATCAGATCTTTGATTTAATTACACTAATGCTTCATCTCATTTTGGATATTAGGGTTCGGGTCCATTTGAATTGACTTTATATGTATCGATAAATGTAGAATAAATATTTTTCGATAGATATTTTTTGTATAATGATACGGTTTAGAACTTTTAAAGAGCTCCTACTAGCAAATATTATTCGCTTTGGCTCGTTACAGCTCACAAGCCTACTACTAGCAAATATTGTTCGCTTTGGTTCGTTACGTATCGTCATCAGTTTCACAATTTTAGAATAAAACACATCTATTAGGGAAAGAATTCCAATACCCTTAATGTTATACTACAAATGGTATCAGAGCCAACAATAATCCACCCCTTCGGAGACCTAGTGTCCTCACTGCCCGATGACTAGCTTTTATAACATTTGTAGTAGCCCAAGCCTACTGCTAGCAGATATTGTTAACTCTAATACCATTTGTAGTAGCTCAAGCCTACTGTTAACAGGTATTGTTCGATTTGGCTCATAACGTATTGTCATCTTTGATACCATTTGTAATAGTCCAAGTCTACTGCTAGCAGATATTGTTGGCTCTAATACCATTTGTAGTAGCCCAAGCCTACTGCTAGTAGATATTGTTAGCTCTAATACCATTTGTAGAAGCCCAAGCTTACTGCTAGCCGATATTGTTGGATCTGATACCATTTGTAGTAACCCAAGTCTACTATTAGCCGATATTGTTGGCTCTAATACCATTTGTAGTAGTCCAAGCCTACTACTAGCAAGTATTGTTCAATTTAGCCCATTATGTATTGTCATCAATCTCACAATTTTAGAACAAAACACGGGAAAAGTTTCCAATACCCTTAATGTTTCGTTCTCCTCTCCAACCAAGGTGGGATCTTTGCTTCGTTCCCCTTTCCAACTAATGTGAGATCTTATAATCTATCCCTCTGACTACCCCTCTAAAGGCCCATCACGGGCAGATTTTAGCCCCTTGTCGTCATCTTCAATGTGAGGGTCGGGCAGATTTTAGCCCCTTGTCGTCATCTTCAATGTGAGGGTCGGGCAGATTTTAGCCCCTCGTTATCATCTTCAATGTGAGGGTCAACAGGGAAGAGGTTAAGAAATGTTTGGTATGACCTAGGCATTGTGTTGGCTTCAATCCCACACTAATGCAACATCTTACCTGGCATTACTTACTCAACTAGATTCATGCGTGAACAAGTTAGTTGTTGAAGATAATGGGAGAATCGACAAACGTGATACCTTTTTAGAAACAAAAAAAAAAAACATGTCGGTGATTTATAAGGGTACAAGTGGTCAAAGCCCACTTCTTAAATGGGCCTTACAAGTGGGCCTTACAAAAATAGTACACATTTCTTAATAAAATGCATTATTTATAAAAGTTATGTATTATTTATTAAAGTTAGAAGTATCGTTTAGCCCGAGCAAACCCCATTAAATTACTTCGCTAATCGAGCTAAATTCTTTCGAGAATGAATAATCGATACATGGACAATTCAATAACATCGAAAAGTTCGATTAAACACAACTGAAAACTAATACATCCTCGACAATGAACTAAATTATTTGTAATGACTAAGGAATGTAGTACATTGAATTTGGAAGCTTGAACGATCGTTTCGCAAGAGCAAACCCCATCAAATCACTCCACTGATCTCCCGAGTTTCCTTGGATAATGTAACCTTGTTTCACTAATTCAGCTCTCTTCTCAGATTTGTATACCGTAGCTTTCTTTCCTTCATCATCAGTTCCCCTAGAACAAAAGTTTAATTAAACCATCCTCGTGGGTAGAAGATATTTTAAAATCACTCATACCTTAAGATAAGTTTCTCCCAACCAGAATAACCCGCTCGGAGAAGGTTTTTCTGCGTGACAACTCTTTGAGATTCACCACGCCCGGTTAAAAGAAAAATTTTGAACCCGAGACTTTTTAGCTTTTTGTACAGTCTCAAACTCATTGGCAACGGAGGAGCCGAACCCGTGTTCACCCACTCGTTGAACGAAGTATCATTGAACGGTTTAGACCTACACAATTTCATACAAATAGCTTGATCCTTATTTTTAAAAATCTTTAAAATTTTATTTTCATTTATTATATTTAAATATTTATTAAATTACAAAAAGCATTTCAAATATTTCCTATATATTATTATTAGGAGACAAACAAAGCACAGCCTAGCAACCTATTTACAGACATACTCAAATAACCATGTGAATATACAGAGCCCATACCCCCACAATATTTAAATATATTTTTTATTTATATAAAAATATGAAAACTTTATTAAAATAAATTATTAAATTATTTATGATCCTTTTAATATTTATATATGCATTTTCTTATAAACTCCAAAATAAAAAAAATAATACTTTTATTTTTTATTTTTTTTCAAAATGGAGAAATAAGTCTTCCTAATATCAATTTTTTTAAAAAAAAATTTTAATGTAATTATACATTTTTTTTTAATTTTTTAGCTTGAATTTAAAAATATTTCGGTGACCTTAAACTAAATATATATTTAAAAAAAATTAAATATGACCGAAAAAAACGCTGAATTTACCCGAATCCATTAGCTCTATAATACGGCAAATTGGAGAGCAGCGTTTCATCCACATCAAAAACCCAAGCGTCCCTCCCATGGTCCTTCCCGAGTTTGACTGAATAAGCAAAGGTCAACGAGTAATTCGCCACGGCTCGCGAGTCCGACAGATAGCGGTGGCCGTTGAAGTACTCCCGGACGAACTCAATGCACGGCCGCGGAACAGTCTTCCACGATCCCGCGGCGTTCACTTCCACCGCGAATTTCCAGCTCTCGCATCTCGGGTCGCCCTCTGCCCGGACCACGTGCTCTCTCGGATATATTCTGACGGCTGCAGCGGAGGAGACGGCGGCGGTAACAAGAAGAAGAAGAGAGAGAATTGAAGTCGGAGAAGCCATGGCCGGAAACTCGATGAGCGGTAGATGGAGGAAGAGGGTGGATTTATAAAGATTAAAGAAGCTTTTGGAGCTCGTTTTGAAGTCCAATTATTCAATCATTGTTCCTTTACATTAATAATTGGATTTAAAAATTTACCGCTTTATAATGGTAAAAAGTCACCAACCACTTTCACCCAATAATTTCTTTATTTTCCAACGGTTACGATTTACCTGAATGCTCGGCTAATTTTAATATTTTATATCAGTGGACAAGAATCTATAATCTACTTTTAATTTTTTTTATATAAATAATAATAATAATTATTATTATTATTATTTTTTAAATATAAGAATATATCAATACAATTTAAAGCTTTTTTAAAAAAAATAAAATAGTTAAAAATTCGAATTATATTTCTATTAATATATTTAAATTTTTAATCACTTAAGTTATAGAACCTACGTTGTGAAGTGGAGGGCTGTGTATCCTTCAACTGCCATATTTATTGATAAGGATAGAGAATACGCGAGCTATTATTGCCCAGAACCTAAGAAACGTAGTACATTGGATTTGGAAGCTTGAACGAGCGTTTTGCTAAGGCAAACCCCATCAAATCACTCCATTGATCTCCGGAGTTACCTTGGATTCTATAACCTTGTTTCACTAATTCATCCCGTTTCTCTGATTTGTACAATGTAGCTTTCTTTCCTTCATCTTGATGTCCTCTAATTTCGTGATAGAATAAAGAAAATTAAAATTTAATTAAATAAGTCTTTAAAAAATAATAATAACCCAAATAAATTTTAGGTTAAGAATATGTTTTTTTTTTTTCAAATTTGGCTCGAATTTGGTCTCTACTTTTCGTAACATGTTTTTTTAGTTCAACGATATACGGAGTGAGAGATTCAAAACTCGAAAAGCTTGGAAATCATACCTGAGGATGAGCTTCTCCCAGCCAGAATAGCCTGCATCAATGAGATTTTGTTCCGTGATAGCTCTTTGAAATTCAGCTCGTCCGGTTAAAATAAAAATCTTGAATCCAAGCTTTTTGACCCTTTTATAAAGTGTCAAACTGGCTGGTAATACAGGTGCCAAGCCCTTATACACCCACTCGTTGAATGAAGTTTCGTTGTATGGCTCCGACCTATTCCAATTAAAACTAATTGTAGCGATATTTTTTAAAAATATTTAAAAGTTTAAAATATTATTAAAAAATTTAAAGTTGAGAATATTTTTAAATAAATTAGAAAGTTTATAATATATTTTTTTAATTATTTAATTAGAATTTACCCGAATCCATTATCTTTATAATAGGGCAAATTTGAAAGCAATGTCTCATCGACATCGAAAACCCAAGCGTCCATTCCGTCGCCGTCGGCAACGTTCACCGACAAAGCGAAGTTCTCCGAGTAAGACGCCACTGAGATGGAGTCGGAGAGATAGCGGCCGGTGTTGAAGTAGTCCTGAACAAAGCTAACGCACGGTCGGGGAATAGAACTCCATGATCCGGCGGCGTTGACTTCGACGGAGAACTTCCAACTCTCGCATTCCGGGTCACTGTCGAGCCTGACCAAGTGTTCCCTCGGATACATTCTGATGACTTCGGCGGAGGAGACGACGGCGGCGAGAAGAAGAAGAGAGAGAATTGAGGTCGGGGAAGCCATGGCCGGAAAGTTGAGGACGGTGTCGCAGGAAGTGGGTGGATTTATAATGGAGATCAGACGATGGCAATTGTCTACCTACCTCACATTCATTGTTATCATATCTTATCTTTTTCTTTTTAAAAAATAAAAAATAAAAATAATTTTTAGCTCCAAAAATCCTTTGTTGAACATTCATCATTTAAGATGATTGCTACTATAAATCTTCCCTGTTTTGGACAATACATATATATATATATATATATATCATTTATCACGTGACAATAATTTTGGGTAGATTTTTCTAGAATTTAAATATATTAGGTAATTGAATTTTTTAATTAAAAAATATTTTTAAAAAAAATTCTTGAATTAAATAACAATAGTAGGTGGCCACGTATGCCTTAATAATCTATTTAAAAAAAAAGTTTAAATTCATAAATTTTGAAATTTGCCTGTTTCCCACTTCTAAAATTGTAAATTTAAATTTAAATTTAATAAATTAGAGACTAAATTTATAATTTAATATTATTGTTTTGATTTTTTTAATTAAAAAAAAGTAATTATTTATTATATCTTCCCTACCAAGCGATCAAACTCGTGGGTCACGGAGTACGTCACTTGACTGAATTATTGAGCCACGTGGTGAAGTTAATTATTTAACTATTTTTTTACCCTTTACTTCTTATCCACTCTTTCGTGGGCCCTATCCAATTATTTTTCTACCATGTAGGACCCATCTTTAATTAATTAAATTTTGTTAATGAACTAATTATTACCTTTTTTACTGATTACGTAATTCTTAATATTTGAATACTCAATTAACTAAACAGATATTTATTTTAAAGTCTTTATTGATAATATTTGACTTTAGAGTTTACTGAAAGGATATTAAATGTAATGACCTAGTCCTTTTTCGGCTTTTCCTTTTGGGCTTCCCCTCGAGGCTTTGGTTTGTTCTCCTCCCCAACAATGTGGGAGGTCACAATCCACCCCCTTTGGGGCCTAGCGTCCTCCAATCGATGTGGGACCGCCCCTAAATCCACCTCACTTTGAGGCCCAGCGTCCTTACTGGCACACCGTCTTGTATCTACCCCTTTGGAGAACAGCGAGAAGGCTGACACATCGTCCGGTGTCTGGCTTTGATACCATTTTGTAACGACCCAGATCCACCGCTAGCAGGCTCTGTTACCACTTTGTAACGACTCAGATCCACCGCTAGCAGGCTCTGATACCATTTTGTAATGACCTAGATCCACCGCTAGCAGACTCTGATACTATTTTGTAACGACCCAGATCCACCACTAGCAGATATTGTCCTCTTTGGGCTTTTCCTTTCAGGTTTCCCCTTAAGGCTTTAAAACGTGTCTGCTAGGAGAAGGTTTCCACACCCTTATAAACCGTTAAACACGAGCCTGTCTGGTTGGGCCCAAAAGCTAGAAAAAGACTGAAGGTGGACTTAAAGACGTAAATGGGCTGGCATAGTAAGACGAGGCCCATGGTTTAAAGCCCACGGCCCATAATGTTATTTCTTTTCATTTGAATTTAAAATTAAAAAGGAAAAAAGAAAAAGGAACTACTCTCCTATTTGGAAGGGCCTAAAACCGGGTCTGTTGGAGCTATGTGGTTCATCGGTCCTTTTGAATAGGAACTAAATAATTATGCGATTAAAAAAAATAAAAAATAAAAATAATTAATTAATTCCCGCCTTTCTCTCCTGCCCTATTTATTTCCATTTTAGTCGAAGACAAGGCGAAAGAACGAACCGAGCCTCATCCTTTACCGGAAGAACTTCAAGAGAAAGCTCAGCAATCTGCGAAGAACAAACGCGATCACCGATCCAATTTCCATATCAAAATGTCGTGGCAAACATATGTCGATGACCATTTGATGTGCGACATTGATGGCCAAGGCCAGCACCTCACCGCCGCTGCCATTATAGGCCACGATGGCAGCGTCTGGGCTCAGAGCACCTCATTTCCTCAGGTTTGGATCTGATTTTTCAAGTTTTGTATTCGTTTTCAACTTGTGGATTGGATGTTTTAGCATTAGTGCAGTTTAGGGCGTTAATTCGGCATTTCGTATGTGGATTACACGCGTTTGTTTGTTTTTCATATGTATCGTGATATTTGATCGTATTGAGGAAAGATAGGTTTAGCCATTGGTTATGTGTAAATGCTGATTTGTTCGTATTGTCCGTTTATTCGACTGGTTGTCTATTGATTGATTTTTGGATGTTTCGTGGTAATGATCTGGTTGTTGCTCGATAGAGCTAGAGCTTAAATTTTGATGGAGAGGTAACTTAAGCTATTCAAGTCTTGTTCTCTCTCTGGTAATGGAAATTGTGTCACTAATAGGGTGGAAAATGGTTGAATCGTTGTCATAATTGTTTTTATCAATGTGTATTCTAATTTAAATCATTAAATGTTGATTCCAAGAGGATTCTGATTGATTCCTTTTGTCGTTGAGTTCATTTATGGGATGGATTAATGGTTCTGATTCATGTGTAATAACTAAAGGTTGATTCCAAGAGGATTCTAGTTGAGTTTCTCATCACGAATTCTTAATTGTAGTGCAAGCCTGAGGAGATCACTGGTATCATGAAGGATTTTGATGAACCTGGTTATCTTGCACCTACTGGATTACACCTTGCAGGTACAAAGTACATGGTTATCCAAGGCGAGCCTGGAGCAGTCATCCGTGGAAAGAAGGTAGTACTTACATTACATAACTCAATAACATAATAAGATCTTTCGTCAAGTAATAATAACTATTAGACACCGAATTTTGAAATGTTCAGAAGTGACTGCTAAAACTTAATCAATTGATCTTCGTCTAAAGAAATATCCTTTGATCTTGGAAAATTATTGCTGCCTCTTATTTTCTTGAGGCCAGAGGTTCAAATTCTCATTATGATATCAAATGGTACGAGTTTAGCATAGTTTTTGGTTTGTACACATCACATATTAAATGATTTCTATTATGATTGTATCATGAGAATGATAGCTATGTTGTGATGAGCATGGTGGAGTATATCAATCTATGGATTAAAGTCCGTTAAATTTCTATTGTGTTGGATTGTTGTGACAGGGCTCTGGAGGAATTACCATAAAGAAATCTCAACTGTTTTTTGGATTATTGATTATTCCTCTGTTTCATTTGTCCATAAGGTTCTCTTTTGAAATGGTCAAAAGTGATTGCTAAAACTTGATCAATTGATTTTCTTCTAAAGAAATATCATTTGATCCTGGAAATTTATAGCTGCCAACTATTTTCTTGAGGCTGGAGGTTCAAATTCTCATTATGATTTCACATTTATATCAAATGTTATGAGTTATAGCATAGTTTTTGGCTTGAACACATTACATATTAAATGATTTCTATTATGATTGTATCATCAGAATGATAGCTATGTTGTGATAAACATGGTGGAGTATATCAATCTATGGATTAAAGTCCGTTAAAATTCTCTTGTGTTGGATTGTTGTGACAGGGGTCTGGAGGAATTACCATAAAGAAGACTGGGCAAGCTCTAGTTTTTGGCATTTATGAAGAACCTGTTACTCCAGGACAGTGCAACATGGTCGTTGAGAGGCTTGGCGATTACCTCGTCGATCAGGGTCTGTAGGCTTTCTAAGTATCGAAATTTTGGCCTACAATTATTCTTTTTCCTTGTTTCTTTTTGTGTTTGTTTGGTTCCAAGTTTGCATATGCTTCATTCTTGAGCCTCGAATTGGCAGAGAAGTTAATGCAGACAATAACCTCCTCAAAGATATTATTAACAGTTGTTTGGAGCTTGGCTTTTGATTAATTTTTATAAAATATCTTAATATTTTTTTGGGTATTCAATCTTCTTTTCTCAATCATTTCTCTAATTTATTCCTTTAATTAATATCCTAATCTTTGGAGATTGTTTACATTCAAGTAAATTGCATACAGGTGATATGGTCTATGCTCTTGATTTGACAGGTCAGAAAATGAAATGCTTTGATTATTATTATTTTTAATTATCTTGACTCATGAGATAAAGATTAAATCTCTATCTTAAAACAGTGCCCTTATAAAATATTTTAGATTATCCAACGATTTTGGGCATGGAATTCTATTAAAATTTAGGGTTAAATTTGTAATTTAACGTACCTAAGATATTATTGGTAAGTCCCTCAACAAATTCCTATTTATGAAAAGAAGCCCTCATAGTAGAGATTCCTTGCTTTTGAAAAAGGTTTCTTTTGAATGGTCTGTTGCTTTAATTTAAGAGATCTCTTTTTTTTTTTCTTTTCTTTTTCTTTTTTATTTGGACCAAATAATTTCTGGAAAGTAGCATCACAATCTACAAAAGAATATCCTTGCAAAATTTAAAATTTCCTTTATAGAAAATGATGGGTTGCAAATTACAGCCCATTAATTTTATATTCAAATCCCATTAAATTTTGATATTAATTACTTTTTCATTATTTAATTTATATTTAACATAATATTAGAATCATATATTCGGATACGACATGCGAAATTGAGCTGGCTTGAATATTATCAATTATTTTAAAATTAAGAAAAGAATTTTAGAGAGAGAGAGAGAGAGAGAGAGAGAGAGAGGAGAGGAACAAGCATCATGGGCCTTGAAGGCCCACAAAATACAATTTGGAAGAAAAAGAAAAAGAAAAAAGAGGGGTATTTAGGTAATTTTGGAATGGGAGATCGCAATTATTTTGGGAAAAATAATTATAACTGCGTGACATCAACGCTATCTCGGGCGAAACCGCGCTGTAAGAAGAGCAGAGAGGATTATTTGGTGGAGCTCATTTCGTCAGTGGACATAAATTGAATCTTCTCTCGATCGATTTAGCGCAGAAAAGAGTGAAGGAGAAAAAACCCTAAACTGATTGAACCAGAAGCAGGAGGAGGAAGAACAAGCGGGGAAAGATGTCGTGGCAAGTGTACGTCGACGATCATTTGATGTGCGATATTGAGGGCAATCACCTCTCATCTGCAGCCATTATCGGCCATGACGGCAGCGTTTGGGCCCAAAGCGAAACTTTCCCCAAGGTTTACGCTCTCTCTCTCTCTCTCTCTCTCTCTTTCTAATCTTTTACAGAAAATATGAAATCCGAGTATTGATTTGATTGACTGCTTGTTATCGATGGCTGGATCTGTCTGGATTTTTAATCCAAGATCTCGTGGTTCAGAGCATGATGAATATGATGGATTTTTTTTTTTAATCGTGGCTGATTTGATCTGATTGTTGTATGTCGATGCATGGCTTCGGGAGTCTCAAGGTTTAAATCGGTTGGTCGATGTAATTCTATGCAGTTTCGTTAGATGTGATTGAAATTAGAATCTGTTGTTGTTTCCATTTTGTTTAGATGTAGCGATTGTACGAGGCAGTAAAGATCTGGAGTTTTCTATTACCGTCATCTAGGGTTCTAGATTTACTTCGGAGCATTTCGATTTTATTCTCAATTATTTCTGTATTAGTTACGAAATGGTCAAGATGCTGTGCTGATTTCTCTTTAGACCGTCTTGATGATCGATTTCATATTGTGTATTTGATGGAATTCTTAGAAGAAGTCAAGGATGTTTGTCCTAACTTTCCTGGTTTCCTGTCCACTTTATGAGGTCCTCAATGCATGTTCCTACTTTTGTGGTTTGCAGTTCAAGCCTGAAGAAATTGCTGCCATCATGAATGACTTCAGTGAGCCCGGGACGCTTGCTCCAACTGGTTTGTATCTTGGTGGCTCAAAGTATATGGTAATCCAAGGGGAGCCTGGAGCTGTTATTCGTGGGAAGAAGGTAATAAAAAATTCAATGAAAATGTTCTATAATTAATTCTGAGTTCTGACTTTGAGAGATGATGGGCATGCAAGCAATTTATTCTGAAAGTGTTCTAAACTTAACTTTATAAGTTGCAATGAATATGAGAACCTTCATCCTAGATTAGTTTTCTAATTGGTCAGTGTTAAAAGTTTCTAAATTCATTATGTATTGGATTCTGCAGCAAAATTTGTTATCATGTTTACACTGCTTGGTGTATTTACCTTTGATCTGGCAATTAGATTCTCCTTTCCATTGAATTTTAAACCAATATATCTCTTGATTTTAGGGCCCAGGTGGGGTTACTGTTAAGAAGACTGGTCTGGCTCTAGTCATTGGCATCTATGATGAACCAATGACTCCTGGTCAGTGCAATATGATCGTTGAAAGGCTTGGGGATTATCTCGTCGACCAGGGTCTTTAAATATCGGTATGCTTGCTTGCTACCTTTGTATGCGATCGATCCTATTTCTTTTCAGCATCCATATTTCTCTTATTGCTGATACAATCTTTTGGATTGTTAATTGCTGCAGGGGAACCGCCTATTGTGTACAAGTCTATGGACTCTTGAATGAGTGGAAATGGGTTTGATTGATGCTTGAGGAGTGATGCTTATGTTTCTCGTTTTTAGTGTTGTCTCTTTCACTTTTTTGTTTGAAATATTGTGGTGGTTTTCAAGTGAGGTCCATTGTAGTAGCATCAAATATGGATATGGTAAACCATTCAGCATAAATTTATAAATACTCTTTTATTTTATCTGTTGATTTTTGCAGCAGGCTCCTGTATAACACGAGGAGATATAATTTCTCTCAAACCCAAATGTGGGCTGGTGGGACATTTCACTCCAGATAAATTTCTTTCCTTTTCTTCCCAATTACTTCTGCAGTTCTTGGTTTGGTTGCTTTTCAGTCTCTGGCAGATTATGCTAAATAGTTGGTATGTTGTTTCATTAATGGTTCGGGATAATTGCTGGCTTGCTGCCAGCCATGGTGACTCCATTAATCTTTACCTACGGCCTGTTGGTAGAGGGTAGGGTGGTTAGCAAACTATACCAGATGGTTGAGAATAGCAAATATTTCCATAGATTTACTCAATATTCACCATCACAAACCCACCACGGCCACAGGTAGTGGTAGGTAGCTACCGACCAAGAACTGTGGAGGTTTTAACTGTTCACATCAACCAGGCAAGTGGTGCTTTTGTGGATGGACTAATGGCATTCTTAGGTCTAAAAGTGGTGCCGAAGAATGAATGATTTTTCTTTGTTCAATGAAGGACTTTTAGGAAGGGGGATTGATTTTATAGTTAGAGCATGGAAGGATGATTTTCAATAGGACTAAGAATCTCTGAAGCAATATTTTGTGGTGGGGTTGGTGTTGCATTACTTCACATTGCCTAGAGATGATCATTTGTTATAAGGTCCAAACAGATTGCTATGGCTACTTTTGGACTCTGGAGCCCATGGATATCGAGGTTCTACAAGCGGTAATTCCTGATACTATGGTAAAAGGGGTAGTTTGAATGTGGGAGTTGTTCTTATTTTACTCAAAGGATTTGAAATAGTCCCCAATCTGTCTTTTTCAAGAACATTTCTTCCTAGGCCTCGGACTTCAAATTGTAAGGTGTTTCCAGGTGTTTCCATTGCATAAGAAAAAACTCAATTGGATCTAGAGATACTAAGCTAAAATTAATTTGAGAAATGTTTTATCTTTTTACCCTAATAAGAGTAGTTTAAATGAAATTGAATAATGATTTTTCGAAATGCAATGCAAATCAATTTACTTCAAAAATAAAAATAAAACAAATTAAAACAAATTAAGATTAGAAGATTATCGTAAAAGGAAAACAACTATTCTCTGCTTAACATGAAACTATTTAAAAGGAAGCTAAGATGTAAATTACAACAGACTATTTATTTTATTGGTTTTAGAATTTGACATGTTATTAAACTTATTAAAATAATACAAAGAAATTTCTAATCAAATTCCATCTGCCCATGACATTACCTGCCAAATTTAACATCTATTTTTTTTTTTTTTTTTTGCTAAATAGAAAACCTTTTAAATACCAACAAAAATTTTAAAAATTCATTGAGGGATATATTTGAAATTAACAGCTAATATCTAATTCAGATTATTAATCGATTGAAAGTTTTGTTTTATTAAAAGCATCGAAAGCTTTCTCTATTGGATGTCGGTTCGATTGAAAACCCCTAGACAGAACGGTTCGGTTCGGATGGTTTGACAGAAAAGCAAATCGAACCGATTTACATCTCGTAACGTCTATATATTTACGCGCTCCTCCTTGTTTTGAATGTATTTTATTCCTTCTCATTTTGATGAAGCAGATCGTCGTTTTCCTTACAGTCACAGAGAAAAGGGGGGAAAAACCTCAATCACAGTTCTCCGCTCACTGTCTTCTTCCAATCTCCTCTCTTGCTCTTATTGATGCCCTAGGAATTTGATAAAGAAAATATTCGGTGAACGATGAAGATCAAGACGCCATTGAAGCAGCTCAAGCTCTCTGTGCCTGTTCAAGAAACTACCATCCGTTCTTTCCTGTATGTTCAACTTATTTTTCTCTTGCTTTCGATTTAATTTCGATCACTTTTTCTTTTTCAGTGTTTGTTTCGTTTCATTTCCTAATAGCTACTCTCGATATGATTCTGTGTAAATGTATGTTATCCTGTGTTTTTCAATGGAGGATCGACTGAATTGTATTCTTAGTTTCTTGGAAATGAATGATACGGAGAAGAAAATGTTATTTGGAAGTTTGGTGAACTTATCTGTTGTTGACTGAATAAATTCAAATGACTGTTTTCCAATGCTCGCGTTTCTGGTTTTGTTAAACTTCAGGACTGCGAGTGGAACATTTCACGACGGCAATCTGCTACTGAACCAGAAAGGATTGCGGCTTATATCTGAAGAGAAAGAAGCAGAGGTAAGTTTGTTTTACTTCAAACATCCTAATTTGAAATGTTTAACTTAACGTATATCAAGTTGCTATCTGAATCCGTAAAAACTGGCCTAACCTAGCTATCTTTGTGGTTTATATTCAATTAGATGCATGATTCACCGTAAGAACTGGCATAACCTAGCGATCTTGATGTATGTGCAGCCATAACACTTCTATTTCATATTTTGTTTGAACAGATTTCAGATTGTAAGGAACTTGATGTCGATTTCTCATTGGAAGATCTTGAGACTGTGAATGTTATCGGGAAAGGAAGTGGTGGTGTAGTGCAACTTGTTCGACACAAATGGGTTGGAAAACTTTTCGCCTTAAAGGTTGTTATATTGGTGGAACAATTCTACACTCTTGCATCCGTCTTTGGTCATTGTACCTTTGCTTTAAGTTATTCATACATTTTGTTCTTTCATTTTATCATGGCTTTCTTTAAGTTGAAGAAGCTGCTGCTGCTGCAAGCTAACAGTTTCTAATCTTTACATCTTGTTCTTTCATTTTATTATGGCCTTCTATTTTCTGTGCTAGTAAATTGCTATTGCATTCATTTTTCTGCGAGAATGAATTCAAAGTCCCTTGAGGTTTGTCTTGGTTTACAAGTTAATTTTTTGAAGTCGAGAGTTCTACCTAAAATTTAGGACAACGAGCTAGTTTTATGTCTTTGATCTATGAAAAAGAAAACAGAATTTTGGTAACGACGAGGTTAAAGCAAGATCTGCCAATGGCTCAGTGGTGACTGGTGAGAGTAATTTGTATAACTATTCATTGTTATGATTATTTCTTCATGTTGATTCATGATTTTATTTGTTTAATGTCTTCTTTAAGCTACAAATAAACTACCACTGTCAAAATAGTGGCACAATTAACATGCCATCCGGTTTGGAAGTTGAAGCCATGGTAACTTTTCGGTTTTGGTTATCTTAGATCTATATACATAAAGGTTTTTTTATCCAAACTCCCAAGACGTAAGCATTTCATTTTGCATAGGTCTTACTATGCTTAGTGATCACTGTTACTAACGTTTAGTCCTCATCAAAATCTGCTATTATTTGTGCTATTTTGGCTTTTGCATTCACTCAAACAATCTCGAGTACAAATTCTATAACTCTGCTGAAAAATATTTGCATACTTCAGGTGATCCAGATGAACATACAAGAGGATATCCGTAAGCAGATCGTGCAGGAACTGAAAATAAATCAAGCAGCCCAATGTCCACATATAGTGGTTTGTTACCATTCTTTCTACCATAATGGTGCAATTTCTCTGGTGCTAGAATACATGGATCGTGGTTCTTTAGCCGACATAGTCAGACAAGTCCGAACAATTCTGGAACCATATCTTGCAGTTGTTTGTAAACAGGTCTCAGGATTTTGCTATTAAAATCAAAAACTGAATGAAAAGGTCAAATTTGTACTCATAGTCACCCACTCCTATTATATTACAGGTTCTACAAGGTCTTGTTTATTTGCATCATGAGAGACATGTTATACATAGAGACATCAAGCCATCCAATCTACTTGTGAACCATAAAGGGGAGGTTAAAATCACTGATTTTGGAGTAAGTGCAATGCTAGCTAGTTCTATGGGTCAGAGAGATACATTTGTGGGAACTTACAATTACATGTCGGTATGTATAATTCATTGAATGGATGATTTTTTTCATGCGCCGTGTTTTGTTTATGACATTGGTTTTTACTTTCCCTTTCAGCCTGAGCGAATTAGCGGCGGAACATATGACTACAGCAGTGATATATGGAGCTTGGGCATGGTGGTACTTGAATGTGCCATTGGAAGGTTTCCTTATTTGCAGTCTGAAGAGCAGCAAAGTTGGCCAAGCTTTTATGAACTGCTTGAGGCAATTGTAGCGAAGCCGCCGCCTTCTGCTCCACCGGATCAATTCTCCCCCGAGTTCTGTACCTTCGTATCCTCATGGTAAGCCGCCGCCGCCGCCGCCTTATGCTCATTTTCATTAAAATTTAATCCTGGTCCAATTCTAGTTTTGACATTTCATTTTCATTACAATTGGCAGCATTAAAAAGGACCCTAAAGAAAGATCAGCATCATTAGATCTTCTGGTTTGTAACCTTTGTTCAACCATTTCTTGAATAATTTATTACTGGCAATCACAGTACCCTTAAACAATTCTCTCTGTGCTTCTAGAATCATCCTTTCATCAAGAAATTCGAAGATAAAGACATCGATCTCGGGATTCTCGTAGGCAGCTTGGATCCTCCTGTAAGTTTTCCCAGATAATAATCATAATGTTCACTGTAATATTTTAGAAAAATTTACAATCCGTTTACTTTGTGCAATATGGACTTTCCCTCGTGTATGAATTCATAGTAGATAAAGGAATACATTTCCATTGGTACGAGGACTTTTGGATAAATTAAAAGCAAAGGCATGAAAGCTTATGCTCAAAGTGGACAATATCATACTATTATGGAGAGTCGTGATTCTTAAAATGGTATTAGAGTCATGCTTTAAACTTAGTCATGTCAATAGAATCCTCAAATATCGAACAAAGAATTGTGAGCCTCGAAGGTGTAGTAAATAATGACTAAAGGGTGTACTTTGTTTTAGGGCTCCAGAGAAGGGAGTCGACCCTCGACAGCTCCATAAGCCTCAGGGGAGGCTTATAGTGTATTTTGTTCGAGGGGAGGATTGTTGAGGATTGTTTATAAGTAAAGGAATACATCTCTGTTAGTATGAAGCCTTTTGGGGAAGTTTGAAGTAAAGTCACGAGAGTTTATGCTCAAAGTGGACAATATCGTACCATTGTAGAGACTCGTGATTCCTAATAGAAACATCAAACGTTGCCAAATCATTGATTTGGCATTGTCAAAATCTCAAGCAACATGTTTATAAGATTTCATGACTAATTGTGTGTTGTCGTTAGGGTGCAAAGGGAAAATTAAAAAGAAAACAGACCGACTGAAATATGGTGAACCAACTTAATTTCTCAAACCGTATTGGCCCAAATGAATCTTCTAGCCGGTAATGGGCTTTAGGCCTGACAGTTTACTTTATATCGCCCCATAAACCTTTGGGCCCATTGCTTAATTAGTATGGGCCCATGTCAAAGTTACAAATATATAGATCTCCACGGACCCATTTCTTTTCTCTTTTTCTCCCTAAAAAGTTAATCTTTTGGAACAAACCAATTTTCCTTTTTCAATATATTCTATAATACATCCTAATAAATAAAATAAAATAAAATAATATTTTATGAGAAAAAATAGAATATACCTAGTGGGTTGTGGTGGAGACGAGAGAACAGATAATATAATCTACTCTCTAATCGCATTTAGCTAATGTAGAGAAATGTCTCTTTGCTCCCCTTCTATTTTTTATCTTATTCCGGATGAGTCTAACTCATATCTCGAAAGTTTATTTGAAAAAAGTTTATATGAATTTAATAACCTAATTCGAGAAAGTATTTAGCAATATATTAATGGTGGGGATTGATTTTTTAAAATAAATTAGAATAGAATAATAAAATTTGTTTACTCAACAAAATATTGAAACATCATGAGAATCCAAACAAAACAAAATCCTAGAGATTTGTGTGGCCAACTCCACATGGGATTTGCCTCATTTCAAAATACAACATTTTCAAATCCATATACCATTAAAATATATTCAATTAGTATCACTTTTGAGGATTTTAGCAATCATTATATTTCAAATTGACCCACCACTTTGTTCCCATATGCTTTTTTTTCTTTTATTTCTTCAAAAAAAAAAAAAATTAGGTTTGGGTGTGTGGGAAACACAATCTTTATGCAATAACTTCATATTATATTTTCGAACAGTCAGCGTTGGTAGAAAGAGGTAAGGCGAGGCGAAAATGATGACTCCAATAACGATCAGGTTACAATGTCTGGTCCGTCATTTCCATGGTTGACTATAGATTACTGGCGATTCTTATTTCATGTAAATAAGTTACAGTCCACGATTGAACTGAGAACGGATTTTTGAAGAATAAGGTATCAATTTGAGCATCGTTCTGTAGATAAGATGTCAAACCAAACATAGCTTAGTGGTTAAGATATCAGTTCGTGCATAGTTCAACAAGCATAGCTAGTAGATAAGATATCAATTCAAACATAACTCAATAGGTAAGACATCAACTGTTATTCTAAAAGTTAATAATTTGATATCGGTTGACCTAAAAAAAAGAATTAAAAAAAAAAAAAAAAAAGCTAACAATTTAATTAAGTGAAGCTTACATTACATTTCACTATCAAAACATTGTGAGGTGGTCAATGGAGATTTCATCATTTTCTCTTTGAAATTAGGTTAACCAAAAGAGAGTAACAAAGACCTTTCAAAGAATTTGACTCCGCGTCAATAAATAGAACAATCCATTTACTTTTTTTTTATGTGGCTTATTTATAATACATTAAAAAAATTATTTAATTATTTAATTATTTTTTATACCATGAACGTATTTATTTATTAAAAGTAATAAGTGGATTTAATTTATTTAAAAAAGTACAAAAATATTTGAAATTGATTTTTATTTTTGGAATTTAATTAAGAAAAATTTTAATAAATAAAAAATTAAATAGTTATTAAACGAGATCTCGATTTTTCTCATTTTAAAAGTTGTGTTACGAGCTATTAGGTCAAACAATCATGTAATTTTTTGTTTTTGACTAATTTCTCAAGTTTTTCCAACTAGACCGAATGATGCACGCAAATTAGGGTTTAAGTTCAGTGTTTGCAAGAGAATTTCCCCTCCAAACATTGTGGGTGTACGAAAAGTTGACCTAAAATCATATGAATTCATCGGTAATCATTCAATAAAATTAGGTTGTAGAAATTATATTACCCTCACTCTCGTAATGTCAACTTAAGATAATGTTTTATATCTTGTCTAGTGGCGATAATGGGTGTGTTTTTTTTTTTTTTTTTTGCCTTTTTGACTTTTTTTTTTTCTCCTCCAATTTTACCTCTTTTTTGAGCATTTGACCCATTTTTTAATTAAGAAAAAGGTACAAAAACGCCAATTTAATATTTATAATCATTAGATTGTTTTTTTTTCTTTTTTTGAAAGACTTTATTTAAGTGATTAGGGTTAATGTTAATGGGCATGTAAATAAACCACCAATGATTGTGGTCAACAAGGGTTTGAGAAACTATTTCATCAAATAGCTAATGTGGGGTTTTTTGTGTGCAATCTTCTATTTTTATTGGAAAATCTATTTTCCATTACCTTCCTTAAACTTTTTCTATTTTTTAATTTTTTTTAGAGCGAGATCCGACCGTTAATTCTTTAAATGGAAATCGACAACAATGATGGTAAAAAAATTAGTGGGATTTGTAGGTTGGGTCGAGTTGAGTCAGACTTCTTATTAGTTCAAATTGTTCGGGTCATTTATTCAAATTTTTATTTATTTATTTTAAAATTAACCATCCATTTAGTTATTTATTTATCTTTTATTTGAAGGGAAAATGGGTTCCACTAGAATTTGTGAATTTGTTGTTAATTATTTAAAAAAGCATGATTAGGTTAATGGAGTTATTGGTTGGGCTATTAAATGAGTTAATCGTTGGTGTCAAAATAATTTAATCATCATTATTTGTATTACTTGTAAGTAAGAGTACCCATGTGGAATATTTTTAATTGCTTAATTATCATGCTTTTATTGGAAACTAAATTTTAAACGTTATCATTATATATCCATTAACATCAAATAATCCGACACCACATTTCAAAACAGAAGTTCATCTCATTTTATCTTTTCAAATTTATAGTAACAGGACAGTGATATATCTTATCGTTCGTCTAATAGGACAAAGTTAACAAATTCTTGAACCGAGGCTTGGTTTTCTATATAAAGACCGTCTTTCGCTCTACATTATTGAATATCGAGTTGTTTCGATCGAACTAATCTGGTATGGGATGCATAGAGTTGTTTTCTTACCTTAAGAAGATGAAGGAGACCTACGACGAAAAGGAAAAGTGGGAGTTTTGAATTTCGGAATCAGAGGGGTATAAATGTCTTTTTCACATTGAACAAGACATTTATTGTGAAGGTATTTACTGTTCATCTCATTTTACCTTGTGTAAAATGGGAGTTTGTTATCTACTGTTCATCTCATTTTATCTTTTCAAATTTATTGTAATAGGACAGTGATATACCTTATCGTTCGTCCAATGGGACAAAGTTAACAAATTCTTGAACCAAGGCTTGGTTTTATGTACAAAGACGGTCTTTCATTCTACATTATTGAATATCGAGTTTTTCAACTAGTTTTATAACTTTCGATCGAACTAATCTGGTATGGGGTGCATAGAGTCGCTTTCTGACCTTAAGAAGATGAAGGAGACCTACGATGAAAAGGAAAAGTGGGAGTTTTGAATTTCGGAATTGGAGGGGTATAAATGTCTTTTTCCATTGAATCGTGTCGGAATAAATGGACCCATTTAAAAAAACGAAAAACTAAAATGACCCATTTTTTGGAATTCTTCACACATTTCACAAAACAGATTCCCATAAAGGAATAACACAACACAAAGAACAAAGTTTTAATTAGAGAATCCAACAAAAAAGGACCAAATTAAACTCAGAACTCAACTTCTTTTTTTCTTCTTTTTGGGACTAATGGCTCACAGCATTGTGTGCTTACATATCCATGTGCAGAGATCTGCCCCCCCACGTGCCATATGCCTCTCTCTTTCCGTTTATTCCCAAACAAAAACACAAACCTTAAACAACAATAAACAAACTCCTAAAACATTCTCAAAAGTCATGTGTTTAACGCTCGAACCAAACCATTGTATCTCGGCGAGGACATTGTCATTGTTGTTTTTGAGGACCTCCGACAGCTCTTCTTATATCGTGCTTGATTAGTTCATTCTAGGAGTGTTAAAAAATCCTGATGACTCGAAAAACCAAACCAACCCAATCTAGACTAACCCCATACAGTTTTGATTGGGTTATGAACTTAGGTTGAATTCATTACTTAATAAACATTAATCATATTGAAAATCTCATTATACGTTCCAACGCTCGATCGCTCTTTTATTATTTATTATTATTATTATTATTATTATTTTGGTGGGTGAGTTCTCTAGAAGTGAAGATGAGCTGTGTGAATAGCTGGCTTTGGGTTTGGCATTGGGTTGGGTGCGTGAAGGATCTGATGTATCACGTGCAAATGTATTGTTTTTAGGGTTTTGGGTTATTTAAAATAAAGCAATCCCAGGCTGCATTCGGATTGGCTACTCTGATTCCCTTGTTTTGTTTTAAAGCTGCTTCATTATACAACTAAAATCTGATTTTAATTACATTACATTACAGCATGTGTTAATAATGATTAACAGATTTCGTATTAAAATCAGTGAGTTTAACCAAACTTTTTTTTTTATTTATTTATTTATTTATACGAAAGCACTTTCAAATATCCATAAATATTAGGGTATACATCTGTTAGGTCCAGATAATATTTTGGACCCACTCCAAATTTGGGATGGGTTAGATGGGTGACCTCAATAATCTAAATAGAATCCACAGTCATATTCTCTATTTTTGGGTTGGGTTGGGTCGTGTCGAGTTATTGGATTAATTTTTTTAATTATTTAAAAAGTATACTTATCTATCGTATGTTACATGAATTACTAAAATCTCGTTAAACTCAAATATTAAACATTTATCAATGACAATCCAAATTCAAATATTCTTAATTTTCATAATAATCTTAAAAGTAAAGTTGAGTGGTTTGACAAAAAGAAATCTAAAAATCTATTTAAACTCGTTAATTTAATAATATGATGTCATTTTTTAATCGTTTTTGTATCATACTATATTTTATTATATATATATATACTTTTTAAAAAATTAAATGAAAAAAAGGTCAAATATGATACATTTTTTCACTACTTTTTTTTTTTTCTAATTTAAGAGTAAAAAATATTGATCTTTTTTTTCTCTTAAAGAAAAGGATAGAAACGTTTCCCACGTCCTGGGGTATTGCCACGTGTTCATATACTTTTTTCCCCCACCTGAATTAAGGAGAATAGTAGTAATTAAAATCCTAATAAGGTTTTTATATTTTATAAAAAAATCTTTAACTCGACTAATTAAAATATTATATATTTATTTTAAGAATTAGATAATCCAATTTTTATTTAAAAAATCAATTATTACTTATTTAAAAAATTGAAATACGTCGAGTAATTACCAAGTAACAATTTTTTAAAATTTATTTTGTAGATGGATATTTGCATATTTGTCACAGTTTCCTATAGGAGATGCAAAATTAAAATTATCTTAACAACCCATAATTAAAAATAATTAAAAAAAATGGTGGTTTTTTTTATATTTAATTTTTAATTTAAAAAAAAAAAAAAAAAAACCTAGACAGGAGTCGAACATAGAAGGCCCTGAATGAGTCATAAACAGCAGAGTTAGGCAGCTGGATCATGTGCCTCCATGATCACCACACATCCAACTAGCTAAGCCCATCATCACCATTAAAATATCCCACGTGGGCTCCACTTCCAATGTCATCTGTGGGACCCACCCACCATCTACCCAATAAGAATCAAGCCCTCTTTGGTTTCTTAATTTTGCCATAATAAGCCCCTTTTCGACAGTGTCCTTTTGTAGTAAGCCCAAACATTCCTTTGTCCCAATCCTATATATATATATATATATATATATATATATACTTTAATAATTAATATTATTGTAGCATAGTTTATACTCATATCCTAAAGTTTCAAAGTATGGAAATAAATAACAATGATATCCATAAAATAATATTTATTATGACAATAGCTTAAATGTTCGATATTTTATTGGTATCCGTAAATAAAACAAACTTGTGAAATGAATATGTTTATTATAAAGAGATTCGTTGTGTTCTGACTCTGTTATACCTTATTGTTATTTGAACAATTTATCAGTAATAAAAACACATGTTCTTGCTTCAATATTTTAATAAAAGTTTATCTGGCTCGAACTAGCCTAGTTTAAAAACAAAACGATGGCTCGATCTTTACATCACCATGATAATTTGAAATGTACCTTCCGTCATAAAAGGAAACATAATTTCAAAAGTTTGAAGTAAAGTATAGGATTCCATTGAGTCTTATTCAAAATAACCCTTTAAAAAATTATTTTAATACAATTTAGTCGACGGGAATCTTTGAATTAGGAAGATAAATGCTAATTATTATCTAGAACAAAGCAAACACGTCAATAATCGAAGCACATTAAAAAAAAAGAAAGTGATTTACTGATATGAGTTTAATATTATTACATCATCGTTAGTACCAACCAAAATTAGTTAGCTTATCGATCCCAAGAGTTGTTCATGCGCGAACCTGCTGCCTAAATGCGAGCTAAGTACAGAGAATGGCTAATAAATTACATAATTCAAATAGAAATGGAAAAAAGGGAATAGAAAAGGGAAGAAAATACAAATTACAAGTCAAGAAATTAAGCAAAAGAATAGCGTTTAGGGAAAAATGGCTGTGAATCCCATGGCGCAAAACGGGCAACAAAGTGACGCACCAAGTGCCAAAAACTTGCTGGTCAGAATGCCGTTTAATTTTCTTCCCTTTGTGTCACGTGGATCACTTTCGGTTCTTTCTTCGTTAGAACGTTGAACGAAAATCAAGATTATCGTCACATTATTTTTCGTCACCGTCATGTTTTTAAAATTTAAAATTTCAATCCAATTTGGGAACTCCGGCTTTTGAAAAATGAAAAAGAAACTATATGATCGATCGATTTTAGTTTATTTTAGAGTGGATATGAAAAAAGAGAGATTGGTTAAATTGGGGTCATGAAGTGAAGAGTGGGAGTCTAAGGGCACTAAAAAAAAGATGTCTCCTTGCCTTCCAACTGTTCGATGAAATGCCTGTGAGAAAGTGACGGCCTCTTGGCTATGTGTGCGTCCATCACGCCATCCCATTTTCCCTTTTGAGTGATTCAACTTGGAAACTGTTTATGATAGGATTGGGTTTGGATATATATGAATTGTGGTTATTCCAAATGGGGAATAATGGTTTTGCTTAAATGACTTGTTTTCTTTTTCCTTGGTCAAATATGCATTGGAGACAGCCTTGTTCTGTCCATTTTTGAATGCGTGGGTGACCCCCAACAAGGGTTAATTTTGCAGTCAAGTTTCTAATTCTTCTCATTCTATGGGATGGCTTTTGGTGGGGGTGGCCGCGGCGGCTGCAAGAAAAACCACCAAACTCTTCATGGGTTTTAGTTGCTAGAATTAGACCGTAGTTTCTAACATAATTTCACTCGTTTTTTTTCAAAGAAAACCAGATATTTAAAGCGTTTATACAAATATAGTTTAACGGGTCTAGATTAAATTACTTAAAATACCCATAATATTTCAAAAGTGTTTTAAAATTTTATATTTGAAAAGCAAAATATATGAGATCATAAACGTAGATCGTTCGGATATGATATAACTTCACGACCGCACAAAGTTTGTGAACCAAAAACTTCCACTTCTATTGAGTTCATCTAAAAAGCTATTTTTTCCAATCAAATGAGAGGAAAACAGGCTCTTGGCCCAGAGCCCATCCCCTATCATGGCTTCACCCTAAAGTTCATAAAAAATATACATTTTTTTTTATTTTTTTTGCATCTTTCTCCCAAAACATCATGGTCAACTGACTAGTTCAGTGTGAAAAAAAGGAAGAAAAAATGTGGTAAACAGTAAAAAAATAGGATTTTACCACGTTTGCAGGTGAAAAAAAGGCAGAGAGGACAGTGTACTTGGAGAAACAAGACAACTTCAAAAACATTCCAATTGTGCTGTTTGATTTTAACCTCAAAGGACACAACATAAAATTACCGGTCTTAATTTTAGTTTTAACCTCTTAATTTTAAGAATAAAATACGCTTATCCATTAATTTTGTCTTTTTTTATTTTTTATTTTTTGAATTTAAAATCAATGGAATTTGAATTTTCCATGTCTCTCCCTCGGGGAATTGAACCAATTTGAAGAGACATTTTTTAAAATTTTTAAATAAGGTAAAAAAAAGGAAAATAAAGAAATAAAGAACAAGTCCGCCATTGCCGACTCGGTCACAGCACAAATACATTCTTTTTAAAGCCTTTGAAAAAGGAATGCGCTGATCTTAAAAAATTTCCCATTTTTCTCTCTCTTCCCTTCTATTAATACCTTATCCCATAGCCCCCCATTTCCTCGACTGAGCAAAAAAAAAAAAAAAAAAAAAAAAAAAAA
>NW_019268528.1:289975-298523 GCF_002738365.1 Cucurbita moschata
AAAAAAAAAAAAAAAAAAAAAAAAAAAAAAAAAAAAAAAAAAAAAAAAAAAAAAAAAAAAAAACACACACACACACACACACAAGTACTTCCCTTCATTCCTCTTCATTAATCATCATGTGTGTTTCAATTTCAAATCCTTCCTCTGCCCCTGCAACCAGTTGCCCGCCGCCACCGCCGCCGACATCACCATCGGAATTACTTCAGTTTTTTGATGTTTTCCCCAAAAAACAGCCGCCGCAGCCGAAGCAGCAGTTGTTCTCATGTTCGGAGATTGTAACGGAAGCAAAATCTTTGTTCTCATTGGCTTTCCCGATTGCTTTAACGGCACTCATAATCTATTCTCGTTCAATCATTTCCATGCTTTTTCTCGGCCGGCTTGGTGACGTGGAACTCGCCGCCGGTTCACTTGCCATCGCCTTCGCTAATATTACTGGTTACTCTGTTCTCTCTGGTTTGGCTTTAGGGATGGAGCCACTCTGTTCCCAAGCCTTCGGCGCCCACCGTCCGAAGCTCCTCTCTTTAACCCTTCACCGTTCGGTAATTTTTCTTCTTGTGTGTTCAATACCCATTTCTTTACTGTGGGTAAAAATGGCCAAAATCCTCCTCTTCCTCCGTCAAGATCCGACCATCACAGAAATGGCGCAGACCTATTTGGTTTTCTCTCTCCCGGATCTTATCACCAATTCTTTCATTAACCCAATCAGAATTTACCTTCGCGCTCAGGGCATCACCGTCCCGCTCACTTTAGCGTCGCTCGGGGGGGCTCTATGTCACGTGCCGATCAATTTCCTGTTGGTTAGTTATTATAAGTTTGGGGTAGCCGGCGTGGCAGCCTCGGCGGCGGCTACGAATTTTTTAGTGTTGGTTTTTTTGGTGCTGTACGTCGTCGTTTCAGGTGTTCACGCTCCGACGTGGACGACACCGAGCCGGGAATGTTTGACTGGTTGGAAGCCGCTTTTGGAGCTAGCTGCGCCGAGCTGTATATCGGTTTGCTTGGAGTGGTGGTGGTACGAGATTATGATCGTGTTGTGTGGGCTTCTTGTGGACCCCAAAGCAACCGTTGCCTCAATGGGAGTATTGATACAAACGACGTCGTTGATTTATATTTTTCCGTCGTCTCTTGGATTTGCTGTTTCTACACGCGTCGGGAACGAGCTAGGCGGGAGCCGGCCACAGAAGGCAAAGCTCTCTGCCGTGGTTGCGGTGTTTATGGCGGCGATGATGGGGTTGGGAGCTACGTCGTTTGCTACGGGGATGAGGAATAAGTGGGCTAGAATGTTCACCGACGACCGCGAGATTCTCCGGCTGACATCTGTGGCACTGCCGATTTTGGGACTGTGTGAGCTCGGAAACTGCCCACAGACAGTCGGATGCGGCGTATTGAGAGGATGCGCGCGGCCGTCTGCAGCGGCGAATATAAACCTCGGCGCGTTTTACGGCGTCGGAATGCCGGTAGCGGTTGGGCTTGCGTTCAGATTAGGGGTTGGGTTTTGCGGGCTTTGGTTGGGCCTCTTGTCGGCCCAAGTCTGTTGTGCTGGGCTCATGTTGTATGTGATCGGAACCACTGACTGGGACTTTCAAGCTTGTAGGTCCCACGTGCTGACGTGTACCGCGGGTGATGAATTACCCTTGATTTCTCCGCCCAACACATAATTCTTCTTAATTTACACCAAATTGTAAACCAATTTAATTTCTCAACTTAAAAATGACCTTTTTTTCATTATTATTTTCAACCTCTTTAATTTATTAATCTGAAATATCTTCTTTAATTTAATATATAATTTATAATATCCAAATAATGAAGGGAAAAAAAAAAGAATTAAATAAACAAAATAAAAGTTTTTCACCCAACTGGTTAATATTGCTGTTTCTAGGTGGGTCTATCATTTATTTTGAATATTTTATGTTTCCACCCATCAAGCCAACGTGGCAATCAATTCCGTTGATTTCTCCAATTTATGGTATTTTGGAATTGGAATAGACTTTTATTACCAAAAAAAAAATAATTAAAAAAAGGGTTAAAAATTAAGGGAAATGTCTCCAAAGTTCAGACATGTTTGGTCTATTTCTTTCGTAAGTTTTCTTTCGTTAGACAAAAGACTTGTTGGATGTTCTAATCTTAACGTATGCATAGTAGCACCCATCACCATCACGGACCTACGGTAGCTCATTAAATGCACAAAAAACATCACGCTTCTGTTTCTTAACTGTATCACTATTTTCACCTCCATTCCCATTATGCCCCTCCTCCTATGGGTACTCAATTTTCGTCCTAAAATTTCAATAAGGGTTACAAATTAAATAATAATTTGAAAATATAATATGCTTTTCACAATTAACACCTTCCACCAAATTTGATGTACGCTTTTTGAGTCAAAGTTGATGACTCGAGCAATCTGAATCAAGTTCACAACCCAATGTAACCTTCTATTTTTTTGGTTGGGTTGGGTTCTCGTGTTATTTTTAATTATTTTGAAAAGTTATACTTATCTACAAGCCACAATGCATCACTAATATTGATTACATACATCGAATATTCTTAATTTTCATAATAATCTTAAAAGTAGAGTAATGTTGAGTTAGGTTGTCACCCTTTCTTCTGGTTGGTTGAGTTGACCTAATCAATGAAATGTCAACCCGTGAACCCATATAGGTCGAGTGTTGGAGCATATACAAACGAATAAGTATGGGGAGAAAGAGAGGGGAAGGGAAGAGAAGGAAATGGGGAAGACAAGTTGATTTTAGGGCATCATGTAACCCACATGGTGTCCTTGTGAGTGAACACTCTCATTATTCCTCTTTCCCTCTTTGTTCCCTTATCTTAAACCCTTTCACTTTTTATTTCACTTTCTCCCCTTACATTCCTCTCTCTCTCCCTCTCTCTCTCTCTCTCTCTCTCTCTCTCCCTCCCCCTCCTAAAAACACATGCACATATATTTGTTGGGAGAGAAAGTGGGTTTTGTCCACCTAACATGCAACAGTTCCCATTGTATCTACAAACCAAGTTGTAGACCTTCCAAGGAATAAACAACTAAGAATTGGCCCGACCAACGTGAAAATCATCGTGGGTTGGCTTACTGGTGAACAAGAGTCAAACGATTGTCCTATGAGAGTAGTTTCGGTCGATTCTAACCTCCATTTAGCTAAACAGAAGCTTCACCCTAACTATAGATAGGTCACGTGGGTTCAGATCCATAAGCAGTGACAATTACCCGAATGAAGTGGCTCGCTAGTGGATTCTCTTAACCAAGCCACTGCATGTAAGCTGAGACGGGAAACTTTAGCGGTGAATTAATTGGAAAGGGAAATGCATGATTAGATGGGAGAAGGGAGCAATTATTATATAGTAAAATTGTCACAAAACGGGCACAATATGTCTCCCTGAGTACCAACTGATGGCTCTCAAAACACATGGCCGTTGTGTAGAAAACATTTATATAATGTTGGGAAGTAGTAGATGGAATAGAACTCGAAACATATTTTAGAAAAGAAATAGAAACAAAAGGTCACATCTCTTATTTAATGCATTTCCCATTATTCTCTACCACCTCTCACCTCGACACTTAGGGACGTCGGTCCCTCGAACTCGGTTTTATTTGATTAAATTATAAATTTAGTTTATACGTCTTTAAATTTTTAATTTTTGTTTTTAATAAATAAAATTAAATATTAATTCTATTAAGCTTATGGATGGTTAAACATCCCTAAACAGGGACTAAATTGTAATTTAACCCTTTTAAGAGAGAAAGACGGTCTGTTGGGCCTCTTGTCCCATTAATGGGTTAGTGGGGTTATGGGGCCTTTTCTTCCTTGATTGGACATCGGGATGGGCCTGATCCACTGTTTTGGGCCTTTGCTTCTAAAGGGTATGAGGAATGAGCCTGGCCCAATATAATCTTCTTGTATTTGTTCGTTAAAACTTTGGCATAGCCCTGATCCACTGGGCTTCTATGCAAATGGAAAGGAGAGTTTCGAAGCCGCGAAATGACCGGGAAATTATGGCGCCTTCGTCGCAGATCAAGCGGCGGAAAATCGATCATACGCCGTCCCGCCGGTAATTCTTGTTTCTCCTTGACGGCCACCGCCGTTGTGTAAATGGATAATCTCTTCTGTGTTCGCTTCAGTTTATTTTTCTCTGTCGTGAGTTGTTAGATGAAACACCAAGGATGTGAGGGTTTTAAATTTTGAAGATTCAGGTTACGACGAAGATGTTAGTTACTGCTGATGGTTTTGGTAGGCTACTGAGGAGACTGGATTGGACTTCTAGATGTTTCAGTTGTTGAGATTTCTCAGTTTAGTTGCTGTTAGATAAAGAAATGGAGTTTGTGTTGGATTTGGAGTATTGAATGAAATTATCGATTGGGAGAATTTAATTGTGTGTTGTTTTGTTATTTTCCTCTTGGATGATAATCTCAACTACTGGATTGGATTGCACCTTCGTAATTGATCTTTTCGACAATGAAATAAAAGATCAAAAGAACAGCGGACTTTAGTATTAGCTGCTTTAATAATTCTGAGTTGAATTCATTCGTAAAACCTCTCTATTGCAGAATTTTATCTTCAGTTGGTGTAGAGAGACAAGGAATTTCAGTCTCAACTAAAGGCTCGATTGTGAGAATTTTTATTTATTTGGTTTTGCTTTCTTAGTAAACTATCATACTTATTTATCAACCATTAGATTGCTTATGATGACTTTGAATTTGCACAGTGTCCTGTTGCTAGTGGAAGTGAATTTAGGATCCTACAGGATAAGAGTTCTGCTGTGGCAGAGGCCAAACAAGATTGTTGCACTGGTAATTTTAAAATCCTTGATTCCCCATTTGGAAATTTTCTTTTGCCTGTTATTCCTTCTCCCGCAGAATTGGTTGAGTAGTAGCTTCGAATCTGATACTGGTTCTACCTGATTTTTTAGCTGGTATGCTTTTGTGAGTGTTGAACTTTTTTGTATGATTGAGATATGATTACTGTATGAGACTTGTGTTCCAAACCTTATCCTATAGAAATGTTCTCTGTTAATATAAGTTTTTCCCGAGTGATTGGATATGGCCATTTGATAATAAAACTTAAAAAAGTTAAATGGAGATAAACTCTTTTTTGAAGCCCGAGTAATTTAGTCTCTATGCTTTAAAATTGTAACAATTTAGTTCCTATAGTGAAAAATATTATAAAGATTTAATATAATTTTTACCTCTATAGATTACAGAGCAATTTTTTATTGAAGTGTTACAAAATCTAGAGTTAAAAGGACTAAATTGTTTCATATTGAAATTTAGAGACCAAATTGTTATAAATAAAGGATCTATTGTTAGAAACTAAATTTAAGGATTGAAGGGCTAATTTTATGGTTTAGAGTTTAAAAAGTGTTTTTCAACCTTTCTGTGTGGTAGACTGTCAAATCATTTAATTCTGATCACTATGAATAGGCATATTCGTCCTACCCATCTCCATGTGTTTGGTTCTTGTGAATCTACCAATCTAGTATTGACAGGAAAAAGGGTGAACGAACTATTATGTTTTTTTTTTTTTTTAATTTTTCCATCTCAGAATCATTTGAGATGGAAAAGATTAGAGAGTTCGATGCCCAAACAAAGAAACGTGGCCATGTCTTGCTTAACAACTGTTTCTCCAAAAAGGAAAACTACTGTTATGAGAACATGTGTTGTATCAGGAATCTGATTTTTATTTGGATCTATATACTAAGGGAATAACAATCACCTAACTGAGGGGTTGCGTGGTGAAGTCCCCCATCTCTCGAAGGTCCTGAAGAGTTGGCCTTTTATAATTTTAGGAAACATTACCTCAATTATTAGGTATAGATATTATTATGCACGTGAATATCATATCAATCTAGGAACTAGCATTGCATTTGAAAATTTGAAATAAGCTAAAGTTTGTATTCTATGACTTTTCTGTGTCTCCTTCAAGCAATCTTACTTTTAATAGTACCTGGCTTTCTTAGGATAGATTAAATTACCTTCTTATAAGTGCAATACCTCATTCTACAAGATTTAGTGAATAAAACTATGTGGAACAAGCTGAGCTTCAAATAAGTTTTGATGGGAGAAGTGTGTTATTTTTTCTAATTTGGAGAAGATACATATTATGGACTAATTCATAGTCATTCACATAGTTATGGCTCTTCTACTAATTGGTTGAAAAAGGGAAAATACTTGACCAATGGATGAAGGAATATAGCCTATGGATGTGAAATGACGCAACTCATGAAAGAATCACAATCCACATATATAAAGGATGCTACACATGGAAGAATCATTTACCATTCATTCCAGCAATTCCCTACATAAAAGATTGGTTTATCTTTTGTGATAAGCCGTAAATAAAAATAAAAAAGCTTGCCCTTTTCCCAATGAAAAAATTGTATGAGGATAAGTAATAAAAATTTTGAACTTTGAAGATCAATCAAGTTTACTAGACTGTCAATCATTTTAGTTTTAGAAAACTAACTCTTTAACACTCACATAGGTGGTTCCTATGAAAAACATTGTATATGTTCTTTCATCTTAGCTTAATCACTTATAGAAATCTTTAAAAGCATAGAAAAACCACACTTGCACTATCTCGAAAATTTTAAAGGAAGTGCTCATTGAGACCGATCTGCCCTTTGAATTTAGATCTTAAGATCTTCTTACGCTCATAATTTTTTAGTTAGGCCTTTTGTAGGCGGATTTACAATTTTTTTTTACCTAATGAAGTCAATTGGGATAATTCCCTTGCAAAGTAGTTGTGTGGTTGTTTATCTTTGTCTGATATGTCGAGGTTTGCCATTATATACAATCTATTGTAGCCCTTCCCATGGGTGTTTGGCTATCACTCTGCATGCATATTCTAATCTAGGTTCTATTGTGAATCATGATGTTATATACGTTTGTTTGAAAGATTTTCAAGATGTAGCTTCACCTTCAAGAAATGAAAATGGAGTCACTTGTAGATTTTGAGTCTTCAGTACTAAATAGTCCATTCGCATTACAAGAACCTTAAAAAACGTCTAATATAATATAGTTCATAATTTCTTGTGTACTTTGAAATATCTTAATATTGTCAATATAACTTTCCTTTGGACTTGACTTAGATTGCTTGTATAATGACTTAACTTGCCTCTCTAGTCAACTTTGAGATTTTTACTTCAAGGTGTTTCTCTCTTTATCTTAATATTAATGCGAGTCCTTGTGAGTATAGTAAGTGAAATGAGAAAGAAGCTTTTCTTTAACGTCCCAACGAAACTCATTTGAAAAACGAAAAAAAAAAAAAAATCAAAATTCTTAGACACTTTGAAGTGTTTTTCTACTTAACATGTGTGTCAATTTTCATCAAATTTGAACACTCTTTACAAAACTGTTGAAAAATATTAATCCTAACTCAATTTTTTTATCTAATACTTCAAATCTCGTGAGGATGAATTTTACGTTCCAATTTAAGTTAGCAATGAAGACTATAGCAACAGTAGAGCTCTTCTTCACCTCTTTTGATAAAATAAAAAGGTTTTGTGTTTATCTCACTCTCTTTAGCGGCCTAACTAAGATACTAAATATGTTGTATTAATCTTTAATCGTCCGGAGAGAAATATCTAGAAATATCTCCTATTTAGAATCTCTTTTTATTATGGATATACAAATACTTTACATAAATACTGATAATAAATTTTTATTTTAGCACAACAAATGAGCATGAAAATTTAAAAATCTAAAACAGAAGGTATTTTTATTTAACAGAGGATTCTCACTTTTAATGTCCAATGAAGAGGTTGCGTTTAGGTCTAATGGAAATTTAACATTTAGTGTTGCATGACGGGTAATTATCTTCCATATTTGCAACTCAATACGTTTTTTCTTTTTTACCTTTTATGGTTGGAATAATTTTTTACTACATGATATCCATTATCCAATAAAAACCAGAGTTATATATTATAATTTAAAATTTAATAATTGATTTTGAAAAATGTTACCTTGGCTGTACTTTTGTACCCATCTCTGTTATAACTGAAATATTTACAGGCAGGTAAATCTTCTCTCTTATCTCCATCAATGGGCGGTAGATTCTTGGTAAGGTTCCAGTTCTTGTCAAGATTTTATTTTTAAAATATATTATTTATTTTTTAAAAAAATTAATAAATAATTTCATTTTCAGATAGAATTAAAATATAAATATAGTAATAAATTCATTAATATTTTATATGAGTGTATATTAGTAGGGACAGAGATAAAAGAATATAATTTCTGTCCTCAGTTTTATTTATGGGAAGAAGTCTTTCCCTATTCTCTCTTATTACCTTGTTTATATAAAGAATTTTTTTTTTTTTGTCTTGAGATGGGTCTGTAGAAGAATAAATGAGTTTAGTTAAATGAAAAATAAATGAGTAATTATAAATTAGTTAAATGAAGAATAAAGGAGGAATTATAAAGTAGAAATAAATGAAACAGTTATAGTTGAAATTATGTTTATGTAATTAAGTCCAGAAGATTTTATTCCATTTTGTTTGTTTGTTTTTTTTTTTTTTTTTTTTTTTTTTTTTTTTTTTTTTTTTTTTT
>NW_019268528.1:299686-309031 GCF_002738365.1 Cucurbita moschata
TTTTTTTTTTTTTTTTTTTTTTTTTTTTTTTTTTTTTTTTTTTTTTTTTTTTTTTTTTTTTTTTGTCTTTTCCGGCGGGTCATTTTAGTCGCAGTTTATCTTTTCCAATGTAACAATTTCTGTAATTTCTTGAAAATAAAATTTCCATTTTTTATTTTTAGGCACGATTCTGTAAGTGGAATCATATTCTTATCTGAAATAAAAAGCACCAAAACAGGAATCTGCACTAAGCTTAATTTTAATATAAGAAAAGTTTAATCTCTATACAAAAATATATTCTGAAAAAAAAAAACAAAGGATGTAATTTATCACTAAACCGAAGCGCCCGAAAAAGGTAAGAACGACTTCGATTAATCACTATACTAAGTTTCTGTTTAGGTGTTGAAATCAACGAGAAAATTAGCCGATTCTGCTGGAAACTCGCTCAAATTCTTTGGGTTTTCTTCAAAATCCCTAATTTCCTTTTTTATTTTTGAATAAATAATACTTTTTACGTGTTTTTCAGTCTCGTAGAAGCTTTTTCATGACTCAAGAACTTGCCTGAACCAGAGAGAGTTGCTTTTGCTCCGCGCCGGACCTTCTCATTGAATTAGAATTTGGGGCGTTTCAGTTGGTTGCCAGATGGGAAAGGTTGCAGTAGGCACGGCGGCGGTGTGTGCAGGTGCGGTTTGTGCGGCTGCGGCGCTAGTGGTGCGCCACCGCGTGAAAAACTCCGGTAAGTGGGCTCGAGCAATGGCCATTCTGAAGGAGTTCGAGGAAAAATGTGGAACCCCTATTGGGAAACTGAGGCAGGTGGCTGATGCCATGGCCGTTGAGATGCACGCTGGCCTCGCTTCCGAAGGTGGTAGCAAACTCAAGATGCTGATTAGCTTCGTCGATAATCTCCCAACCGGGTACTGCAAATTATACTTCATTCTGTTCCCTTTTGATTTGCCTTACTGAATTTTATTAGATCTGTTTGTTCAAGCCGTTTCATAATAATTAAACCTCTTGTTTGCTTGAACTAAGAAAATCTATGAACATTTTCCTCATTTCGTTTAGAATTTGTTGTTTTTTAAGCTCATGCAAAGGGCTTCATAAGACGATGAAGCGTTTTTCTTTGTTGTTTTGTTTGTATTTGGGGTCTTAATATAATGTTATCTCTCATGTTATTGCTGTCTTTACTGTGATTCAAAGTTTTAATAGAATACTTTGGTTCAAATTTTGAATGGCATATACCACCATGGATGATGTTCTTTTAAAAACGACACTTTCCTTATAAATTTAGAGATGAAAAGGGGCTGTTCTATGCATTGGATCTCGGCGGTACGAACTTTCGAGTGTTACGAGTGCAGTTGGGAGGGAAGGACGGTCGAGTTCTGAAGCAAGAATTCGAGGAGGTTTCGATACCTCCACACTTGATGATTGGGTCTTCAGAAGTTAGTATTCTCCCCTTGAATTTATAGTGTGGATTTGGTTAGGATGGAGCATAAGCTGAAGTATCTGGTGCTGGTTCTGTCAGGCTCTGTTTGATTTTATAGCTCAAGCACTTGCAAAGTTTGTTGCTAAAGAAGGTGAAGGCTTTTGCTTGGCACCGGGTAGGCAAAGGGAACTCGGTTTTACTTTCTCCTTCCCTGTGAGACAAATCTCGATATCATCAGGGGCGCTTATTAAATGGACGAAAGGCTTCAGCATCGAAGACACGGTTAATCCTAATTCCTTGAGCTTTATTCTTTTATTTTGATAGGTAGCCATTTTGCTGTCGTTTCGTCGGCGTTGGATCTTGATTGATACCATTTTAGGTTGGGGAAGACGTCGTCGGTGAATTAACCAAAGCCATGGAAAAATTGAAACTCGACATGCGTGTAACAGCGTTGGTAAATCCCAGGGTTCTTTGTTCCTTTTTCTGATGCTAATGCTCAATGTTGGGGGTGCATGTATGTTTTGTGCTGACTTAGTTCTTTCTGAGATATAGGTAAACGACACGATTGGAACATTAGCAGGAGGTCGATTCCATGATAGCGATGTGATTGCTGCTGTGATTTTGGGCACTGGAACGAATGCAGCTTATGTAGAGCGTGCCAATGCGATTCCCAAGTGGCACGGGCTACTTCCGAAATCAGGAGAAATGGTTAGTGAATTGTGAGATTTGTTATTACTTCTTCGATCGTAATAATCTTACAAATCGAAGACGAGTTCATAACTTCAATGTAGGTAATTAACATGGAATGGGGTAACTTCCGGTCCTCGCATCTGCCACTTACAGTATATGATCAAGAATTGGATACTGATAGCTTAAACCCTGGAGAACAGGTAAAATCATTCTTAATACAATTTTCATCTCAGCATCACTCAAAGAAATGGTTTTCTTGAACACCATCTCGATTACTACTCGCAGATTTTCGAGAAGTTGATTTCTGGTATGTACTTGGGAGAAATTGTTCGTAAAGTATTGATCAAGATGGCTGAAGAAGCGGCTCTCTTCGGAGAAACCGTACCACCGAAACTGAACATTCCATTTATATTGAGGTATACAATATAGCATCTGGCCATGTTCTTAGTGAAAATATAAAATCCATTGTCCATGATCATATTTAGCTGACTCGGGCTAGCCGACTAGTCGATAATGGATACTCGTCCCCATCCCCTCTGTTTCTGATTGATATTGGATTTGAGACTAATTCTTCAAACCTGAAGCTTAAATTTCTTACCTAATAAATGGTTAGATTGTATTATGGGCGTTTAGTTTATGCTCAAAAAAATTGCAGAACTCCTCACATGTCTGCGATGCACCACGATACGTCTCCCGACCTCAAAGTCGTTGGACGCAAACTGAAGGATATCTTGGAGGTTAGGCATCCAGCCATAAAATCAGTGACTTCAAAAGATCTCTTTGCTTTTGACAAGATTTACTCTCTCTTTTCCTTTTGCTTGGCTGCCAGATATCTAATACCTCCTTGAAAACAAGAAAACTCATAGTGGAGCTCTGTGACATAGTTGCAACACGAGGCGCTCGCCTATCGGCTGCTGCTATCTTAGGAATCCTGAAGAAACTGGGAAGAGACACAGTCGGAAATGGGGAGAAGCGGAGGTCTGTGGTAGCGTTGGATGGAGGGTTGTATGAGCACTACACTAAGTTCAGAACCACCATGGAAAGTACACTGAAGGAGCTGCTCGGAGATGAGGTAGCGGGAAACATCGTCATCGAGCATTCGAATGATGGTTCTGGCATCGGAGCTGCACTGCTTGCAGCCTCGCACTCTCAATATCTTGAGGTAGATGAGCCCTAAGGGGGGAAAAAAGATCAAATTCCAGATAGTATATTATGGAGTGGCAGAAGAAGCTTTAGATTTTTGTTGAATTGTCTGCTCTCCTTTGCATGTGTTATCACTTTCTGATGCCTTAGACTCTTCTAGCTCATGAGTTCTCTCATTCCTTTATTTATGGTTATTGAGAGCTAGACTCTTCTAGCTCATGAGTTCTCTCATTCCTTTATTTATGGTTATTGAGAGCTTACAAAATTCAGTCAGAGTTTCAAACTCTGATGCTCTAAGGATCATTTTTCGTGGTTGCTATGCAAATAAAACAGGGCATAAGCATAAAGCAATGTGGTTGTATTGCCATCGAATTTGGATGTTTTAACCAAAACATCCCAACAAGTGCCTTATCTTTTTTTAGCGATCGAGTTCTAGCGATTGAGTTCTTCAATTTTCAGTTGAGATATGCTCGAATTGGTATAAAAAAGGATCAGAAACCAATATATTTATTTGTGCAATTGTCATATTAGGCCAATGTATATTGTGAAAAAGACCACATTTATCAAATGGTATAACCAAATTCATAAACAGAATCATTAATCACTCACAATGGAAGATCAGTGGCCTCTGTGTACCCAATCGGCACCTAATCGGCGGCGTCTTTAAGAAGAACCGCTGCCACTGCCACCGCGGGCGGCAGATTGGAGTGAAACATTATTCAGCCGTTCCAGGGATAAAATCAGGGCCTGAGTGCCCAAATTCCCCTCCCCATGAGCCTTGAGCGACACATAAAGCTGCTGAGCCAATGCCAGTCCAGGAAGGGCGAGCCCCATATTCTGACATTCCTTCAAGCAAATTCCTAAATCCTTCACGAAATGGTTCACGAAAAACCCAGGTTCAAAATCCCTCTGCAAAATCCTACTCCCATACAAATCCAGCGATTTTGATCCTGCTGCCCCTGTGGATATGGCGTTCAAGAACAAACTCACATCAAGCCCTGCTTTGTGAGCGTAAATCATCCCTTCCACTAGCCCCACCATCGTTGAAGCTATGGTGATCTGATTCGCCAGCTTCGCAAATTGCCCTTTCCCACTCTCCCCCATGTAATTCACTTTCCCCAACAGGGAGAATAATGGGTTCAATCGCCGGACTTCGCCTTCGTTACCGCCGGCAAAGATCGCCAGAGAAGCGTTCTTTGCGCCGCGATCGCCGCCCGAAACCGGAGCGTCAACTGCCTTGCAGCCCTTGGCGGCAGTGGCCGCGGCGATTTCAGAAGCGAGTGAGGGTTCGGAAGTGGTCATATCTACGAGGACGCCGCCGGGGCGGAGGCCGGCTAGGGCGCCGGAGGTGGGATCGAGGAGGACGGAACGGACGTCGGAGGGGTAACCGACAATGGAGAAAACGACGTCGGATTGGGCGGCGACGGCGAGAGGGGAAGAGGCCAAATTGGCGCCCAAATCGAGAAGGGGTTGGGCTTTCGAGAT
Organism: Cucurbita moschata; assembly: GCF_002738365.1. Lineage (NCBI taxonomy): Eukaryota > Viridiplantae > Streptophyta > Magnoliopsida > Cucurbitales > Cucurbitaceae > Cucurbita > Cucurbita moschata. Next base: position 304,407 of record NW_019268528.1, read on the forward strand.
TGTGCGATTAAAGACGGTGAGTTTGAAGCCGGCTTTGATGATGTGAGAGCACATGGAGCAGCCCATAACGCCGGTGCCGATCCAGCCGACGCGAGTGGTTGTGGGGCTGACGATGTCGCCGGAAGTGGCCATTGTGCGGCGGAGGTAAGGGAGGAAGGGAAGGGATAGGGTGGGGTTTAGTTTGTGGGATTGAGTGTATAGGGATCGAAGAGAGATTTGCAGTGGCATCTCTACAATTCTTTTTCCCCTTTTAATCCATCTGAGGAACTTTCCCCCTTTTCTTTCATTTTTGGGACAAATTAATTAAATTTAATTTTTTTAAAAATATAACATGTATAACTAAAAGTTTATATAATTTTAAAATTTAAGACATACTAAATGAAAATAAATAAGGTAATAAAACTATTTCCGAATCAATCTTAAAAATATTTTCAAGAATCATATTCTCAAGCATCTAGCTCTCGAGCATCCTAAACAAAACTTTAAACCAAACAAAGGTCTATCGACATCATTTTGCTTTTGACTTTTCCCTATTGATATAACCTTAGATATATTAACTCCTACTCTTGGGCATTAGCATTACTAATACTTACGTTATTAACCATTTTTATGGGTCTTTCGAAATTTCTTTCCTCAACAATGATCACCAAACCTCATTCTCTAGTAACGAAAAAATGGGTCTAAGGTAACCATTTTGATTCTAAATCTAAACTCTCTAATTCAAATACCTGGTGACAGTAAGTTGTTATATGCCTCCCCCTAACAGAGAAAAATCAGTGTCATTATGTTCGTGTTAGTTTAAGAGAGAAAAATCAAGCAGCAACACCACCTGAATATATGAAACAGCAGAACATTTACATTACCAAAATTGAGCTGTTAGAACAAGAAGGAAGTCGTCACAAAAATTAATCAATGGAGAAGTTAAGCTGAATGAATGTATTTTCAATGATGAACCAAGCCATGGTATCTTCCAAGCAGATATCTTTAGAAATAACAGAACAGAATATGAACATGAAAACTGTAAAACCAGAGACCCAACACCAACATATTGAAGCCATCTATGATGCCAGAACATGGAGCAGGAAATTCCAAGTATCTGGCACTTGAGTATAGCTCATTCATGTACATTGAACAGGTCCATAATTATCAAAATCCAACACAACTTGTGTTGTTCAAGGGAAGCACTTTACCAAATGAAACAGAAATGGTATGCTTAGAATCACTCTTTAAGTGCATATATATGTTACTTGGAAAGTCAATCCAACCAAGCCAGAATAGATCATATGATGAAAGACTCCGCAGAACAAAGTCAATCCAAGCAAGCCAAAAAAGATCCCGATGAAAGACTCCACAGAACAAAACCGATGAGTGAAGAAATGTAAGAAAACCAAGCTCTGAGTATAACTCAACTGATTTGGGCATGTACTATTGACTAAGATGTCTAGATGTTGGTTGAGCTAAAAAGATCTCAGAGAACCGAAAAATTCAACTATGCAACTTTTCCAACCAATTGTCACCTCAAACTTCGAAGCCAGGCACCTCCTCCAGCTACAGAACAACAAAGAGGAATTGGAGTTGAACTAGAACTACAGGATCCTAACAACCAAAACCTATTTATCATCATGACTAGAAAAGATGGATCGAATCCATAAAAAGGTAATTTATTTACAACAGAAATGTTAATAATGTAGCCTAAACTTATTGTACAATTCAGCGTAACCTGAATGATAATTTGAAAACTTTGGAACTTCAGCCGACTGCACGATATTTCATTAATTAGAAGCAAACCTATAACACACGCCATACGTTCTACAATAGAATTCATGGTCTACTTATCTCAAACCTTAAAACCCAGATAACAAATTTTACTTGTACTCAAAATTTGGCACAGGCGGTGCATCAAAGCTCTCCAAAATTGTTGTTTCGCTTCCTCCACCCGACACTTCAGATTCCTTCTTCTTGCCTCCACCAAACCAACCTCCGAACCACGAGCCACTACCAGAATCTGAAGAAGACGACGACGGAGAAGAAGAAATACCTGCCAATTCCGCTTGTGGTAGAGACATGGAAGGAGCACGGCCAGGTAATTGGCCTGTAGGATACCCAGGTACACCACCCATACCAGCAGGCTCTTCAATCACAACAGGCATATTCTGTTGCTGGCTGAGGACTTTGTTTAGCATAATCCCAGCTCCTTCAATCAAAGCCAACAAGACGCCGCCGAACACAGCCGAACGAGCTGCCGATGCAGGTCCCTGTCGCATCTGGAGAAAACCGCCGGTAGCGGCACCGGCGATGATCGAGTTCCATGGATCCTCCTTCTGGCGGACATAGACCATGGTGCAATCGAAAGCAGAGAATAAGCCACCCCAAACGGCGAAGCTCCCGCCGACACGCGGCGCATTCATCCGGACGGCCTGAGAGCCGCCGATAATCCTGGATCCTTTGGGAGAATTGTAGAGACCTTTGATGAAGTGAAAGGCTGAACCACCTACGGCTCCCATGCCGAAAGCGCCGCCGATATCGTCAAGGATGCGATCGGGGCAAGGTTCCCTTGAGGTTTCTGGCGTTCCCATGGTGTCGATCTGATCAGTCTAGGGTTTTTCTCTGGCTTCTGCGTTCAGCTGCCACCGCCAAAACTCTAGCGTAGGTTTTGAAAGGAGTTTTAAAGAAAGTGTTTTAACGATATATATAAGTTTTTATTTAAGAAAAGAAACAAATAAATAATAATTGTTTTTAATACAAATATTAATTAGTTAATATAAAAATAAAATATAGTTTCGGCTCGGGCCTGCGTTTCTTCACCGACATGGACCAGTTTAGGCTCAAGCCTGAACTTTTGCACGGGCCTGAGATTCTTCATGGGCTAGGGAATGCCTTGGCTCGGGCCTGAGATTCCACATTGACTTGGGCCCGCTTCGGCTCGAGCCATAGTTTCTACACGGAATGGGCCTGACTTGGCTCGGGCCTCAGATTCTTCATTGATTTGAGCCTGATTCGGCTCGGGCCACGGATTCTTCATTATTTGGGCCAATTTAGCCCAGGCCTGAGATTCTTCAAGGGCATGGGCCCGTTTTGGCATGGGCCTCAGTTTCTTGATCAACTTGGACCTGCTTTGACTCGGGCCTCAATTTCTTCATCGATTTGGACCTGACATTCCTCATCGGCTTGGGCGTTTCGGCTCGGCCCTGGACTTGGCACGGGCCTCAGTTTCTTCATCAGTATGGGCCTGATTTGGTATGAGCCTCAGTTATTCATCGACTTGGGCCTGCTTAGGCTCGGGCCTGAGCTTCTTCATCGGTTTGGGCCCTAGAACGGGCCAGATATTCTTCATCAATATGGGCTTGCTTTGGATTGAGCCTATTTGTTTAGCACTGGGCTTTTTCATCGGCATGGGCCCTGACTCGGGCCTGAGTTTCTTCATCGACTTGGGCCTGCATTCGATTGGGCCTATTTTTGCTAGGACCTGAGCTTCTACATGGCATGGTCCCTGAATCGGGCCTGAGTTTCTTCCTCGACATGGGCCTATTTTTCAAGGGACTGGGCTTCTTCATCGGCATGGGCCCCGACTCGGGCCAGGGTTTCTTAATCGACTTGGGCCAGTTTAAGATTGGGCCTAGTTTTCTAGGCCATGGGCTTTTCCACCGGCATGGGCCCTGGCTCGGGCCTGAGTTTCTTCAATGACTTGGGCCACTTTAAGATTGGGCCTACTTTTACTAAGGCCTGAGCTTCTTCGTCGGCATGGGCTCTGACTCGGGCCTAGATTTCTTCATCGACTTGGGCCTCTTTACGATTGGCCCTACTTTTTCTAGGGACTGGGCTTCTTCAATCGCATGGGCCGTGACTCGGGCCTGAGTTTCTTCATCGACTTAGGCCTGCTTTCGATTGAGCCTAGAGCCTGAGCATCATTTACGCATGGGCCTGAGTTTCTTCTTCGACATGGGCCTGTTTTAGATTGGGCCTATTCTTCTAGGCACTGGGCTTTTTCATCGACATGGGCTCTGACTCGGGCCTGAGTTTCTTCACTGACTTGGGCCTGTCTTCGATTGGGCCTACTTTTTCTACGAACTCGGCTTCTTCAATGGCATGGGCCGTGACTCGGGCCTGAGTTCCTTCATCGACTTGGGCCTGTTTTCGATTGGGCCTATGGCCTGAGCATCATCATCGGCATGGGCCTGACTCGGGCCTGAGTTTCTTTATCTACTTGGGCCCTGTTTCTATTGGGCCTATTTTCACGGGCCTGGGCTTCTTCATCGGCATGGGCCCTGACTCGGGCCTGAGTTACTCCGTCAACTTGGGCTTTTTTCGATTGGGCCTAGTTTTTCTAGGGCTTGGGCTTCTTCGTCGGCATGGGCCGTGACTCAGGCCTGAGTTTCTTCATCGACTTGGGCCTATTTTTATAGAGACTGGGCTTCTTCAACGTCATGGGCCGTGACTCGGGCCTGAAATTCTTTATCTAGTTGGGCTTATTTTTCTATGCCCTGGGCTTCTCCATCGCCATGGGCCGTGATTCGGGCCTAAGTTTCTTCACCGACTTATTCCTGTTATCTATTGGGCCTATATTTCTAGGCCCATAACCTCATCATCGGCATGGGCCGTGACTCGGGCCTGAGTTTCTTCATCGA
>NW_019268528.1:309605-328139 GCF_002738365.1 Cucurbita moschata
GGCCTGAGTTTCTTCATCGACTTGGGCCTATTTTTATAGAGACTGGGCTTCTTCAACGTCATGGGCCGTGACTCGGGCCTGAAATTCTTTATCTAGTTGGGCTTATTTTTCTATGCCCTGGGCTTCTCCATCGGCATGGGCCGTGATTCGGGCCTAAGTTTCTTCACCGACTTATTCCTGTTATCTATTGGGCCTATATTTCTAGGCCCATAACCTCATCATCGGCATGGGCCGTGACTCGGGCCTGAGTTTCTTCATCGAGTTGGGCCTGTTTTCCATTGGGTTTATTTTTTCTAGGGACTGGGCTTCTTCAACGACATGGGCCGTGACTCGGGCCTGAGCTTCTTTATTGAGTTGGGCTTGTTTTCCATTGGGCTTATTTTTTCGAGGGACTGGGCTTCTTCAACGACATGGGCCTTTTACGATTGGGCCTATTTTTGCTGCGTCTGAGCCTTATCATCGGCTGACTCGGGCCTGGGTTTCTTCATCGACTTGGGCCTGTTTTCGGTTGGGCTATTTTTCTAGGCCTTGGGCTTCTTCAACGGCATGGGCCGTGACTCGGGCCTGAGTTTCTTCATCGACTTGGGCCTGTTTTAGATTGGCCCTTTTGTAGACCCTGGGCTTCTTCTCGGCATGGGCCCTGACTTGGACCTAAGTTTCTTCATCGACTTGGGCTTATTTTTGCTCGCCTGCACTTCATCATCAGCATGGGTTTCTTCATGGACTTGGGCCTGCTTTCGATTGAGCCTATTTTCAAGGGCCATGGCTTCTTCATCGTCATGGGCCCTGTCTCGGGCCTGAATTACTTCGATAACTTGGGCCTTTTAGAGTGGGCCTATTTTTCTAGGGCCTCGGCTTCTTTATCGTCATGGCCCTGACTCGGGCCTGGGTTATTGGTTCGACTTGGGCCTTTTTTTGATTGGGCCAATTTTTTGCTATGGCCTGAGCTTCTTCATCGGCATGGGCCCTATCATCGTCGGCATGGGCTCTGACTCGGGCCTGAGTTTCTTGTTCGACTTGGGCCTGTTTTCGATTGGGCCTGTTTTTGCTAGGTGCTGAGCATCATCATTGGCATGGGCCCTGACTCGGGCTTGAGCCGGTTTCGGCTCGGTACTGAGTTTCTTCATCGACATGGGTCTGTATTGTCTCGGACCTGATATTCTTCATCGGCTTGGGTCCGTTTTTGCTCGGGCCTCTGTTTCTTCATCGAATTGGGCCTTCTTTGGATCGGGCATGAGATTCAGATCATGCTTGGGCCTGTTTTGTCCCGGGCCTGAAATTCTTCAATGGCTTGGGCATGTCTTTACTCGGACCTGAGCTTCTTCATTCATCGGATTTTGGCAGTTTTGGCTTGGGCCCGTGTTTCTTTATCGGCTTGGGTATGTTTTCTTCGGCTTGGGCATGTTTTTACTTGGGCCTGTGTTTTTCCATCGGCTTGGACATGTTTGGTTGGGGGCTTAAGTACTCCAGGCTTGGGCTTCAGTCACGGCTCAGGCCTGACTTCTCCTGTGGCTTGGACCTGAGCTTCCACATCGGCTTGAGCTTTGCTTTCGGCTTGCTTCTAAATAAGTTTTGGCGCCAGTAGTACAACGTTGAGCTGCATACCTCTCATCTTCCTTGACGACGACGCTCTTCACTGCCATTGCTTGATTCGTACATGGAGGACGGCGCGAATCTGAGCATATACAAGGCCGTCAGAAGCATAAAACGCAGGGATAATACTCTCTACAACGCTCTCAGGTCAATCTACGAGGACTCTATCTTTGTCGGCGAGATCGCCCAGCTATGGCCGGAGCTTCCTCTTTTAGCAAATCTCCGTTGCGGCCTTTGGTACTCGCCGAAGTTTCACTGCAATTGTTACTTCAAGTCCACCGACGGCCACAACAACAACTGGTCTTTCAATACTTCCCGCCTTAATCTTCACGTCGCGCAATTGGCTGGTACATCCTCTCTTTTCCCCTTTCTGTTTTTCCTTTATTTTCCTAGCCATTAAGGTACAAAATTCACAGAGGGCAGAATTTCGGCATCGGCTTCTTAATTTTGTCCACTTTGAATGTTTGTAATGAAGACTCAATGCATGCGTTTGGCGACATGTTTACATTTCAGAAGTGTTTATGTGATTCGCTTCTTTGTTTGATGGGTAGGACAGGACAGAAGGGAGGGTGTATTATAGTTGATTCCACTCGAAGAGGGAAGCGCTTTCCTGATAGTATGTCCAAAACAATACCCATTTGGACTTGTGTTTTGAATCGGTCTATAAGCAAACATTTAAACAAAATCCATGGCAGTTCGTTGGAACAAGGGGTGAGTGTTTTCTATTCTTTTTTCTGCTTGTTATCGTTTGGCAGCCTATGATTCTGTGCAAGTCTAGATCAAGTCCCTCTCAGTCGGGTATAAGTCTAAAAGTAAAAACCGATGAAATTGATTGAAACAAGTCTGTTTGATAGTTAGCAAGTAGTTTGGATTTCAAAAAATTGGTTCGTATATCAGTTTTTTTCTTCTGTTTTTGTGTGTTCATCTTAAACTGGCCCGCTTACCACGTCTCTTGGAACAGGAGCCTTCCACTTCTGACGTGCTCACTGAAAATGGAAGGGAATCTGCTGTTAACTGGGACTGTTCCTTGCATCTTCCCCTGTGGGTTTCTCAAACCGAGAAAGCTGCTATTGAGGAACGCCTTGAAGAATGGACAAAGCAGTTAGATGAATGTGGAGCTGATATTGCCACACTAGCATCAATCTTGAGAAAGCCATTGCGCCCCTTGTGGATTTCACAGAGATCAGTTATTTGGTTAAATGAAGTACCAGATCACGATTCCTGGGATTTCACCCCCATTATACTTGTTTCGGCTTCGTTCTCTACTGGTGTGGTTCAACAAAGGACCACCACAGAGTTCAGCTGGAACTACATTTCGGGAGCGGGAGATGATGAAGAAAGTTGGGCAAGAGGCCTGTCTCCTAATCTATTTTGGAATCACGCATATGATCTTATGAGCTCTGGACCTGATGTCTGTAATCAGAAGGTAGCTGAAATCGTTGAAAAGGACAGAGTTTATCGAGCTCTAAGGGGGAATGATGCACCTCAGATCAGTGTTAAATCTCAGAAGGTGGGCGGATCGTCAACTCAAGTCCCATCTATCGAGCAAATGTTATCTTTAGATATATCTGATACTGAGCTAGATGCAAAATCTTCTGATGGAAATTGTGCATTATCGTGGCTTGGTTCAACTAGCCTTGCAATAGGCTCATCTCAACATGGTATTTCCTGTGGTTCAGCTTTCAAGAATTGCATTATTGTCTCTTGACTTTGCTCATCTGTTGATTACTTTTGTTTTTCGTGCGTGCAGCTGTGACTGCGTGCGATGTTGATTGCATCTTAAATTGTGATCAAGAATCGCTATCTGTTTGCCTTCTGATTGCTGATGCATATCTTCATCTACCTATGGCTGTGAGTATGAGAAAATAATAGTGTAAACCTTCTTGGTATGCACACCAATTCAACTTGTTTAACAGCTTGTGCTTTTCAGATGTCAAAACTGGATCGCTTTTCCCTGTCAAGAAGCCTTCCTGCTGCAGTAGATTTTGCGAAGTCCAATCTTAGTGAAGGAAAAAGACTTCTAGTTTGCTGTAGCAATGGTGAGAACTCCCTTTATTTTCCTACAAATATGATAAATTCACCTATTTGAGATGAAAATGTTAGTTCAACATATTTCTGATACTTCTGCTAAGCAATCTCTTTCGTTCGTTTACGTGCAGGAGAAGATATTAGCGTATGTGTTTGCTTGGCAATACTGACTTCTTTATTTGATGACAAAGGTACTTCGGCCGAATGTGTTTCTTCCGAACTTTCTTGAAGTACACCAATATATTCATTGTGTACTCTTTTCATTTATTCATCTGCCCTTTATGAGAAGAAGAGGTGTTATTTTATCATTTCTTTTCCATTATTTATGTTAGAAATCATGAATCTCTACACTGGTATAATATTATCCACTTTGAGCCTGAGTTTTCATGGCTTTGCTTTTGGTTTTTTTTGAAAGGCCTCATACGAATGGAGATAGTATTCCTTACTTATAAACGCATGATCATTCCCTTAATTAGTCGATGTGAGACTCCCCACCAACAATCCTCCCCTCGAACAAAATATACCATAGAGCCTCCCCTAAGGTCTACCCTCAAACAGCCTTCCCTTAATTGAGACTCGACTCCTTTCTCTAAAACCCTCGAACAAAGTACACCCTTTGTTCGACACTTTGAGTCACTTTTTTACTACACCTTCGAGACTCACATGATGATTTTATTGACATGGCTAAGTTAAGGGCATGACTTTGATACCCTGTTAGGAATCACGAATCTCCACAATGGTATGATATTCTTCACTTTGAGCGTAAGCTCTCATGGCTTTGCTTTTGGTTCCTCCAAAAGGCCTCATACGAAGGGAGATAGTATTCCTTATAAACATATGATCATTCCTTTAATTAGACAATGTGAGACTCGCCACCAACAATCCTCAACAATTTGGATACTTTGCGATAGATGGGTATTTTCCTTCGGCAAATGAGTTTCTTAAGTAAAATTTTGATCGAAAAGGGAATGAAGTGAAGTCAAAGAGGGTGTAAGGATTGTATCAAAGTCGAATTTCCTTAAGCTACCAAGTAGAATGTGTTGAATTAATGTGTGAAATGTTGTTTTTCGCATATGAGAAGAGCAACTATCTCCCTACTTGTATGCACAAAGGGTAGAATCTTATTCCCAATAGGAGAATATGTTGCTTTCATGTATTTGATCATTAGTAACTGTGTTAAATCACATCAGGAACTTTTGATGGCGGGAAATCTTTCAACAAGACGCGCATAACGAAATCGGATATGAGAAGACGACTCGTATACATCTGTAAATTTGCAACAAATGCAAGGCCTTCCAGAGGAAATTTGAGGCAGGTTTTCAATTTTCTAAGTGGGGGAAGAACTGATTAACCATCCCTTTGTTGCTGTTAACAGAGAAGCTGCTTCAACATCACAGGTTTTTCTTCTTACTTATTATTATTGCTTTTCTTTTACTATCTTCTGCCTCTTGGACTGTTGATGAGGCCAAGATCCCCTGATGTTGCGAAGATATTGCTTGCCTTGCTTTCTTTTTTAACGAATGATTTTAGAGATTCTTATTTATTTTTTTAAAAAAATTAAGCCGACCCCTTGGGTAGAATTTCGTTTATTATGCATCCCATTTTAGAGAATGTTAGAGTACGAAAATGTAACTCAAGCCCACCGCTAATAGATATTGTCCGCGTTGATCTGTTATGTATTGCCGTTAGCCTCATGATTTTAAAACACATCTATTAGGAAGAGGTTTCCACACCCTTATAAAGAATGTTTCGTTCTCCTCTCCAACCGATGTGGGATCTCACAATCCACCCCCTTAAAGGCCAACGTCTTCGCTGGCACACCGTCGAATGTTTGGCTCTGACACCATTTGTAATAGCCTAAGCCCACCCACGAGTAGATATTGTCCTTTTTAGGTTTTTACTTTTAGTCTTCCCTTCAGGGTTTCGCTAGGTAGAGTTTTTCACACCCTTGTAAAGGATGCTTTGTTTCCCTCTTCAACCGAGGTTAGACGTGTTAAGTTGATTTTAAACGGTTAAAAATATGTTTCCAGTGATCTTTGAACCTGCCAAAAGTGATTTTCTCCCGACATTTCCTTAGTTAAATGACTGTTGACCTGATAAACTGTCATAGTTTAAATAAACTGCTGTCTTTTTCTGTTACCCAATTTTTGTTATCATTCTTAATAAAAGTTGGGGGGAAATAAAGTACATAGGAAAACAAGACGTTTTTACTTGATATAATATAAAGTATTTATTTTCTCCGTAATGTGTATAGCTAAACTTATTGAATCTATCTCACTAGGGACGAACAGCACGCTCAGAAGGCCCAGCTTGTCGCATCATCTGATTAATAATAAGAGCATAAGGATAATATTAGCTGCTATATATATATATAGATATATATATATATATGTTTAGATAGATAGAGAGAGAAACCTGAAAGTACTGCTCGAATTTACGACGTAAGATAGTGTATTCATTATGTATCCGTCTTACAGCAGCCTTAACCCTATCATCAAATAAGAACACGTTAGGGCATGCTCGAGTTTACTGGAAGATTCGAACCTTTTTACTTTGTGCATTTCAATTTTAGTACATTTTGAGACTGATCTAGAAGGTAAAATCTAAGGTCCGAAACAAAGTAAAAATGAAAGGTAAAATGTAATATTACCTCTCCACGTCTTCGTCTCTACAACCATGAATTGCTTCATCTATTTCGTTGCTCACTTTAATGGCCCCAATACTACATAAATCATCAACAGTGGAACGTTCATAAGAAAAAATAGGATTTTAGACTTTTAATTTTGTATCTAATATTTTTAGGGACGAAAATTGTAATTTTGAAAGATTTAAAGACCTGGCGCTCGCTCCCTTAAACTTATGAAGTGGCCTCTCCAGTGCACCCGGGTTGCACGAAGGTGACCTCCTGTGAAAAAGACAAAAAGGGGCAATTTAGCTTATATTACTTTTTAGTCCCTAATATTTCAAAACTTTCAAATTTAGTTCCTTTTATGTATTAATTTTTTCAATTTAGTCCATTATTATTATTATTATTATTATTATTTTAGGCCTTACAATGCATTTTGTAGGGTAGCTATACTCTGGGTTGATTCCCTGAAATACGTAGTGAGAACCCTCTCTAGAAAGTGTGGATCGTCGTCACCTAATCGCTCCACGTGGATAAATTGTTCACCTAATATTCCCTGCAACAATAATATAAATTATTTAATGTTTATATTTTAAAAAGCTTCCAATTACAAATTTTATTTATTATTATAATTTAAAATTCATGTCAACGTTTTTTATTCATCACAACATTCATTATATTTCAAAAAATTCCACAAAAACTCTTCAATTAAAAACGAGAAATAAAAAAAATTTTAAAATTTATGAACAAAAATAAAAAGTAATTTAAAAATCATTAAAAAATATAAAAATAAAAGAAAAGAAAAAAAGACTGACCTCATCGAAGAATGATTGCCTCATGGTGGAAATCCGTCGATTCAAAGCAGAATTCGCCATGGCTTACAATGAAGAAAAAAGGATGGCAATGCTTATTATATATAAATTAAAAAAAAAAGGAGGGAAATCCCAAATTTAAAAAAAATAAAAATAAAAAAAACGGTTACAAAAATTGAAAAAATAAAGGCAGTAACTAATAAGTGTAGTAATTATGAGAGGAGTGACAAGTTGCAGGCATGCAATTCCATAAAATGAGAATTAAAAAGAATCAATTGTATAAAATCTCAGTGAAATTAAATTTTGGGAAGAAAAAGATCAGAGGTTCGCATACTCACAGATCTGGTAATAAATGAACCCAGATTTCGGTGTCTTTCAGTTTCGTTTACAAAAGCCATGTTCCTTTGACAATTTCAGGATCTACAAATTTATGGCAACTTATTAATAATAACTTAGATTTCTTTTTTAATGAATGAATGATTTATATGGCCTACTATTCGTGACTTTTTTTCATTTCTTAAATGGTTACTGTATTAATTCGAGATTGTACTGAAATTAAAAGGACAAAACAAAAAAAAATTGTAGGCGGAGGACGTACGAGACCTTACAATCCAACCCAAATGCAAAAATTCTATTTGGGACATGAGTCACTGCGTTCGATAGGAAAACACCTTGAGGTGGTTTCACGAGATAATCTCTATATTATACTTTTAAAGAAAAATATATTTTATGGAATAATTTTAAATTTAGAGATATTTATTGGAATATATTTCGAATCTTTAAAATATTTAAAGAGATCACAAGCTAAACCAATCTAATAGCTTATAGAAAGTTTCTACAGATAATTCTTAATTTTATTTTTATTTAAAAATTTCGAAATGATTTTTTTTTTATAATTTAACGTATTATAATAAATATGATTTAAAAATTTCGAAATGATTTTTTTTTTATAATCTAACGTATTATAATAAATATGATTGGGACTATATCATTCGTTAGATTATAAATTTAATTCATATAACTTAAAATAATAACTATTAGTATCTAAAAATTTAATAATTAAATTTTAAAAAATATATATTAATTTAGTAAAAAAAGATGAGAGATAGAGATGAAAGTTGAGACATTTCAACCAAAAGAAAATTTGATATTAGTAGTGAACATATTACATTGTTTTGTTAAAAGTCAAATAAAAATCTTAAATAAATACAAATTTATAGCTAATATAAGAAAAATTAAAATTTTTAAAAATTTATTAGATATAGTCCAAAATTGATTCTAAGACCAAAAGATGGTGTTTGGACGATTTGTAGTTCAACCAACCACCTGCTATTTCAGGTCCATTAAATTTTATGGCTATTACTTTTTCCTTTTTATTTATTTATTTATTATTATTATTTTCTCTCTTTGGAAGATAAAATGGGTGACTAATTTTTTTGAAACATTTTCGAAAAATCTTTACTAATAAAAGGATGAACATGACATGCTTTGAATTAGCCCACGCGTCAGAGAAAAATTGAATGGTTGAGAAAATGTAAATCACGCTAAAGTTTGATTCTTTTTTCAAATAAAATAATTTTACTTTTTATTTTTTATTTTTTAAAATTATGTTAGTTTTCTCGTTTTTTTTCTTTTTTTATTTTTACTGCTCTTGAAGAAATATTTAGATTCTTTCCAATATTTTTTATTTTTTATTTTTTAAAATTTTTAAATTTGACTTAAATTTTAAAGACGCTTATAAAATGCTAGAAATGAAATTGCAAAAGTTATAAGTGAATATTATCTATAAATTTTTTTTTTTTTTTGAAAAAATCAATTATTAAAATGACTTGAAACAACGACAAAATTATAAAGTAGGATTGAAAAGCATTCGCTAACTTCACCGCCACAAGAATTCATTGCCTCGTTTTCTACTTTGAAAATTCAGAATTGAGGAAACGAATCTCCATATAGATAATAAAAAAGAAAGCTGAAACATCCTTTATAACCGTGTGGAAACCTTTCCCTAGGAGACCTGTTTTAAGGTAGGAAACTCGAAAGAGAAAGTCCAAAAATAACCATATTTACTAACAATGGGCTTGAGCCGTTACAAAAACTCACCGAGTAGACGAAAAAAACCACTTGTCACTTTAATTATGCACTACTCTGACGTTGTCCTCTTTCCTAAATTATTATTATTGTGAATAAATTTAAATTTTAAAAATTAAAATATATAATAAACCTTAAATTTTGAGGGCATGCGTACATTTATTCATAACATGTTACTATTAAATCAATTTCATATACGCATATCAATGCTTAAAATAAAATAAACCCTTCTCGATAATATCCAATTTATGTCAATTAATTAAAAAAAAACTCATGAATCGTGGAGAAAACCATGTGAGTAGATGTAACCACACATTAAGCTATATTTTCATAGAATAAAAATATATATAAACAATTAAATAATCTCATGTGACTAAATTAATTAGTTAATTAATATCTTCACTCATCTTTTTCTTTATTTTTGGGAACTCTAGAATAATTAATTAATAATCCATTTGAATTAATGGTCTAATCTCATACTAGAATTTGAATTAGGATTCAACGTGTGTCCAGACATTTGTGGACATGGTCTTGGTTTAGACACATTAGAAAAATTCTCAAGACCTTATCAAACACAAGGGTTCTTTGGAATTTTTATGATTGAATCACCGAAAATAAAATGCATTTTGTTAGTATAAGTAACAACTTTCAATTCAAATCTTTTATTAGTCGTCCTATTCTCCGATTTTTCGTTTATTTATATACCTTTCATTTACTCGGATATCATAAATTAATTATTTTTTATTCTATTATTTATTTTTAAATGAAAATGGATAAATTAATTTATAAAGCAGGAATATTTAATCGATCATTTTTGTAGACGTGAAGCGCTTGAATTCTCACGCAGGTTTATAGTATTTAATTTTTTTAAAAATATTAAAAAAATAATAATAAATAAGACCCTACAGCCCGCTTGCCTCCAAAATTGGTTATAATAATAAACTCCTCTTTTCTCACTCCACTATTTTCTTTTCGAGAAATTCTGGAAATAAAATTAAATAAGACAAAATAGGACGAATTTCATTAAAATATCTGACAGCTACTTTTCGTTAGATTAAAATAAAAAATAAAAAAATAAAAAAGTGCTTGATAATTTTTTTAAATAATTATTAAAAATGTTGAATTTGAATATTGCGTTAATAGTTATTTATTAAACAGTTAATTTGTCAAAATATTAGGTTTATTTTAAATTGATTGTTATATAATTTTAATTTATAAATAGTAATTATCACTATAGTTTCTTTTGTATATATAAAAAAGTAAAGTACAAAATTAGAATTATCTTTAAAGTGAAATGAGATCCAAACTACTTTTTTACCTTTGTATTTCACTTAATAGATTAATTTTAATCTTGAACTTTTCATGTAAATTAAAAGTTTACTAATTGAAATTTTGAATAATATCTACACATTTTTTAATTTTTAATTTTGACTTTTTGACAAATTTAAAATTTTTTAAAATTAATAATTTTATAAGATAGACATTTAAATTTTATGTTTAATAAAATTGTAAATTATTAATGAATTAAATTTTTAAATTTTTAAAAGTTTAACTATATTTATAAATTTAAAAGTTATAAAAATAAAAGAAATTTTAATAATTAAATTTGTAATTTAATTACATTGTAATGGCGGTGGATGCAGTGGTAGGTTCAACCAAATAATAAGCATGGGAAAGGAAGAGAGAGAAATTATATACTAAGGAAAAACATAGCACACGAGTAAAAAAAATATAAATTAATAAAGTTTGTCATATGATTTAAAAAATGACACCTTACAAATGTCTAGACATTTTCCTTTTAGCTAACCCATTTTAAAAATATTCATAAAATTTTAAAAATAATATTAAAAATTAGAAATAATCTATGAAATATCGATGACGATCTTCATCTGCATATTGACCGTAAATACAAAGGATATTAATATTGTTTTAAAAATTTTATGAGTATTTTTTTTAGACATAATACTAACTATAAGGTATTTTTTTTATTTTTTTTTTAATGAAGAGCAGTAACGAAACTTTTTAAAGTTTAAAAATATTATCGAACTTTTTTTAGAAAGGTAAAGGGCGATTAACTACTTTTAAAATTTTAGAAATACTTTTTTAAACTGACTGTAATCATATTTTTTAAATTAAAAAAATAAGGATATTATTAAATTTTTTACAAATTATTATTATTATTTTAGTTTACCTTATAAACTACTTATAAAGTATTATTAAAATTTTTAAAAATTTAGTAATATTTTTTTAATAATTGTTTTCAGATTTTAAAAATTATTTTAGATTTCAAAAAAGGAAAAACTCTAACCAAATAACAAAACAAATAAAGTATAAAATAATGTTTAAAAAGCCTACAAGGCCTATATTGTCTTTAATTTTATTACTAAATCAAATTTTAAATTTAATGGGATAAAATAAAAATGTAAAACAAAAAAAACGGGAGAAATGTGGTTAAGTTAAAAGTAAATCAAATGTATCTGTCCAAATGTTTTTTTTTGTAGGTCTAAATTTGTGATTAAAATGTGAATTATTTGAGTACATTATCTTTTAATTTTGGGTCAAAAAAATTATTGATGGGAACAAAAATCTTCTATCAAACTTCATGATTATTTTAGATATTAAAAAATTCAAATTAATTATTATATATAGGATAATATATTGACAAAATAGTTTATAATAATTGCCTTGGCATCTCTTACGAATAGAACCTGCTATCTACTCCATTCCCTTAGTTTCTAAACCACTCTCTCTTTTTCTCTCTCTCTCAAATTCTCTCAATCTCTGCAATGGCTGCCGTTTCTGTGTCGGCTGAGACTACGCGAAACTTAGCAGCGGCCTATCCAATTGAATTTCTGTTTGACCTCGACATGGTTCTGTCCGGCGCCGACGACTTCGGTTGCTGTCAGATCAGCGCTTCGGATTCCCTTGTGGCGGATTTGCCGACGGTGGTGGCCGATGTTTGTGCCGTTTGTTTGGAAGATTTCCGGCCAGATGAGGACGGAAAACAAATCCCCTGCGGACACGTGTACCACGAATCTTGTATTTCCTCTTGGCTCGCAGTCGCCAACTGTTGCCCTCTCTGTCGGTGCCTCATCGCCGGTCAACCGCCGGAATCGCCTTCTTCAACTTTGATCCGACGGTAGAGCTTTTTTTCGTAGATCGCGAGGATCGTTCGATCAAGTAATGTCTGGTTCTTAATTATTGTGATTGCAACTCTTCCCGAAATTAGCTGAAAATTGAACAGACCTGTTCCTTCCTCTGTCTCTGTCGAAATTTGTTTTACAATGTTCCATGAATTTCCCTAACTTTCAATTTTTGGTATCAACATATGTTTTAAAAAGCCATAAAAAGATTTTAATTTTATCAATTCATTGACTCAATTTAAATGACACATTTAATCTGTTAATTTTTTAATTTAAAGAAATATCCGATAAAGTGAACCATCTTCCATTTTTAATTTTATATCTATTATACAAAATTATAAATATTATTGTTTTAATATAAAAATCCATCTTAAATTTAATTTTTAAATTAAAAAAATAACACCCCATATTATATATGTTTTGCATACGTGTTTGATAGTTGAACTTCAACTAAAATTGAAATTATTTTAAAATGTTACAAATCACGAAAATTAAAAGTTAGAAGACTAACAGTTCAATTAATTATTTAAAAAAAAATGATGAACATCGTTGACAAATTTATTACGATAATTAATTATTATGATTTTATAAGTTCGGGGTAAAATATCTTAAATTATAAAATTCGAGTATATAATTTAGATAATTTCTATTGGTATGTTTTGTTTTCGATTTATTTTCAGGAATTTAATTATTTTATATTTATTTTAGAATTTGTTTTGCAAAGCCAGTTGTTCGTCAGTTTGTGGAGCAACGTGTCACAATCAAGTGGCCAAGAAGGTCAATCATGACTTGTATAGTATTGAGTGTGGCGGCACCATTAAGTTAAGGAAAGGGTAAAGGAAATTCTTATTTATCCATTTTTTTCCCAAATTATATTGTGAGTTTCTAGAAACCTAAATGATTATATATCATATTATAATGATTTAAAAAAAAAGTTAAATTTTTTTATGCAACTTAAAAGGTTTGGTATTACCTATAAAATTTAATTTATAACAATTTATAACAAATAAATATATAAATTTACAACAATTTAGTTTTTATCCTTTAAAATCTGTAACAATTTATTTTTTATATAAAAATATTATTATAATTTAATTTTTTTTTTTTACACATATGGGTCAATAACTAAATATATTTGTAACCTTTTACAATATAATAATTGATTTATTGTATAAATTTTAAAAATCTATTTTCTCTGATAAATTTTATTGTTATTTTGATTAAATATGGTATATAATAGTTATTAAAATTTATCAAATGTGTTTAAAAAAAATAATTAACGTAAAAGTATGATTTATAAAATAAATAAAGTTAAAAGTGCAATTGACAATTGGTCCTATAACAATAATGCAATTAGGTGGCGCATGATGCATAGGTTCTCACTAATAAAATCTAGACACGATTAAAACAATTCTCAAACCAAATTGATTTTTTTTTTATATGAAATATAATACAAATAGTATTTATGTTATAATTCATGCGAATAAGTTGATTAATTTTTATTTAATTCAAAAAAATATGCATGAATCCAAACGTTATTCAACTAACTAAAATATATATATTATCTATAATAAAAATTAATAATAAACAAGAAACATTTTTTTAATATATTTTCAAAGTTGTAGCTTTCAACGATGTAAGCGTAAATGGAAAAAAAAAACATTTTTATTTAATTTAATTCATAAAAGTCTCCTTCATTTTCAAAAAGAAGTTTCTATATTTGTATAAATATAAAAGATTTTTGCGAATTTTTATTGAATTAATATTTTGAAAGGTATATTTAAGCTCATGAATAAATAAGATTTTCATAAAATATTTATCAATTAATTTAATAATTTAACTAGTTTAGACAATATAGGAGACTCTGTAGGATACTATTATGATGTACTCCTGTAATAAAAATTTTAATATAATAGGGTGGAATGATATTTATAATAAAAGTTAAATAAATTTATTCCAAAAATATAATCATTTATTTTTAAAATATCGAGCTATTTTATTTTTTAAATATATAGAAATAAGCTCATAAAATTATTGGACTTAACTCTATTAATTAGTATCCAGCTACCTTTTATTTATTATTATTATTATTATTTTTACAACAAATCAAATTTATTGAAATTATGTCATAGTTTCACGGTTGACAGATAAAAGATAATTATTTTATTTTTATTTTTTAAAAATGATGTTATTCAAATGGGCTCCTAAAATAATTGCGATAAGTTTAATATAAAAATATATTTTACACTTTATCTCTCCTTTAAGTAGTATTTATTTATTTATGCTTTTGTTTCATGGATGGAAAAGAGATTCTTCCTTTTTTTTTTTCTTTTATAAAACTAAATATTCTTGAAGTTAGTACAGTTGGTTACTCGAACATGAAATTTGGCACGGACTGTTCATCTTCACCACCAAATGCATCCATTTTCTTCAGTGCCAATGCTACAGATTCATGATGCACTGAAATTGCTTATAAGTGCCTAGAGATTCCGTATGTTTCATTCCAATTGTGTAATCATAAGCATATCCCGCAATTACCGATTACAGTGATTGATTTGTTTATTCTTTTTTAACTTTTCGCTCTGTTTAATACGAATCGTTCTTTTCGCCGATTTTGATGGTGTTTTGTTCGATTTTGTTGTGCAATAAGAGCTATCTGTTTACTTGTCGTCAAATCTATCGGTGACCATGGAAAATCGGACCGTAAACGATCCGAGTCCGATATTCTCAGCTCTCAATTGTATCGACCTTTCGAGTTCAGATATTCATCTTTCGGTTTCGTTACTTAAACAGGTTGCCTACAATTTGATGATAATATTAGTTGATTTTCGATTTTCGTTTTGTGTTTGTGTTTTCGATTTTCGTTTTGTGTTTGTGTATAGAAATCGAATTGGAACTCTGGTTGGTGATTGAAGAAATTTTTGATTCATGTAGGCCTGTTTGGATACCGGATTCTTTTACGCTGTGAATCATGGAATACCGGAGGAATTCATGGACGAGGTTTTTGCTCAGAGCAAAAGGCTTTTTAGTCTGCCACTGAGTGATAAAATGAAGCTTCTGAGAAACGAGAAGCATAGAGGATACACACCTATTCTCGACGAACTGCTTGATCCTGATAATCAAATACGAGGTATACTTCGTGCAATTCCATGTATCTTCTTTGAATGACGGGAGTTCAATATTCTCCATTGTATATTCATACTGCTGTCGATTTAGTAGGAGATTACAAAGAGGGGTATTACATAGGAATTGAGGAAAAAATTCCTGGAGATGATTCAGGTGGAGAAATGCCATTTTATGGTCCAAATATTTGGCCTGCAGAAGGTAAATCATTAAATTACTTATTGTTGCATTGGCAACCTAGCATGACATTTTGCGCAACATCTTTTAGATTTGTTACCTGGCTGGAGGAAGATCATGGAGAAGTTTCATAGAGAAGCACTGTATGTTCTGGTTCCAGTGATTCTACAAATTTGTTTTGATAGATCTTCATCGTACAAATCATCATTTAGTTTTTATGCCGGCCATACAAAGTTTGTTTGCTTGTTTGGGTGAACGATGATAGAATTGTTTTTTCCACGAGTCTGCAAATTGTCTCGTCACTGGTGAAAAGAGTTCTGTCAATCCTTCTCCTATTGTTATATTCTAGTTCCATATCCTGTTTATCTAATTGGCTTCTTGTTATCAATTATTACGTAACTTGCATTTTAACAATCCAGTTCTTAGTTTGTTAATATTTGCCTTTATGTGTATATATGTTTTTTAAAATGTGAAATCAGAGAGGTTGCAAGAGCAATTGCAAGACTCATTGCTCTTGCACTTGGTCTTGAGAATGACTTTTTTGACAAGTCAGAAATGCTCGGCGAGCCTATTGCAGTGTTGCGTCTATTACACTATGAAGGTGGGATATAAACGCTTTTTGTTTCTTCATTTTGGCCCCGTGGTGTCCGTTGGCTATAGAAATAATAGAACAGTCCTCTTTGTGCATCAGGCCAAATTTCTGAACCTGCGAAAGGAATATTTGGGGCTGGAGCTCATACAGACTATGGTTTAATCACACTCTTGGCGACAGACGAGAACTTTGGTCTCCAAGTAAGAATTCAGTTGTGCACACGATGCTTTTTTTAAAGTGTTCGGAATAAGGCACATGATGCTTTTTAACCATTATCAGCATATCATATTATTTGATTACTATTTTCAGTGTTCGGAATAAGGCACGCGATGCTTTTTAACCATTATCAGCATATCATATTATTTGATTACTATTTAAAGTGTTCGGAATAAGGTACATGATGCTTTTTAACCATTATCAGCATATCATATTATTTGATTACGATTTAAAGTGTTCAGAACGAGTACAGATTTGCAAGGCACACGATGCTTTTTAACCATTATCAGCATATCATATTATTTGATTACTATTTAAAGTGTTCAGAATGAGTACAGATTTGCAAGGATAAAGAGGCTAAACCTCAAGTATGGGAATACGTAGCACCACTCAAAGGGTGAGTTTTATGGAAGAATTAGGAACCAGTTTGTATGCTTGATATCATTTAATTTTAGTGCTCTTGCATATTAAGTTTGAAAAGACAGATTCCTTCACTCAAGACTTGAATAAATGGTAATAATTGAGAAGGAAGCTATATTGAGAAAGAGTAAACAAAAGATTGTCTTCTGCCATTTTTGTTTTTAACAGAGCTTTTGTGGTGAATCTTGGGGACATGCTGGAGCGCTGGAGCAACTGCGTATTCAGGTGAGATATATTCCTATTGAGATCACTAGACATGCTGAATTGTAACCTTCTCCTCATTTATCTATTTATGCAAAAACCGTCACCGACATTTTTAATGTTAAGGGACGATTCATGTCTAAATATGATATTTCTAGTCTTTTATGAACTTGTATGTCTCAAATTTTCTTCAATTTGCAATAATGAATTGTTTGCCTTCTCATCTGCCTTCAAGAATCTTGAATGACAATATCGTTTGTGGCATTCACATTATAACAGAAATAGTAAACAAGATCAATCAGTTAATTATACGTACTTCACTAGTTCTTTGTTTTATTAATTTATTTTGGTTGTTACATAGTTCTAAGTTCTTAACATTTTTTCTTTTTGTATTTGATCTCAGGTCCACATTACATAGAGTTCTGGGGAATGGTCAAGATAGATATTCTGTAAGCCTCGTAGCTTACTCTATCACTGTGTTATCCACGAACATTATAAACATCGAGTCGCAATATTCTTCATTGATCTCTCTATTTACAAACATACAAAAAAAAAAAAAAAAGTTGCATAGTAAATTTATTATTTTCATGTAAGCAGATTGCATATTTTGTGGAACCTAGACATGATTGTCTTGTCGAGTGTTTACCAACCTGCAAGTCAGACGAAAACCCTCCCAAGTAAGTATATGTTGATTAAACTTTTATGTTGTTTACCAAAATATGTATATGACGCATGAGATTCATTATAGATATACAAACCTTGTTTGCTTTTCCTCTTGTTTTTTTACCTCATTTCCTTTCATTGTCTCTGTTACTTTCATAGTGTTGCTAATGAGTTAATGAGTTTGCTTTACTTTACATTGCCATTTCATGCCTTTCTTTTTTCCTTTCAAGGCTTTGACTTTACCAATTTACACTCATATGCTTCTTTGTCACTTACACTTGGAAGCAAGTAAGACACTTGTTGGATGCACAAAAATAATATTCTATACTAAAGTTTTTCTTTCCTATTATTATTTATTTTTATTGTCAGGTTTCCTCCAATTTTATGCAAGACATATTTGAGCCAGCGTTACAAAGAAACTCACGTTGATCTAGATACTTACAAAAGTAGTAATGATGAGAATTTGGGTACTCAACATGCTCCAATGCTTTGAAAATTGTAATGCTTGCAAGGAAACCCAATAAATAAACCCACTTCCGCCAAAGTCTACAGGGGACAGGCAGACGGTAGATGAGCAAGGACTGGGACACGTACCGAAATCTCAAGACTTTTTATATATAAATAAAAAAGCATGTAATTTTAATGCAATAGAGTTTGTTGATCTCTTTAGCGAGAAGCCAGTCTGTCGCTACTAAATAAGGCTTCTCATAGACTAAGACCATCAAACATAAAAATTGTCTTATTTTCGTTTAGTGTATTATGTTAAGCACTTTAAACATAACTTCTGAGAAGGTACTTGACTGTAACTTGTATATCATTATCCCAAAAAAAAAAAAAAAAAAAAAAAAAAAA
>NW_019268528.1:328478-347630 GCF_002738365.1 Cucurbita moschata
AAAAAAAAAAAAAAAAAAAAAAAAAAAAGTGGGTCCCACATTCCTGTATGGTTTTTAAAGATGTGTCAACGTATTTATGTCAAACTAGTCTTTTTCGTTACATAAATTCAGATGGTCAAAATACATTTAAAGGTAAATGCTTCTATGACTCTTATAAAAATAATTGAGTTTTTTCTAACCTAAAATTAATACAAATCCTGACCTATAAATTTTGAACTCCTTAAATCAGCCAAATATCCTTAAAAGAACATCTTTCTATACAATATTCAACGTCAAATGGACAAAATTCAATATATACTCGGGTATGGCTGCGACTAGTATCTAGAAAAACCGTATCTTCATTGAAAACGTACAAAAAAATTTAAGTTATCATTAAGGTAAACAATTAAAAAGAAAAAAAAAAAATCAGTGACAGTATCAATGCTTAGGGCTAGCATGAGATACGACATCATTCATCTATATCCAGCGATACTCATTCATTCTAAATTGATTGCCTCTAGAGATTTTTTTTCCTTCTATGAAGTAAATAATTCATTATGCAGTTACAATAGAACAAAACCCGAGTTTCGACTTTTCAGTTGAGCTATCGTATCTTCTCAATCTATTGTCATTTGCCTGCTCGTGTAGGAGTTGGCGATGCAGTTCAAGAATCTCAAGGTAAATTAGAGTTGGCTAGCCCCATGGACTCTGCAACTTCTCTAGCAGCAAATGTATCCGCTTGAGCCTGCAAAAAAACTCGACACGTTTTTATGTTAAATGCAACTTCTCAAGTAATTCGAGGTAGTTAGACCTTCTCCCTCTCGAGATTTTGTCCACTTCCATCCTTTCCCTCGATCTATAACAAACTACCGTAACAACTTATCGAACCAATTACTAACATATGCTTAGTTCCAGTCACTAAGATGCAGATATATGCAGACAACAAGCTAAACGAACGTACCTGTAAACGGTGCAGTAGATACATCATGAAAAGGTGTACAAATACCTGAAAATACATTTTCACGGTTACACTCGGATTCCGTTAATAAACTTGACATTTTTTTAGACAAAGGGAAAAAGAAAATCTCACCAAATAAAATAGAAGTAAAAGTCTTGCAGTGGGATACCGCCAGAGAAATCTTGTTGCCCTGACTGCTCCAGAATCTAATAATTTGGCTGCTTTTTGCAACTGCACGATGCAAGCTGAATGGTAACGATAAAGCCCAAGAGAAGGAAGAGTAAGCATTGCAACGGATAGGAGATTTACCTGTATGCTCGTCCCGGCCATGTATCGGTGATGCAACGGGAGGGGCCTGAAACCATTACTTGGTAAGTATCTAAAAATAATTTTATATCGTCAAGAACCTGATGACAATTTATGTGCAGAACCTAACTTTTTTTCTTTTTTGGTAATGATTCAAGTATTTAATGGGTTACAAAGATTTAAGGCAAGGAACGTACTCAAGAGATTTGATTTCGGCATCTTCTTCCCAAGTTGCAGAAGCTCGACGGGAGGCTCGAGTTCTTTCTACCTCTACCTTTTCAATAAGGCAACCAAGTTATAATCTAAATAAGGTTTCTGGTTTAATAAACAAAATGAACAATGAAAAATAAAGTTAATTCGTTTAATAAATTATACTAAAAATGGATAGGGAAGGGAGGCAGATATTAACCAAAAGGAATAGAGCAATGAAAGGCGGACCTGTGCCTCTTGGGCGCGGTTTATTTCCTTCTCCAATTGAAACTCAGCAGCCGCTTTTTCGCTAGCCATGGCCTCCAACTGCGTTTGCTTGTAGTACTGTCATAAAGATAAATTTTCATATATAAGACTGAATAATTTTCATATATAAGCAAAATAATGTGCATGAGCAATTAAACTCGTTACCAATAGATCAGTTAGTTCACGATAACGCTTCTCAAGCTCCATGTGCTCCTGGTCATTTGAAACTATAATCAGTGAGTTGATGATTTGGCAAGTCGAAAGTGAACAAAAAAGACAAAAAAAAAAAAAAAGTAAATCCAGATGCAACCAAGTCAATCCTCAAATATCAAAAAGTAAATTTTTCCAAGGAATAATATATATATATATATATAAACACACACACACACATATATGAGACCATAAAATAAAATCTAATAGGTAATTACAAAAAAGCTTTGCCACCGAACCCCACAAAGAGTCGTCGAACCTAATAAAGAATCTAAATCCAAGGTACAATGAGTCATGTATGCATTTATGGATTAGGTAAATGAATAAAAGTTATGTCAATGTGAGGTTTCTACTATATAATTTATTAGAAAATTAATAGCAAGGACTAAAATGATTTTTAATCCAAAGTTAAAAGGGTTAAAATAGAAGGTTTGAAAGTTTAAAAATCAAAAGGTGAGTTTGCTGCGTTAACAATTACAGCATACAATAACTGCTAATCTGCTTATGCTAACCACAGTAATATTCTAAACAATGGAGCATATTTGATCAGAAGATATACTCGATTTCTTGATCAAACAGAAATAAATTACGTACCTGACGTGAATAATGTTCAGCATCCCTTTTCATAGCAGCCATTTCAACTCTCATTTTCTGTACTTCAGCCTGGAATTGAGAAGATAAAGAGGGAAGGATCAGTGGCATTGCACTTAGTTCAATTAGCTAAATTGCCAACATTCCTTAGACACTTGCCTCCATGGAAGAAAGTTTCAATTCAGCGTCTCTCTGACCTTGTCGGGCACGCTCCACTTCTTCTTGCCATGCTTGCATCTTCATGTTCCCAAGTGTAAGGGGGAAATAGATGGTAAGTTAGACGACTGAAACTTACAACCACAGATATTGCAAGAATATATATGTTTTTTTCTCTTTTGATAAGAGGTTTATGCGGTGCATCGATGACATTGCTGTCAGAATAGTTAGCTACGTATCGATCTAACCCCTGATTTTGTAAGACGTCCCCATAAGTCAGAAATATCTTTCCCAAAAGATATTATGTATGAAGAGAAAATGGAGTGGAAATATAAGTCTCGAAAACCAGCTTCAACGTTGGACAATATTTACCTGAATCAATTGATTTGCCTCTTCAGGTGACTTTTTGTGTCCACGGCGTGCACGAGCTTCCAGATCTTGCAGTTCTTGGTTCAAAGAAGAACATTCGACCTAAAAGAAGAGACTTATTAATTATATGAAGAAATATCTGTTCAACTAAGAAGTGCAAATGCATACTTGAAAATTATATTAACAATGATATGTATCTGTTCAACTAAGAAGTGCAAATGCATACTTGAAAATTATATTAACAATGATATGTATCTTACCTCAAGAAGCGCTACCTTTTGCTCAAGCTCTGTTGCTTTCGATGTCCGCTCATCTGCTATTCTCTGAAAAAAAAATGGAAAAAGATAATCGCATGCAGTGAAACATACAAATTAAGGTTGACTAAGGACAAAGTCCCGGTTCAAGTCCGTGCAGTCATCTTGGAAACATTGAAGCTCTAACAAGGTTGACTAAAGGACAAAGTCCCGGTTCGGGTTATAGAGAGATCTAATCATTATACACGTGACTACGAGCCATAAATCCAACTTGACGGCTTCATGCTTTACCTGGATCCTAGCAAGAGCTGATGCTGCTTCCACGGCTCTATGTTCCAATTCCATTTCTCTTTCCATGAAAGCCTGTAGACACCGATGATCATCTATTTGAAGACAATTGGACAAAACAGACACACCGCACAAACACGAAAAAAGGATCACAATAGGCTAATGCATATATACCATCTTCGTAGCATTATGGGCAGTACGTTCTTCTTCTGCTCTGCGCTCGGCAGAAGCTAGCTCCTCTCTTAGAGCCTGTACAAGAATGGAATTTTATAAAAAAAATATAGAAGTTGTTATTAATAAATAAATAAAGATCTAACTCACTTGCATCATCCTAGTCTCGGTTAGTTCTCTATTCCTCATCATTGACTCCATATTAGCCTGTAAAAATCATGTAATAGAAGAAAAGGACAACAACGTCAGTAGTCAAAGATTATAATTATCATTAATCAATATAAGGCAAGTTCGATTTTCCATTGCATGAGAAAATTATAAGGGCATAAAAATAACATAAATTAGATTATTTCATATAAACAAGACCAACTTCAATGAGAAAAAAGAAAGATACAAAAATTATAACCCAAAAAAAGGGAGCACCCTAAAGAAATGGCTCCAATCAAGCAAAAGAAGACCTAATGAGTAATTAAGAAAAAAACGAGACATTAAATCTCGCAAGGGACCAAACATCATTGGCCTCCCTCTCCGACCCTCTAAAATTCTACTATTTCTCTTCCCCGAAATACCCCAACAGCAAAGATCACACTCGAGTTTCCATTTAAAAAAAAAAACTAGTTCCCTAGAATGGCAAATGGAGAAGGAACTCCTCGATTATCTCACTAAAAGCTCGATGATGGGCTATGCCCTAACGCACCGGTAAAATAGATTCAAATATGCGGAGTAAAATAAAAATTTCAAAACCAATGATTCAGGTTTCCTCCGTCCTCTGACAAAATATACAGCAGAACAGCCTGGCCAAGGAAGGCAACTTCCATGAGAGCCTATCCAAGGACCCTTAAATTCCCTGACCCCAACCCTTTTAGATGCACTGGCTTCCCAATAGTCACCCAATAAACTATGCACCCCATGAACTTCCTCCACCCCTTCCCACAGAAAGTCCTCCATAGGTTTTTCCAGTCTTTTACAAACCAAACACAGAGCTCTAAAGAGGAAAAAAAAAAAAAAAAAAAAGAACTGCAACAAATGCATATGGTAGACTCCTTTTCAAGAAAGTCAAGAAAGGAAACGGAAATGGCCGGATCAGAAAGCTTGAAAATCTAAATCTTCATGCAGAATATAAAGATTAACGACTGTGCATACAAAATACATCACCAAAACAAATCACTGACCAAATTTAGGTATACAACGTAGCTTATTTCTGCTATTTGGGCATAAGAACTTCCGCTCCCGATGTCGAACAATGCCGCTAGAACTTTGGCATCGGCATTTAAATACAGCGATCACTGAAATTAGGGCACCGCAGGGGAATCTCCCGCCAATCTTTAAACAAAGAAGCTACATCAACGGCCAAGCACAAAATTAATTTTAAGACGTTGGAAATCGACGGTGGTGATGATAATAACTTTAGTTTAATTTTCAAATTAATTTTACACTATCTAATTTATTTATTTATTCTTATCAAAACTTCAAAATCTATTATTTAAATAATTGTTTTAAACGAAAACTAAAAAAATATTAAATTCGTCTACCAATTCAAATAAAATANCCTCTTTGGGCTTTCCCTTTCGGGCTTCCCCTCAAGGCTTTAAAACGCATCTGTTAGGGGAAGGTTTCCACACCGGTGTTTCGTTCTCCTCCCCAACCAATGTGGGATATCACAATTCATCCCTCTTCAGGGCCCAGCATCTTCGCTGGCACTCGTTCCCAATGTGGGATATCACAATTCATCCCCCTTCGAGGCCCAATGTCCTTACTGGCACACCGCCTCGTGTCTACCCCCTTCGGGAAACACCTCCTCGTTGGCACATCGCCCGGTGCCTAGCTCTGATACCATTTGTAACAACCCAGGCCCACCGCTAGCAAATATTGTCCTCTTTGGGCTTTCCCTTTCGGGCTTCCCCTCAAGGCTTTAAAACGCGTCTGATAGGGGAAGGTTACCACACCCTTAAAAGGGTGTTTCGTTCTCCTCCCCAACCAATGTGGGATATCACAATTCATCCCCCTTCAGGGCCCAGCGTCTTCGCTGGCACTCGTTCCCAATGTGGGATATCACAATTCATCCCCCTTCGGGGCCCAGCGTCCTTACTGGCACACCGCCTCGTGTCTACCCCCTTCGGGGAACAGCCTCCTCGTTGGCACATCGCCCGGTGCCTAGCTCTGATACCATTTGTAACGACCCAGGCCCACCGCTAGCAAATATTGTCCTCTTTGGGCTTTCCCTTTCGGGCTTCCCCTCAAGGCTTTAAAACGCCCCTGCTAGGGGAAGGTTTCCACACCCTTATAAAGAGTGTTTCGTTCTCCTCCCTAACCAATGTGGGATATCACAGGAACTTTGTAAAACCTTTCTTTTCTTTTCGAGAACTTTGTAAAGGAAATTCTAATCCACATGGTCTATGCTTTTGCTAAGTCAATCTTAAAGATAATCCCTTCTTGATTCTGGTCACCCTTCTTGATTCTGGTCTCTGTACTCTCTATGCCTACATTGGCAATAAGGTCCTAATCGAGGATCTATCTACCCACAAGGAACACTCCTTGAGCCTTCGAGATAGTAGAAGGGAGAACTTTACCCATACTAATGGTAAGCACTTTTTCCAAAATCTCATACACACTAGTAACGAGGCTGATGGGATTGAAATCCTTCACCATCTCAACCTTACCCTTTTTAGGGATGATACAAACAAACATTTCATTCCAAGTGTTGTCCACTATTCTCCATCCAAAAAAAAAAACTCCTTAAAACCCCATCAAGGTCCTCCTTAACAATATCCCAATTAGGACCTCGACAATATCTCAATTATGGAAAAGCCCTCCGAACGAGGTGATTTGTTCCTATCACATTCAAAGACCACACTCCTGATCTCATTCAAAGAAAAAGAGGCCACCGAGTCCACATTACCAGAATCATAAATAGAACACCCATCAATCCCTTTCACAAAATGTTTAGGGTTCACTATCAAGCAATGTGGAAACCTCCCCCTAGCAGACGTGTTTTAAGAACCTTAAGAGGAAGCCCGAGAGGGACAATATCTGCTAGCGGTGGGCTTAGACTGTTACAATTGCAGTTTGAAGGAAGTGTCTAACATAAAGAATATCAGAAAATACACAGTGGGTATTTTTTATAGTCATATCTCATAATACATTACAATAAATACACAGTGGGTATGACAAACCTGCATCGAGATCAGGCTTCCTTCTGATAAGGCAGCTTGCTTTTTAAGTGCATCCATGGAACTAATAAGAGCCTCAATTTCAGAGTTCTTTGCTGCCAAAGCTTCAGCCATACCTGACTCTACTCTCGAAACTTCACTTTTGGATTCCGATAAATCTTGTGCTAACTTCTTCATGCGAGCGTCATATGATCTACTCAATTCTCTCTGTCAGACAACGATCTTAACATGTGAAAAGAAGGAAAAATAATAAAGATAGAGTGTACTAAGACCAGATGTGAGAATTCTCACCTCTGCAATAAGAAGTTCCTCCAACTGTGCATTTTCAGACTTGTATTCTTGAAGACGTGATGAAAGTCCAGCACAGACCTATGCCTCGAAAAGAAAATGGTCAATAATCACTGAATAGCGCGGTGTCTAAATATTGAATGGAACTATTCTAAGATGATCGTTCTGAGATAAAATCGTATTCTTCAATTCTACATCTGTAATATTCTCATCATATACAGATTAAAAAAGTTCACAAATGGGGCATGGCCCAAGAACATACCCGAGCTAGCCTTGCTTCTTTCGACTCGCCAGTGGAATTTGAAGTTTTAAGTAACCCTTGTGCCTGCACGCCAACTAAATGAACTTTTAACAAAACTAGAAGTCGAAATAGGAATCATCAAAGCTGAAGAAAACAAATAACATGAAACTACTTACAGAACCACTATTATACCTCTTCAAGTTGGTCCTGCACTTTCGTAGGAGACTTATCAGCTGTATTCTCTTGTTGCTTCTGTTCGACTGGCAGTTGAACCTTATTAGAATCATTTTTTGTTTGATTTTCATCGTTATCCTGGAACCCCATAGTTGCAGACTCAGACATGTCCCGATCTGTCTTCGAGATAGTTTCTTCACTTCCCAATTTATTGCTCTGCGCATCATCTCGATTTTCTTTGTTGATCTCCACGGCTTCTTGATTAGGTGTAGACAATAATTGTTCCTCATGAAGATCCAAGGCATTCACATTATTTAGTTCCGTATTAGAAGTGGGTGCGATAACCTCAACATCAGCAACGGCTGCTTCCATGTCATCAGGAATTTGTTTTCCTGCTTCAACTACTACGGCATCTGTTGGTGGAATGTCTAAAATAGGGACGTTATTGTCGTCACCGTCTGGCTTCCTTTTGTTTACATGAGTCGTAGACTTATCAGATGCAGTCACCGTCCGGTCATCTTCAATGGAAGAAACAATTCCATCCTTTTCAGGTGCCACCACCACATCTACAGTTGACAATAATGTGCTCGTTTGTTCTTCTGCAGCGTCCTTCGATATAGAAGGCTCATTTGAGGATAGTTTCTTCTGTGCAAAAAAATATTTAAATTCACAAAAATTTAAATAAAGCTTAACATGTGATAATAATGTATAATATTACTATTTGTTAAAATAAGTGAGCCTAACCCACCTTTTTCTTTGGCTTGGTCTTCTTGGTTTGAGATCCTTGGCCATTAGAAGCTTCACACAACAGAAATAAAGCTATAGATGTCAGACAACTCGAAATTTTTAAACATAAAATAGTTCAATAGATTGTTTTAGTGAAACAATTAATCATATTGATTCCAGCAAAATTCAATTTAACCAAGTATTTTAGCTTTAGTAAGCAATGAAATAAAAACATGGAAAGAAATGAGCATAAATCATATAAATATGACATAAACCAAGATGCATACCTGGAGTTTGAATATCAGACTGCTCTTCTGATAACTCACTAACAACAAGCTTTGCCCTGCGATCTACGACTTCAAACAGTCCTGACAAAAGTGAATCACTTCTGAGAAATTTCTATGCAATAAATTCTTACACAGGAACGCGTCAAAATCGAATCCGATGAATTTCAAAATCCGTGTAGAAAATTAAAAGCTATACTTCGATATGAGTTGAAAATTGATGAAAAATCGATTCGGATCAGAACGAAACATATATGCAATAGAAACCGAATAACATCGAACCTTCGGCAGCTTTGAGCCAAGAAGCCATTAGAAAGCCGAAACTCGGATCGGAAACAATGCGGAGCCCACCAAGATGTAGCCGAGGATTTGATGAATCGAAGAGTGTAATTCTAAACGGCGACGTTGCGATAGCTCGAATGGGGATCTTGCTTCGCCAAAGGACACTTCGAGCTCTACGGAAACACTACAATGGCGGTAAATCGGCCACCGAGTGCGACGGACGATTGTAGGGAAATGAGAATTTCAGAGGAAGGCAGTCGTTAGTTAAGGAGTCTGTTCTGATGGACGAGTGAAGTTGAAGGAAAACGCGGCAACAATGATCGGGTGCTGTGACGACTACGGCGCCGATTATGTTCAACCAGTGTAGAGGTTCCACGTCGCCAACCAAGTGTCTTTTTTTTTTTTTTTTTTTTTGGAGTTTTAAGAAAATTGCTAAAATAAAGGTTAAATTAATATAAAAGGGGAATTTAATGGAGATGCGGGGTATCGATCCCCGTACCTCTCGCATGCTAAGCGAGCGCTCTACCATCTGAGCTACATCCCCAATTGGTTTTAGTTATAGAAAACAATATAACAATATAAAGATAGCTAAACCAATGGGCTGAACTACCAGCCCAGCAAACATCGGCCCAATAGCCTCTTTAGCTAAATGGAGTAAATGGGCTCGACTATCAGCCCATCAATGATCGGCCCAATGACTTCAATCTGATTGGAGCAAATGGGCTCGATTACCAGCCCACTTCTCCAATTTCACTTTCACGCTATTTTACCAAAATCAGTCGCAAACAAAGCTGGTTTTATCTCAAGTCTTTCTAGAAAATTTTATGCCTTCGAATTGAATATATTTAAAACATTATATTATGTTCATATTCGTATATATACCTATATATTAATTTTTACGAGTTTATATTTTTAAAAATTTAAATATCAATCAACTAAAATATTACAAAAATTTAAGTCAATTTTAAGGAATTAAGAAGGAGAAAAATATTGCCTCTCTTTTGCCAAAATTTAGACAAAACTTAAATTACACTCATGTTGAGTGAGAAGTCAAAAAAACCTTAATTACCTTTACATTGTTGCTTATTGTTTACTCATAATTATTATGTCTAATCTTACCTTTAATGAGTAATAATTAAAAGTGCACAAAATTAAACTTTTAGCATTTAAATTAGAAAAATTAACTAACACTTGCATGCAATGAGCCAAGACATTAAGGGTCTCTCCATAATTTACTTTTAATAAATTCAAATATTTAATAATAAAATAGATGTTGAATGACAAAAGTTTGATTTGGTTAATTATGAACCATAATAAACAAAAAGCAACTTTGTAAAAGAGTTAATGATAACGCACCTGACTCGTAAAAAAATATTTGCACGCTGATTATTCTATAAAGTAAGATCATAGTCGTGACAAAAAAGATACACGTGTCTAGACCAAACTTTGTCGTGTTTTATACTTAAATAATTTTTTTTTGTTCTAGTTAGTAAAAGCATTTCAACTCGAGCACTCCGAGTTAATGACCATAAGTAGTTGTGCCAAGTGGGAGGACGAAACAAGCTAGTACTATATTATTTTGCATCTATGACTCACTCGATAAAGTCAAATCAATTCAATATTACTTCTTTAATTCTTAATAGGTATGGAGACATATAACCTTGTAACCACGTAAAGGTATGAAACGAGAACCGCAAATAGTATACCAAATTGAACACACATCGCTATACCAAGAGACCTATAATAAATCTCAAAGGCAACCTTTCAACAACCATGAAAAAAGCAACTTAGAGAGAGAAATCTTAACCTATGGGGTACCCGAGAAAGAGAAAGGGATAGCTTTTAAGTGTATATAGAGAAATCTTTAAAGTATGATGCTATACGAGCATCGATCCATTGCCAAAAAGATAAGTCCTAGATTTAGATCAGACTAAGATAAATGATAACATATGACGAATGTTAAAATATTCATAAAATGTCGTACCAAATATTAATTATATAAAATATGAAAAATTCTCTAATAAGTAATTGAAAATTACTATATTTTATTTTTCTTTCACAAATTATTTAAGCAATAAATGGTATATATTCAAATTAAATGTAAGCAAATGATTCACATAATATCACTTCAGCCATTTATTCTATTTAATCCAAAACTAGTGGATGAAACAAAAGGAATCAAAATTTCTGTCGATTTTCATTAATATTACATGTCAATTTTTAAAACTTTGAACCTTTTATTTAAAATTTAAAATTTTATAATATTAAAAAAAAAAATATATATATATATATATATATATATATTGCTCACATCTATTACTCTTATAGTTAAAAAATTATTAAGATTAATTAACCATTTAATAATAATAATTTAAAATAATTTAAAATTCACAAACAAATTATATAACCGATAGCTTAGTGTCAGATTCATAGCCTTTCCTGAAATAATATATACTAAAAATGAAAAAAAGAAATGTCACTTATAATTAAAACATAAACTCTAAAACTTAAATCAGATTCACAACTAAAATTTATTGAAATTACTTGAGAGAGATAAAAAAAAAAAGTAAAAAAAGAAGAAAAAGGAAGTAATTATCCAAACTTATAGATATAAACTGCTTGAGCTTTGAAACTGACATGGCTGAGAATCAATCACGTCTCTCGAGGCCATTAAACACGTCAATTCGACGTTCATTTATGGCGATGTGTAACTGTAAACAACACGCAGATTCATCGCCAAACGCCGATCGGAAAAGCTGTAAGAGTTCGATTTCATCGGCACAGTGTGTTCCGAAACGGCGATTCATAAGCTGCTAAGCTTTTCTCCAGCCGTAGATCTGTGTAGAACTTCTTGATGAATTCCTCGGCCGCTTTATCGACGATCTGACTGTCACTGTCGTCCTTGAGAGAAAACGGTGAATCTGTAACTCGCAACTGCCGTACAACTAGCGGACTCTTTCCAAATCCAGGTAACGGCACTAACGGCGACGCCTCAGATTTCTGATCGCTATGAAGAATATCAAGAACTCTCTGGACGGCCGTAACGGTGGAGAAATCGTCGTAGCGGTAAGATTTGGGGAAATAATGGCGGTTTTGGTGTTTTCGATGTTTGTTGAAGTAACGGAACGGATACGCAGGACTGTTACTGCAACTGAATTCGTAATCGCGCGTTGAGATGTAGGAATTGGCGATGTCAATCGTTTGGCAACTGAAAGCAGATCCGTGATGAAATTCCACGAGATTTGCCATCGCTTTTCCTGCGATTTTGCTTCGTTTGAGCATTAAATGAAGATCGAACACAATCTTGCTTTTGCTTAGCCCTTTCCTCAACATGAACACAACCGCTCTCAACACGTTCCATAGCTTCTTCTTCACTGCCGGCCGAATCGGCTCAATTTCCATGGCTAACAAAGAAACAGAAAATCAGAGGAAATGCGTAATAATGCCGCCTTGTTCTTCCTCCCTCTGAATTAGAAAGAGAACTGATTTCTTTTTTTAATTTTTTTCCTGTTTTGAGGAGATTGAACTTGATCCGAGCGGGATATATAAAGGGAACTAATGGTACATAGTGAGGAATATCATCCCAATCTCGTTTACAGCGCGTGTTTTCAACTAAGAAACAAGAGCTCGATAAAGTTATTGTTTGTTTTACACGCGCTTAACGAGCGAGTTGGTGTGAGATTTGTCTTTCATTTCGTTAAGAATAGCCAAAACAAATAAATAAAATATCTAATATAAAGGCTAATATTTCTTGGGTTTTTTTTTTTCTTAAAAGAATTGAAATCAAATTAAAATGAAATTCCCTTCTATATGAATCAAAAAAATTGGACTTCCCTTGATGTGTCCCAATGATTACATAAATCATGATCAACAACCTTTGCCCAAATATCAAGTTACTAGGTGACATGAATTCCAAGTTTAAAGTTTTTGATGATTAGTTTCTCGAAATTCCCCCGCCCATCATTTTATTCTAAAATAGAATCTTAAAATTATAAATTTAATAAAATTTTAAATTTTAATTGGTGTTTAATAAATTAATAAAAAATTAAAAAAAAAAAAGATGAACCTTCTATCAAATATATAATTTAAATTACAATTAGATTAAAAATCTAAAAAAATTTAGACATTTTTCACATAAATTTAAAATTTTAAAAATTAAATAAAAATATTTTAAAATTTACGGACTAAATAAAAATAAACTAATATAATAATATTATAAATTATAGGTGGAATAGTGTAGTTTAACTAATTAAAACTTTATTTTAAAAAAATAATTCAAATATTAATTCCCTTACTTTGAATTCTCTGCCAATTTAGTTTTGGGCATTCAATTGTTTAAATTTAGTTAATATTTCAAATTTAATTCACATCTTATATTTAACCATTTAAACTTAATTTGTATTGAATTTTCTAAAATAATAATATTAATTTTCATTCAATATATTTTAAAAATTTATAAAGGGAAGTTTATATAAACTATATATAAAAAAAAAAACTAAAAATATACGGAGAAAAGTATCCTTACTAAAATAGAACTTAAAATGATATTTTAAGCTTAATTTTATTAATTAATATGGAGACCACTCGGATTGAAAGAAGAAAAAAATAATAATAATAAAAGATATCTAAAGTAGCAGGCCATGTGACAAATTACACATGAAAGAAGGATAAAGTGCAAATTTGTTTTTCATTTTCCTTTTTTGTGCCTTAAGGAAAAAGGAAATACAAGAATTAAACGAAGGGAATCGAATTTTTACTTTTTTTTAAAAACAAATAATAATAATAATAATAATAATAAACAAGGCATTTCTGAACCGGAGTGTCTTTTCATGTGGAAGAGTGTGTTCGTCAAGGAGCTTTTGGGTTATTTTATCGATCCCCTAACGTTGCTTCGTTTTTATGAGACAGGAACCAGTGGACGGCTCTGGATTATTCCCTTTGGGTCCGGTTGCATGGGAGCCTGACGGAGGTGGCGCGGTTCTGGTTTCGGTGACCACGGTCGCAAAGCAGATTCGGTCATCTCTTCACGAGTTTCGGGGGGTGGACAAGATGGATGATGCGAGTCCTGCCCCACTCTCCTGGGGTGTTGGGGCTGTGTGTCCGGTTTGTGGGGGCGCTGGTGGGTCAGGTGTCTCGGCGATTGGCCTGGTGGATCCCTCTGTACGGTGGCTCGGTGGCTCCCTCCACCCGATGGCTGTCGCTCGCGTGTGATGCTGCTTGAGAAGACGGGAGCGGCCGCACATGTGTGGTGCTCCAGGATTGTTCGGTTTCTTAACCCTCGAGAATAATACTCTACACCGACCCATTCATTTATTTAAAAATCCACCCATTTATTTAAATTATATATATTAGAGTAATTATTTTAAAATAATAATAAATGGGAAAATATTATCCAAGAAGATCATAGCTCCCACAAATTTCTTGTGTGGAATCTCCAATTCCATCCCGTAAAAATAAATATAGAATTTTGTGCAGATAAAAATAAAATAGTTGGTAGGGTTGGGGACGGAAAAGGCTTTCCTGTTTCCACCTCGCTCCACATACATCTCTATTCTCATCCTATTAATCTATACCACAAGCATTTGTGTTAAAATATAATAAAAAGATAATATTATTCTATTCGAGATTTACGTTTATTTTTTAAAAATTAAATAGGTAATTACATTAATTTTAACCCTCTGTTAAGTATGAAACTTTACATATGTTTATGACAAAAAAAAATAAATGAGTCACAATAAATGTGTAAGCACTAAAATTAAACCCCTAAAACATGATGGATTAAAAAAATAATAATAAATAACAACTTTTAATACTTGAGAAATTGAATAAACTAACGGAATAAATAATTACTCCCAATTTACTAAATAATTTTGTTAAAGTAGAAGACAAAATTAATATTAAAATTCAATAGGGGAGAGACTTGACCCAACTTATTTCATTTTCCACCTTAAATGCATTGCAAGCGCTACAAAATATAATATCCAATAAAAATAAATAACTAAATAACTAAATAGAAATAAATGAAAGCTTAAAGAATGTCCTCCGCTGCGTTATATACCACACGCCGCCCTCGACAGCCAGCTTGAGAAAGTTGGCAGATTGAATTTCAGAACCTAACACATGACACGTGTCACTTTATTACGCTTCGGAAAAACTTAAAAGCTTAAATATTAATTTTTATTTATTCAAATATTTAATGGTATTATTAGTCTTGTAAATAATTAATTTCCTATGACTTACTGCTATTTAAAATAGTATTAAATATTTAGTACAACCTTTGTACTGAAATATTGTGTTTGTTTTATTTTAATGCTTTGGATATATCCGAGAAAGATGTATTAATCTCATTAAATTATCATGACTGTTATTTATTTCAATTATTTTTATTCTTTTATTAAAATTATTCTACCCAACTAATATTTTATCAATTATTTTTTTAAGTTTTTAAATTTTTTTAAAGGTATTAATAAAAATTTTAAAAGTTCAAAGGTATTTTTGTTATATTTTAAAATTTTAAGAGTAATTTCGAGACAATGCATAATATTCACGCCCCTTAATTTATTCAACGCTCATTATTGTCTTATAAGATAAATATGTTATATCCTCTACCATACTCTATAGCATATTAAATGACGGTCGCCTTATTAATGGAAACAAATTTAGAACTTCTCAACTAAAAATTTCCATGCAGCAGCAACAATAATAACTATAATTGATTTTGCCCATAAGTCTTCCTTCAGATAATTATTAATCATTAATTCCCGTAGAAAAAACAAAACAAAATTACAATATTATATAGTGGAACGACGTCGTTTAGTCTGATAATTACGGCGGCCTGCGACATTGAAAGTTCATATATTATATTATGTGATCACAAAAATAAGAGCTTAATTATATTTGAAA
The DNA here is from genome assembly GCF_002738365.1 of Cucurbita moschata. Classification (NCBI taxonomy): domain Eukaryota; kingdom Viridiplantae; phylum Streptophyta; class Magnoliopsida; order Cucurbitales; family Cucurbitaceae; genus Cucurbita; species Cucurbita moschata. The sequence continues at coordinate 344,285 of NW_019268528.1, forward strand.
TGAAAACCAACCCACGAAACGACTTGGAGCCATTTGTTTTTTAAGTTTATTTTAAATTTAGTCTATTTAGATTTTCTATTATTATATACAAATAAAAGAATTTCTTCAAAATACTCTAAAATATTAAGCCATTTCTATTTTTTTGAATAAAATTATTTATTATTAATGGTGTTATAAATAAATAATAATAATAAAAAAAGCCAATTTTGAAATTTTCATTTGGAGCCACTACAATAATGGGAGTGAAAGCTGTACTTGAATGTGAAGTTGTGGAGAGAGACCAGTTTTTTTTTTCTTTTTTTTTCCCACTCAGTATATAATATGTATTTAATATATATTTAATTTTTAATAATAAAGCAAAAATGGGTGTAGGGCCGTTTAGCTGGCCGGTCCACTTTCGCTATTAAATTCTGTTTTTTTTTTAATTTTGAATATCCGTAAATAAATTAATATTTATTTTATCGATGGTAGAAGATAAGGATCCCGAGGCATTTTTTGAGTCTCTTATTCTTGTCTCATTCTACGAAAATTCATTAATGACATAACAACGTCACGTTGAAATAAATATACAAAGCAGTAGCACCTTCACGATAGCTGCTAGATGAACACCTCTCCATAATAGTATGATATTGTCCACCTTGAATATAAATTCTCATAGATTTGTTTTGGGCTTCTCAAAAGGCTTCAAACCAATAGAGAGAGGATTCCATGATCGTTCATAAATTCTCATGGTTTTGTTTTGGACTTCCCAAAAGGTCTCAGTCCAATGCAGAGAGTATTCCATCATCGTTCATAAATTCTCGTGGCTTTGTTTTGGGCTTCTCCAAAATGCCTCAAACCAATGGAGAGAGTATTCCATCATCGTTCATAAATTCTCGTGGCTTTGTTTTGGGCTTCGCCTCAAACCAATGGAGAGAGTATTCCATCATCGTTCATAAATTCTCGTGGCTTTGTTTTGGGCTTCCCCAAAAGGCCTCAAACCAATGGAGAGAGTATTCCATCATCGTTCATAAATTCTCGTTTTGGGCTTCCCCAAAAGGCCTCAAACCAATGGAGAGAGTATTCCATCATCGTTCATAAATTCTCGTGGCTTTGTTTTGGGCTTCTCCAAAATGCCTCAAACCAATGGAGAGAGTATTCCATCATCGTTCATAAATTCTCGTGGCTTTGTTTTGGGCTTCCCCAAAAGGCCTCAAACCAATGGAGAGAGTATTCCATCATCGTTCATAAATTCTCGTAGCTTTCTTTTGGGCTTCCCCAAAAAGTCTCAAACCAATGGAGAGAGTATTCCATGATCCTTCCCTAAATTAGGGGATGGGGGACTTCACCTCCCCTCGAACAAGGTACGTCTCTCTTTAATCGAGGCTCAACTCCTTTAAAGTCTTAGTCATTTTTTACTGCCTCTCGAACAAGGTACGTCTCTCTTTAATCCCTCTCGAACAAGGTACGTCTCTCTTTAATCGAGGCTCAACTCCTTTAAAGTCTTAGTCATTTTTTACTGCCTTCGAAGAGACTTGACTCCTTTTCGACTAAGTTTAGGGCATGGCTTTGATACCATGGTAGATGCACACGACTGGTATGATATTGTCAACTTTGAGCATAAGCTCTTATGGCTTTGCTTTGGACTTCCCCAAAAGGTCTCAAACCAATGGAGAGAGTATTCATTGATTATAAACTCATGATCATTCCCTAAATTAGCCGATGTGGGACTTTCATCATCCAACAATAGCAACGTCCCTCAACCTGTCTACGTAGCTACTAAAATTTTCTAAATTAGAGCCTCGAAATTAGGTCTTTTTGGTTTGATATCTAAGTTATAAGATTAACAATCAATGAATTTGGTATAATTGCTCAATGAGGACGAAAACCATCTCGGTATAGGTCTCCTAAGTCTCTTTTGGATTAATCAAATTACAGTCCCGTCATCTTTCTCTAAAGGCCATACACGAAAATATCTCTTTGAAAAACTGACCTTCGTGGGCCAATAAGGTGGCTGATGTGACTGTGTACATTACCCAGAAGCCCTAAATGTATATACTAATAAAGAGACGACTTGCTCTCTCTCCTTCACTCCACCTCTACATCTCTAGATCAATAAAAACACTAACCTGAAAGAGGAAGACATTTTTTAAGTTCGAATTCTTATAAAACACGTATTTTGTATTGATCATAATTAATAATTTAGTTATTTTTTTAATATTTATTAATCGCGGTAAATAAGAATTAAGATATTTTATTCTAATACAGAGAAATTAACTCAATAAATTATGGTATAAAAATATTTAAAAAAAAAATATATATATATAATAATAATTATCCAAATAATAAAGGACTGGCTTCCACCTGCCAACCCAATCACAATGAATTAAATAAAAGGCGAAAAAACAAAAAACCATGATGAATAAGTATACTTTTTTGGGTTAATGCAACATTATGATATAATTATTGAGCAATTAAGGTTTGGATAACAACTTGCTCTTTCACTAAAGCGTTACTTTTTCAGGCTAAAAGTGAACCCCAAAACTGTTACTCATATGGAACATCATCATTATTTGGGTAAGCATGCTTCTAAAGAGGAACCCAAAGTCAAACTTTTGTTAGAAACTCTTCGTAAAGCTATTTCCATTAGCTACAGATTCCTAGCTTTTTCATTAATTAATTAAAGCAATCAATAAAGATTTAATTTTTTTATTTTTACTTTTCACTTTAGCAATATAAAAAATAAAATTTGATAGATTTATTGATTATAATATGTTGTATTAATATTTGAATGGTCACTTTTTCTTTATTTAAATATTGTCTTCTCGATATTTGTGCAAAACCATAATATTGAACCGAGGTTATATACTGTGAGCCGTTGTTATTGTGAGATCCATATGGGTCAACTTCTTCCTACCCAAGATTATATACTGTGAGCCGTTGTTACTCTCTTGCTTGCTTATATAACGTCTCTTTCAAAAATTTCTTTCTGCCCTCGTTTTCTAAAACCTTCTCTTAAACCGAGGCTAGAGACTCGAACATACGTCGCTTGGCTCTAGGTGACGTAAGAACGAATTGGCTTAGCTCACTTGTCGTTGGAAAGTGAGTGCCGCACAATTGCAAGTCTGTTGCCATCATGAGTGCGATTGTGACAAAAGGGTGTGAAAACCTCTCTCTACCAAACCAATTTTAAAAAACTTGAAAGGAAGTCCAAAGAGGACGATATTTGCCAGCGGTGGGCTTGGACTCTTATAAATGGTGACAGAGCCAGCTAGAAGCCTGAGCTTGAAGGGAGTGGACACGAGGCGGTGTATCAGTAATGCCGCTAGGCTCTAAAGGGGGTGGGTTGGAGGGGGGGGGGGGGGGG
>NW_019268528.1:348166-355248 GCF_002738365.1 Cucurbita moschata
GGGGGGGGGGGGGGGGGGGGGGGGGGGGGGGGGGGGGGGGGGGGGGGGGGGGGGGGGGGGGGGGGGGGGGGGGGGGGGGGGGGGGGGGGGGGGGGGGGGGGGGGGGGGGGGGGGGGGGGGGGTGTCCCACGTTGATAGAAAGTGGATATTTGGAAAATATAATGACTAAAATGAAAAAACGCGTAAGGTTTTGATATTGAAAATTAATTTATCGTCGATGGAAAATGGATGGAAAAAGCTTAGTTTTGTTTCACAGAAAAGGACGAAAAAACTTACGTTTTCGATAAATATTTCATGAATCACGAAAGAGGTTAAAAATTTTCTCAATCGAGGACGTTGATTGGAAATATGAGTTTGGTTGCCATATTTGAGTCAACGTATCAACTCGACTTAATAATGATCTAGTAGAGTCGAGTCTCCTTATTGAACTCACATGTTTTATACCAATTCAAGTATAACTCAACTATTTTAAACATATATTATTGCCTGTTACCTCGAGAATCAAGCGTTTTTTTGATTGATTGATTTTGTATAATATCATTTTAGTTTAAACACGTCGATCAAATATACGATAAAATCTTTACGATTCACATGAAGTATATCAAACGAGTCACAGACAAGTCTTTTTCACTTATCAATCAATGGTCCTTTAATACTCATACGTTAGGTAGATATTCGAATTTATATTTTTCGACGAGTTTAAGTTGCGTGTAGTGAAAATTCTAACCTGTTACATTATAATCGTATATAATTGAACGAACTATATAGTATAATAAATAATAATTTGATTAAATGTTCTAAAGTACGGTTCTCTTATTTCCACATGCGTTATATTCTATGGTTTTAATACCTTTAATTTGACAAGAAAAAGTATGCAAAATCTATACGTATTTCAAACTACTTGTCAAAAGAATACGCATTTATAAAATAAAATAAGATGTATTTTGGATTTGATTTGATTTGATTTTTTCTAAATTCAAATATTTAAATTTATCTTAGTACATGAATCTTAAAATTAATTTTTATTTTTAATTTAAAATAATAAAATAATGTTTAAAAAATTTAAAATAGGGCATTAAACTGGTCGATTAAATATGAATAATTTAAAATTTAAATTAATAGATCTTATCGTGCATTAAGATATAGATTTAATTTGATAAATTAATTAATTAAAATTTAATTTTAGGGATCTTATTTTGTTTAGATTTAAAATGGTCGGGCTATTTTAGTCATTTAGTAAATTCGATTTAATATTAAAATATTATATATTTCCATTTTTACAATAACAAACAGGCCCAGCCTCAAAGAAGACATTTGGGCCTGTCTTAATGGGCCTAATTGTTTGAAAAGCCCATGAGATGAATTGGGCCCTCACGGCTATTCGAGCCCAAACAGTTAAGACTAGGGAACCCAGACACCTTCATCAAGACTGAAAGAGAGCGGTTCTTGAACGCAAACTCAGAATTCCATTTCCAATTAATCGAACACAAGTAGAAGCTCCGGTTTTCTGCGAAACAAGCTTCAGCTTCAATCTTCTTTGCCGTCTGGATTTCTAGGTTTCGCATGGACGCTGTATACGAATCACCGTCTGGTTTGGAATCGAAGGAGGATGATCCGATGATAGTAGATGATCTCAATTCTACGGTTCTCGATCTCACCAGCTTTCAGCTCCATGACCTGGACTCTATTGAGTTGCCTTCGAGTTTAATGGAATTGGACCTGACGGCAAATCGACTTTCGAGTTTGGACTCTCGGATTGGAGAGCTCTCGAACCTGAAGAAGCTCTCTCTTCGTCAGAATCTCATTAATGATGCTGCGGTTGAATCGCTTTCTCGCTGGAACGCTCTGTCAGGTCTCGAGGTATTCAATCGTTCCTCTTCGTCGCATTCGTTTTTTAGAAAATTAAATCAGAATCGACGGAACATTGCTTCTAATTATAATGTAGAGATCTATTTTTACGTTTTTTTTTTCTTTTGTCGTTGTTGTCAATGCGTCAGTGAGTTTTAAAGATATATCAATATTCTTATGTTGCTCGGTGAGTGTTCTAACTTAATCACATCATCGAAAATGTTGCTCGACGTTCCTTCAAGTGAAGCAATTCTAGAATAACGCAAGACCTTGCGATATTTATTATTATATTCGTTGTTATAGGAACTTATTCTCAGAGACAATCAAATGACGAAAATTCCTGATGCGAGCATATTCAAGAGGCTTTTGGTATTTGATGTTTCTTTCAACGAAATCACTTCGCTACATGGCTTGTCCAAGGTCTCCGATTCACTGACGGAACTTTATGTATCTAAGAATGAAGTTGTTAAAATGGAAGAGCTAGATCACTTCCATCAGTTACAGATTCTTGAGCTTGGTTCCAATAGACTGCGGGTTTGCTCTCTATATCTTTTGTTAAAAATCTTTATTGTATCAGTTATCTCACAGTATGAATATTAGGTATAGCTTCTAGTCAGAGCTTTCTATATAACTATTTGTCTTAGGAAGGTGAATATATGATCATCCGTGCTTTACTTTATTTCATACGGTACTCTTTACTTGTAATTAAAGGAGCAATGCTCATGGTGAAAGAAAAAAAACTTAAAAATAATACAGGCATTCTCTCCTGAAGAAGCAAACAGATAAATTTTAGTTTGTTTCTCCATAAGAGACTTGTTATTTTTCAAATATTTTTGGATAATAACATTGTGATTGAAGTTTCTACACTGCTTTACAGGTAATGGAGAATTTGCGAAACTTAGTGAATTTGCAAGAGCTATGGTTAGGGCGTAACCGGATCAAGGCAGTAAACCTTTGTGGACTAAGATGTCTCCAGAAAATTAGTCTGCAAAGCAACCGTTTGACTTCAATGACAGGATTTGAGGTATGGTACTTGATTATGACAGAAATTTGTTGTTTCAATTTGCACAATAAACATCCTGGTGTATTCAATCGCTGCTTTGCACTCTCCACAACTTTTTTGTTCTTTTCCCAACCTGTCAGGGCTGTATTGCTTTGGAAGAATTATATCTGAGCCATAATGGAATTTCAAAAATTGAAGGCATTTCAACGTTAGTCAATCTTCGTATTTTGGATGTTTCATCGAATAAGCTAACGAGTGTGAGTGGCACTGAAAAACTGACACGGTATCACAAATTCCCTAGCTTCATCTTATGCGACATGCTTATCTTTCCTAGAGTGATAATCTGGAACCTTCACTGGATCTATGTTTGCAGTTTAGAAGATTTATGGCTTAACGACAACCAAATTGAATCACTTGAAAGCATTTCTGAGGATGTTGCAGGTTCAAGAGAGAAACTGACGACCATCTACCTTGAGAACAATCCATGTGTAAGTTTCCATACTCAAGAATGTTCATAACTTAAAAATTTTCTTTCAACTTGGTAAGGCCATTATGACCTCTAGTTTCTGAACTGTTGGCGCTTCAATAGTGTGATGATGATATCTTTGGGGCTTAGTATAGGTTTCTTCATGTTTCATATTTCAGCTATGATTTCTGTGGGAAAAGTATAGGCGTCGTTCATAACAATTTATTTCTACTCTTTCTATTTTTAAAGAAGAAAACTATCATAGATTTTCTGTGCTTCTCAATTCTTTGATTTGGCATGCTAGCTTACTCTTCTGCTTTCCATATCTGAAATCTTCATCTCATTTCCTTATAACCATCCTGCGAACTTAAATAAAAGAATTTTTGTAAGATGAAAATCCAATTTTCGTACTAGACATGTGTATATAAACACTATAACTCCTTTATTAGCATTTTATTTGATATGCTGCTTGAATATTTCTTGTCAGTTTGGAAGCCGTAGAAATCTAAAATAATACAAATCTTCCCTGCAACTCCTCTAAGCCGCGATTTTGCCTCTCAGGGTGGGGGTTGGCATTTTAGACTTTTTTAGGTTCTGTTTGATAATGATTTAGTTTTTTCATTTTCCTGTTTGCTTGTTTTCTCTTACTTTCCCTACAATGGTAAGAACCTTTTGAATTCTTAGTCAAGTTCCAAAAACAAAAATATATTTTTTAGTTCAAAAACATGGCTTGGTTTTTTGAAACTTTGGTAGAAAGTGCATACGAAAACAAAGAAAACAAAGAAACTTATATGTTTATAAGTTTAATTTTCAAAAAACTCTAAATCAAATACTAAATAGCTATTGAACTGAGTCTCTGATTTTTCATATTAGGTATTTCATCAGCCATAAATAGTGAATGGATCTTTCTGTTTGGCGTTTTCATGACAACCGATGGTCTTTTTTTGCAGGCAAAGACTCCCAACTATTTTGCCAGACTAAAACAGATTTTCCCAAACATACAGCAAATTGACTCGGAGATCTTTACAAAGGACTTTTGAGAGTACACTGCAGCTTCTCGTGGACCGCCATAATATACAAGTAACATACTTCCACCTTCCATTCTTTCACTGATTTAGTTAATTTTAATTTTGCAATTAATGTTTCAAAACTAATTTATTTTTTAAAAACTCTGTTAGTTATGTTCGCTAAAATGCCCAATACAAACTCAAAGATCAGAGTAATTATTGATTAAAACATTATGGGCAAAATTGAAACCAATTGTGTAAAAATTAGTCGATTTCTATTTTTCCGGTTGATCATAAATTTTGATCCTAATGTGTTAATTTTGTTCTCGATATTTTAACAGAGATGGCTACAAAAATATCTCTTCTGATTATAAAAGCTATCAAACATTGAGTAAAGTTGGAAATTGTGAAAAATTGTAAGAGATTAATTTAAATACTAAAGAAATCGAGTATCTGAATTATTAATTCTTTTCATTATTGGATCCCTTTTGGCAGATCAATTATGGATAAAATGCCGAGGAGACTTTATTCGTTTGTGGACTTCTGCCCTGCTCTCTTTTTAAGGTTGTGTGTTAAATAATTAGTACTTATTTAACCAAATTTTGCATGTTATTTGGAGTCCAAAAATTTGTTTGTGGAGTTTGAATTTGGAGTTCTAGAGGTATTTCAATGTTCAGTGGTCTAGTTCCAAGTCTAATGTCTTATTTTCTGAATTGTAAATTTTTCTTGAGTGGGCCAGCTGAAAATGTCGTTTTTGCCCCCTACGTACCCAAAGGAAAACAGCGGCAGCAGTAGTGTAAAACCAAGGGAAGGGCCGTACGAGTGCTACAAATATTGTCGATTGCTAGCTTGGTCTTGCTCTGTCAGGTGAATGCTCTATTTCCGCATCATTCACTTGAATTTTATAAAAAATAACTGTTTTTAGTAAGATGAAACGTTTTTTTTCTTAATAATGAAATTTATAAACATTATTTATGTCCATAAGTTTTTGGATTTTGTTACGCACTTTCTACCCTCGCTAAGTTCTGAAAATAAAAATAAAAAAATAGTTTTTATAGACTTATTTTTGTTTTTAGAATTTTACTAGTAATTCAAGTGTTTTTAAGGGGAAATTAGGGAAAAACCAGAACAATTTTTTTTTACAAAAAACTATTAACAAAATTGTTTGGATTCATTAATTTTTTATATCTTATTTAAACCTTTATTCGCAATTTTTTTTTTTTAATTTTTGAATTTGTAAAAAACATATCATTCATTGAATGAAAAATATCATATGAATGACATTATTTTACTTTTTATAAAATTTGAAAATTGATTGAGTGTGAATTGTAGCTATTTTACGTGATCGAAAATTGAATTAAAAATAGAACGAAAAGATTTTCCCCTCTACTTGTTTCCGTGAGTTGATGTGATCGCGTCATGTCTGAATCGATAGCTATTTGAAGTTGCAGTAAGCTAGTGTTATTGGATATTAAAACTTGATTAATAGAAATAAAGTTTTATGAACCTAAGTACTTTATCTATTCATGTCTTATAGAAAAAATATTTTATTTCTGCTTATTTTAAGAATATAGGCCTATCGATGACCATATGTTGCGTTTTTCAAATATAAAAAATTTAGGTTCCCTAACTACCATTTAACTTAAAAAATTGCAAATACAAAATTTATTTATTTACGAAGACTTCGAGTTTGTTTAGATTTATGCGTAGTAGATTATTATTGTTTTGCATATAGTTTTTTTTTTTTTGTCTAAAATCTATTAGAACAAAATTATAAGTTTTACGTACGTTAGAGAAAATTTAAAAGTTAAGTAGGCATATTATTTAAATTTGAGAAACGTTTTAAAATGTGCAAGTAAAACTAAAAAACAGGCTTCTATAGACCAAATTAAGATTTTCAAATGTTTATTTATTTATTTTAAATCGACGCTAGGGAGCACCCTATTTTAAGTTTATACCCCACTAACTTACCTTTCTTAATCTTTTCTAACCAATCCGTCCCCAACTTATTTTTGTCTAAAATATAATTAAGAGTAAAGAGTGTCAATTTGATATTCTATTTTGAAATTAAAAGATAAAAAGGTAATGTTGAAGAGAGTAATTAAAAGAGTAAAGATTGCCGATTAGATACTCTATTTTAAAATTAAAAGATAAGAGGTTGAAGAGTAAAATTTGAGAGAGAGACGAAGCGGTCAGATGGATAAAAGTCGCAAGGGAAGAAAAGATGGTTTGAAGGAAAATATGTTAGAAGGGAGACAACCCAAATTATGAAAAAGGATTTACCCTTCTGTTTTGTAATCTACTAAAATTGAAATCGTGATAAAATAAGAAGGAATGTTAAGAGAATAAAAAAGGTTCGTTCAAAAGAAAATATGATTTAGCTCAAAAGCTTAACTTCGATATAAAATAAAAGTTAGGATTGAAAAAGATGCAATGTATTTTGGAGAAAAATGACAAACACACTAGGAATTCTTTGGAAATATGATAACTTTCAAACAAAGGCTTAATAACTTCGTCTTTTGTTTTTAGATTTAAATTACAATTTCATGAAATAGAAAAACAATCAGTTTTTATTCAAAATAAATAAGCAGAAAACTGTTATCAAATATTAGTCAAATAACTTATATTTTAGAAAACAAAAAACAGAAATTAAAAATGTTGTAGCATAAATTTGAAAATCGATTATAGCAAAATAAATATAACAGATCAATAATCAAAGGAGGATTTAAACCCTTTTTTTTTGGGGGGGGGGGGGGGG
>NW_019268528.1:355982-371591 GCF_002738365.1 Cucurbita moschata
GGGGGGGGGGGGGGAGGGAGGGAGGGAAGGGAATGGGAATACCTGGCGGCATCTTCGCCCTCCAAAATCAATGATTCCCTGGTTTTCATATCCTTCTACGCGTTTTTAAATAATTTTCAGATAGATGGGCTGTGACGACCGTTGATCTTCGTTAGTTTCCTACGAACAAAGGATTTCGGTTAATGAAGAGCAATAGAGAAAGAAGATCCAAGGTTATTCTCTTCTCAGTTCCATGGATTTCAGTTAATGAAGATCCAAGATCCAAGATCCAAGGTTAATGAAGAGCAATAGAGAAAGAATATCACAAAACAGATATTGACATTCAAATCTTGTCCGAAACGGGGTTCGTTGTAAAAATGATAGATTCAAGCAGAGTAGTATACCTAAATAAGAAAGTTAAAAAATGGACAAATTGGAATCGTAGCTTTAAAGTACTAAAAAGGCCGACAAATGTCCATGAAGTTTGCATTAGTAAATTGCGTTCGGATTCTGCATGCAAATCCATGGCTATAAGTGGAGAGTAAATTGTACGCGCGGAAATTTCTATTAAAAAAAACTATATGGTAAAAAATACCTTTATACTATTGAAAGTTGCAATATAACTCACTTCAAAAACGTTTCATAACTTATCTTAAAATAGAAAAATTCTTTTTAATATTTTCAATAGAAATTGAAATTTTCCACACCATTTCAACTTTCTCCAACAGCTCAATGGATAGTTTTGAAACATTTAAGAGAGGTTAAGTAATATTGCAATTTTTTAAATAAGGGAGAAAATAATGTAAAACAACTGGAAATATCTAAATAGAAGTAAAAATGTCACCTCAAAGGCACCATTTTCTCCGAAGAGTGCTCCTCCTGATCGGGATGCCAACTTTTCCACCTGTCGCAAAGAAAAGTTCAATCCATCCAAACGAATTAAAGATTTTCCAACGCAATAAAGCATAGCAAGATAAAATTATGGAGTAAAATGGCAATCAAATATATCTTACTCATAGTTCAGAAGCGCTTTTTGGAGGGTACCTTCTAATGCCAGTAGCAATATAATTGAAACACAAGATAACACTGATTGGATTTGTACCTTCTAATGCCCTCTTTCAAATCCAATGCGACTTCTACCGGAGCCACCATCATATCCGTCTCGCGTTGATGAACCACCACTGGCTCTCATTGTCCCACCACTGCCAACTTTATCCATAGCTTTCTTACCTTTCTTCACTTCAGTCAAGAACTGATCCAGTCCAAATGGATCGGCTTCTTCGACTTCTCTTTCAAACTCCACCGGTCTGTCTCTAGGTCCAGACCTTTCTGCAGTGCCTGAAAATGACTTGTCTGGTTTGAAGCGATCAGTCTTCATAATCTTGTCTAACTGTTCGTCAGCACCTCCGTACATATCAGAATCGGCATCTTTTTTAGGTCTGTAAAGGGTTGAGAGAGTGGGCTGAGCAGTAAATAAGCCCTTGTCGTATATATTGTACTGGTCGTCGTTGGCAAATCCCGAGTCCATTCCTTTATCTTGGTTAAATAGCCTCTGATCATACATAACTTCTCCCTCTCTACCTGCTCCGGTCGAAGCCATTCCGAGTGCAACCTTCTCACTAATATCACGATCTCTATCTCTTGTAATCTTACTCTTCTTCCCCATTGCTGCATCTTTGGCTTCCAACCTTCTTTCCCTTTCCCTCTCTCTACGTCGTTCCTCACGAATCTTCTCACGCTGCAACCGCTCTTCCCTCTCTTCCCTTGTCTCCTTTGATAAATCCTTCTCTTTTTCTCTAATATGCTCGAACTCCCCTTTCATCTCAGAAGTATCTCTATCTGCAGTGCTCCTCTCAGATGGATAAGAAACTGCAGGCGGAGGTGCAGCACCAGTCCTCTCAGACCGAGCCTTTTGAGCTAAGGCTCGAAGCTCCAATTCCTTCTTCTCCTTCTGCTTCATAAGCATTTCTTTCTGAACCTTAGATCTCATTGCAACTGCTTCTCTTGCTTTCTGTTCTGCAACATACAGTGCTTCAGATAGCTTTGCGAAATTATCGTTGATTTGAACTTCTTGAAGGCCTCTGCCATCAGCTGCAAGACGCTTGTCAAGTGGGATTGTATAACCTTTCGGATTCTTCCAATTTGAAATACAAGGTGGAATCTTCCAATCCTGTTGATCCTTCACGGTGACAGGACGAGGAGGGGAATGCATGACTGGCACAGGAGGAGACCCCGAGGCTCTAGGAACACGCTTATGCTTGAACTTTGGAGGTTCGAGTGGATCTACTGGCATTTCCACCATTCTAATGATTCTCTCCTTGGCACCTGAATTAAAAGCTGCTGATTGCTGAGATGGCTTGTACTTGATAAATTTTGAATCTGATGATTGCTTGGCTACATTTTTAGGCTGAGCTGCACTCAATCTTACATTCACTATCTTTTCAAGCGCAGACTTCGTTTCCTCGGTTGTTTCTTCAATCTCTTTCTGCATCTCTTCATCCTCATCAATCTCTTCATCAGTTTTCAAGATCTTTGGAATGAGGTCTTTATGTTGTGAATAAACAATCTTTTTAGAATTTTCATTCTGTTTTACAATAGCATCATATGCAACATTTCCATGGGCATCCACCGTCACAGGAAGGATCTTTGATCCAGGCTTTGATGATTTGCCTCTACCCATGTCGAGTGGGTATTGAGCAATGTGAATCTCTGGGAAAGCACCACCATCTCCAAAATCCTCTACTTTCCGAGGAATAAATCCACTACGCTTCAAGTAAGGTGGTACAGGATTAGCCTTAACAACAGAAGTTTGCTCTGCTTCTGATGAACTAAACCGCTGCTTGAACCATGGATCATTTGAGTGATCGTACTGTGTCACAGCTGTTGACTTTACAGCAGGAAGCAGGTCTTTCAGAGACGCCATAATTTTTGGCTACCTAATAGGACCTGCAAAGTCTATGAAATATCAAATAGAGGAAATAAATCTAAAATACCACTAACCCAGACCAGAGTTTCCTAGAGCAGAAAAGTAGAGGAAATAAATCTATCTTACAAATAAGGGGCTTTAATTTAAATGGAACCGTTTATACTCTGATTGAAGTATAAAATACAGAAGCTGAAAACTTCCCAGACCAATAAGGTTCAACTTATAGATGAAAGGAGGAAAGGTGTTTCAAGTTCACTTGCAAAAACAGGTAAAACTAGGTTGGGAGGTTTATTTATTTCAGGAAATACTACCTTACACCGAACTTTTTTGACATTTCAAATGTAATTAAACTTATTTAATATTTGCATAGAATGTTTCAACCAACTGCTTCTGTTGTAGCTTATGTATAAATAACTTCAAATTATTTGTGTTTTAGTAGTGAGTAGACACTAGGGGTTAGTCTGCTCGGCCAATCCAATGGTCAGTTTCACAGAATCATTTGCTTCCAGAATGATATAAAACTAGCCCGATGTTGGGACATTGATACAATCCATAAAATTACAAAAGAAGAAGAGAAAATTTATCAACTACATGGCAACCACATTGATTCACTTCCATAGAATTTCAGAACTTGAAACCAATGTGACCATGTGAGTTGTGACTATAAACTTGAAAGTCACCTATGACAAATTTAGCATGCGTCTCTACTAATTTACGAGCATTGTTTATTTAATATTATCTCAATACGATCCTAGACTACAGTACTTGAACAAGCAAACTAACCAGGAAAACAAATTCAAAATTTCGATAATCAACTGCAAATTTACAATGTCAAAAAACATTGTCCATTCTGAATTACAATGCCAGAAACCCTGGCAAGAACCTTTAGTATTCAACTTAATAACTCCAAAATTTCATTCAGAGATCAATCTTTAACAATTCTGATCTACAAATAGATCTAGAGAATACTAGAATAAGAACATCAGGAAGGGCCAATAAATGGTTAATTCAACTGAAAACAAAAAAAAAAAAACTCAAAAAGTCATCAGCCAAAAGCTTGATATTAACCTAGCCGTAAGTTGAGACATTAATGCAATTAACAAAAATTACAAAAGAAGAATAAAGAGGCTACCAAACAACTTGATCGACTCTAGTAGAACTTCAAAAACTTGAAACCTGATGTAGCTATAAACTCGGCTTTCAAGTAGGAGAAGAAGATTAAAAAGCTTGAAACCTAACCTTACTATTACAAAATTTTACTTTCGTTTAATACAATTTCTGAGAGTTCTTTGTGAAAGAACAGTTACTCACAACTAACAGTACTTCAGTTCCGACCAAACAAACTTGGAACTCAAATTTATAATCAAAATAATCCATGACAAGGTTAAATAAGACGGCAAGAATTATTAGCAATTTCTGCAATATTGAAATTAATGACTCCGAGTCCATATAGAAATCATTCTTTAAAAAACCACAAGATCTTTGGAGTGCTAGAAAAGATCTCCAGTTCCAGGAGAATATGAAGAATAAGCAGATATGATCTATAGCATAGGGAACTACGATCCTCACCACCAGAGACAAGAATAACACTATCGATAATAAACTCAATGACTCCGTATTCATAGAGAAATCATTCTTTACCGATAATCTGAGTGCTAGATTATGCTCGCCAGTTCAAGAAAAATATGAAACAAGAGAGAAGAAATAACTTGTAGCACTCGAAATTGAGATTCTCACCATTGGAGAGAAGAACTAACACCATTAATATTCAATAAAATTGCTCCGAAATGAAAGAGAAATCATTCTGACTCTAAAACAACAATAGATCTTCGAAATGCTAAAATTAGTTCTCCGTTCGAGACGAACATGAAGCAAGAGCGAACAAGCAGCCAATAGCATAATAAATTACAATTCTCACCATCGGAAACAAGAATAACTATATCAACATCCAGATTCTAGGTTGAAACGCATCAATTTCTAATAAAATGAAACTTACAGATAGCTAATCTCTGAAATACGACAGGCGGAAACCAAATTTGTTTCTGCAACTAAGAAATAGACGCCGTAACGCGTAGATCGTCGACGGCCTCCGTGAAGAAGGAAGGTGAGCTTCTGCCTTCCGGCGATGCCTCGATTGAGGAGAGAGAGAGAGAGAGAGAGAGAGAGAGAGAGAGAGAGACCAAAGGAAGGAGAAAGCGAGTTGATGTTACTGAGAGTCAGAAATGAAGAAGAGAGGCTTTTGGTTCGATGAATCTTCGCGGAGACAAAGTTGAGCAGTTGGCCTTACGCTGAGGGCTGGCGCTATATATACGGCAATTTTCACGCGCGCCTAGCCGCCGACCTTCGACACCCCCTTCGTAAATTCTCAATATTACCCTTTTCTTTATAAGATATTTCACTTTTACCCTTGTTTCTCTGTTTATATCTGAACCTGTTCGCCGCCAGGTAACTTTATAAATCTATAATATTAACGTGCGTATTTTGATATGTTCAATTATAAATTTGTTTAATAGATTAATTTTAAAAAGAATTGATTTACGGGTATGATACTGTCCACTTTGAGCATAAGCTCTCATGGGCTTGCTTTGGGCTCCTCCAAAAGGCCTCATACCAATGGAGACGACTCTCCACAATGGTATGTATTATATTGTCCACTTTGAGCATAAGCTCACGTGGGTTTGCATTGGGCTTCTCCAAAATGCCTCGCACCAATGAAGAGCGTTAGGCTTCTCCAAAATGTCTCGTACTAATAGAGAGAGTATTCCTTGATTATAAACCCATGATCATTCCCTTCCCTAAATTAGCGATGTGGGACTTTCATCATCCAACACCTCCCCTCAAACAAAGTACGTCTCCCCTTAATCGAGGCTTAACTCCTGGAGACTCGACTTCTTTTCTTTTGGAGTCCTTTGTTCGACATTTGAGAATTTATCAATCTATTGGCACGACTAAGTTTTGGGTATGGTTCTGACACCATATTAAAACGAATACGACTCTCTACAATGGTATGACAACAACATGAATGTCAAAACTCAAAAATTAAATTTGTAATTTAAATAGTTAATATATTTTTTAATAGAATGAATCTGAGTAACAAGCTTAAAAATTAAATTTGTAATTTATATAATTAATATTTTCTTAATTGGATGAATCTTAATATTTTCTCCTCCAACTCACACAACGGAGAGATTTCAAATAATAATCCTGAGACATTATTTAAAGCATTAGAGAGAGAGAGAGGGCCCAATAGAAGATATGAAATCATCATATACAAAGCATGAGAGAGAGAAAGAATAATGTCATCAAAATTTATAAAATCTTTGAAGGTTGAGGCCAAAATGCAATAACTGCCTTTCTCATTCTTCTACAAAATTACAAGGCTAAATCAATAAATAACTAAGAACTCATAAGACAAAACATACACACCAATCAGTAGTAAAAAAACAGGGTAAGAAGAGGTCAAGAAAATCATCAGATCAGATTATTAACAGCAGTCAAAAGAAGAAAAACCTGTAGTTTGTGATTCCTTACAGTGTGGTATTGTATGTTGAAAGAAGTCTCTGTCATAATCAGATGGTAAAAGGAAGCCTCTGTATGATGCGTACGTTTTCCTTGTACCTAACTATGTATAAAAGAGGCTGTGTTACTCGAACCGTGACCGTAGATGCGAGAAAGCGACAAAAGCTGATTGATTCAACATAACCATCCTATAAGATCCAGTCGAAGAACAACTGCACTATCCCACGAGAACACGACGGTATCGTGCAAGAATGCTCTCTCTGAAGACCATAAATTTCGATGCACGGAGTCGTAATTTGTCGCCACAATTGGCACGAAGCATCCTACTATGTACAATATATCATATGGTCGGGGTGAGGCATGGTTGGCAAGTTGGTTATAGTTTTTTGGGCAAATTGTAAGTCTTCTTGAGGAACTTTGCAGCTATCTCATCGTTGCGATAGCACAAGACACGGAGTAGTGTATTCGGCTCGGTTGGTTCCCAATGACCAGAAGTTGGAGGCAAAGGAAGCCTGGATTTAGCTTGCACACCATGCGACTCCACCATCACATATTTGAACTGCTCGATCAGACTTTCGGAGTCTGAACGAAACAGATCGATAACTCCGTTAACAATGCCTGAATGTTTACTAATCAAATCAGCAGGAAGCCCATCACCATTGGACCAAAAGAGATCTGTTAGAAACTTAAAGTCTTCCTCGATCATTTCCGAATCTTGCTTAACAAAAGCACGGGATGGACCTCCAGCAAGTAGAACTAATAGGAAACCATCGAAAGAGGCTTTCATCATGTCGGTTATCACCCGTGTTCTGACTCTGTCATGGACAACAGTTGATGAAATGGTTTCTAGGTATTGCTCAAGCTCCTGAAGGAATGGCTCAATCCTTGAAGATACAACCTCCCCAATATATAAGCCATCCCATAAAAACTGACTGAGATCGTGGAATACAACTTTGTATGCAGTTGCTTCACTTAGTTGCTTTATCCCTTCCACACACAGAGCTGCCGAAAGCTCAAACCATTTCCCAGCTAGGTTCCTAACAGCATCTGTGTACTGAGGCTCGAGATTCTTAAGACGAGCAACTGCCCTTCTTTCTTGGACTTCCAGCTCGGTCCGTATATGGTGCAACGAATTAATACAAACGCATAGCTGGGGGATTGACAAGGAGTTATTGGCATTCGTGATCCCGAACTGGGTCCTCCCCTGACCCGCTTGCAACTTTTCCTTCTTTTTGAATACGCCGAACTTTGATCCTTTCGAACATCTAGTTAAAGCAGGCAGAGCAGGAATATAGGTACTTCTGGATCCTGAAAATGCATGATGAATTTTAATGGTTGCATAGAGATATCACTAACTTCCTTAGAAATTCGGTAAATAGAACACTTACCGCAGCCAGATTTTGCCTTAAGTATGTACTGTTGCAAACATTTGTCAAGACCAGTCATTAAATCAGGAAGCAATGATGCGTGTTGTGGAATTGACAACAAAAAGAAAGCTTCAAAGCTTTCATCGACTATTCGTAAAACTTCAACGACAGAAGGAGCGACGTGCTCTTTGTTTGCACGTGGATTCCATACCTATTCAGAGTGTTTGTAAATGATAGTTCAATAACAAACATGCAAGAAACAGCCCAAGCCCAAGCCCACCGCTGGTAGATATTGTCCTCTTTGAGTTTTCCTTTTCGGGCTTCCCCTCAAGGTTTTTAATACACGTATGCTAGGGAGAGGTTTCCACACCCCTATAAAGAATGTTTTGTTTTCCTCCCCAACCGATGTGGGATCTCACAATCCACCCCCTTGAGGGCCCACTTCCCCTCAAGGTTTTTAAAACGCGTCTGCTAAGGAAAGGTTTCCACACCCTTATAAAGAATGCTTCATTCTCCTCTCGATGTGGGACCTCACAATCCGTTCCATTTCCTAAACATGAAGCTATTACCGGTCCAAATCTACATAATAACCAGATAATGTCACGACCACATACCTCTTGTTGAAGGAATCTACCAATCCATTCCTTTAGTCTGTCCACTCTCGTACTGATCCACGTCTTTACGAGGTCGGAAATTAGCGTTTCAGCTTCGTAAGGAGGCATCTCTCGTATTATGGACTTCCCACCATCTTCACTGTCTACTGAATCTCCGACTGCAATCTGCACGAGATCTTTCTCCAATTTATCAGCTGCATTGAGCACTTCAATAGCATTCGGCGTCAGTTCATCAATACCCGAAATGAATTTCTTCAGTTCCTTGCCGTAACAAGAATGGATCGTTGAAACGGCTACTCCTGCCGCATGAGGGTGCCATTCCTTGAATATTGGACTAAACATTGCCTTCTCATCGAAAGCCAGTTCGCTCACCTCTTGAGCAAGGACAGAAAGAACATGAGGTGGATTTTTCAGGTTTTTAATGGTTGATTTAACCTTCTCCATTTTCTGCAATGATAAGGACAAGAAGACTCTTCAGTGACAATCCACAAATTCAAGTTCACTAACCTCAAAATTCATAAATCTAGTAGAGAGCTAAACAAAGTCAATTGAAATAAGAGATTTGATCTTTAACTGATTGCACTTACCTTGGAAAAAGCAGTTCGAAGTGATGATCTTATATAGTTATCGACTTTGTTATACGCCACGTCAACTTCGATCGTCTTCCAATCGTGTTGGTTATTTTGCAGTAACTCAGATGACAATACTGCAATAGAGACCAGGCTTTGCATACACTCAATGTTGTCACTGTGAAAATCGTTGCGGTATGCAAGAAGCTTTCTCTCCGTTGAAACCAAAATCGAACTAAGAGTAGTGCTCAGGATTCTCGAGTAAATAGGATCCTTGTAGGACTCGACGTCGTCTTCAACTTCGGCCAACAGGCTTTTGGATGCAGATAGCAAGTCACTTCCCACTTGCCCCGTGGCAACGTAACGATTGAATAAAACCCACGAGAAACAAAGATTATGCAGCATCTGGTTCATGCCAAGCACAACCCAAGTTTTCTTAACATGTTCCAAGACCTCATCAACCTCTTCAATGATAGAAGTTGCATCATTAGCATCAAAACAAGCTTCTAAAAGAGTTTGGTAGAGCCTGAGATTCAAAGGGAACCCATCTGCCCAATGGCACATGCCCGGAACAGACTCGCCAAATGATCTACAAGCAAGAGACAACACGATACTTCGAAGGTCTTGGATAATTTCAAAGTTTCTTCCTGCATCAATGGGTTTCTCCATAGCACCACGAACAATCTGTCGAAAACGTTTCGGAGCGTCGTCTGCCTTTTCTAATGGCAAGCGAGGATGCAATAGAAGTCCTATCTCAAGAACCTTCAAATAACGCCTTTGCCAAGCCATGTGTTCTTCATTATTTTGGAAGTCCAAAGCCTTAAGCTGTTGAAACAGCTCGAGCGGCAGAACCATCGACTCTATCCGCCTTCCAAGCTGATCCAAGAACAAGATATTATAAACCCATGGCATATAAGATCGATTGCAGCATATAGAAATGGTTAAACAGAGTTTTGAGCGCACCACTGGTCCTGAGGAGGTTTCACCTGTTAGACGAACACGACTCTCCACAATGGTATGATATTGTCCACTTTGAGCATAAGCTCTCATGGCTTTATTTTGGGCTTCCCCAAAAGGCCTCATACCAATGGAGTCAGTATTCTTTGTTTATAAACCCATGATCATTCCCTAAATTAGCCGAGGTAGGACTTTCATCATCCAACACCTCCCCTCGAACAAAGCACGCCTCCCCTTAATCGAGGCTCGACTCCTTTGGAGTCTTAGTCATTTTTTACTGCCTTCAAGGAGGCCTCCTTTTTCTTTTGGAGTCCTTTGTTCGACATTTGAGGATTTACCAATCTATTGGCACGACTAAGTTTAGGGCATGGCTCTGATACCATGTTAGACGAACACGACTCTCCAAAATAGTATGATATTGTCCACTTTGAGCATAAGCTCTCATGACTTTGCTTTGAGCTTCCCCTCGTAGCAATGGAGTTAGTATTCTTTGTTTATAAACCCATGATCATTCCCTAGATTAGCCAACGTAGGACTTTCATCATCCAACATCACCTACCAAGAATAGCTCTAGAAGACAACAAAAGTTCAAGGATAGAAATAGCTCAATATTTGAATCCATCATCCCAAAAGTAATGAAATCTAAGCATGTAGGAATACAGTAATAGGACAATTTCACGAAGAACTGTCACTCAAATTAGTCTCAATCATGTTCTTCTCGTAAGAGGATGCTAAGATAAGCAATAATCTATCATCAAAACAAATCAGGATGCGAAAAGAGCAAAGAATATGATGTTTTCCATGTCATTTATCATAAATTTTCTCAGCCACAGAACAGAAAATTCGACTGCATAAGAGCTTTCAATTCCAAGTACCGAAACGCACCTGTCCAGCAGTGATCCTCAACAGCGCCCTTCTAATTCTCGAATCAACCTGTTCCGAAATTCTCATCTGAATCCTTATTAACTCCCCTACCGTCAATCCCGAAGTCGCTCGACCTTGATTCGCTGACTCATCGCCTCCGATTATCCTCTTCCTCGCCGATGATGATGATTTCAGCCCTAGCGCCTTCTTAAATTTGCTCACAGCCGTCGACGTTATCGACCGATGCAGCGACGTCGCCGTCGACAACGACGCAGACCGATCAACTCCCTTCTCCGACTGCGAAATATAAGTTAACGGTTTACCGCCGGTGCTCCGGCAAGATCCAATCAAGATCTCGTACGCGGTTACTCGGAGCTCCGACTCCGACAGTTGCAAGCCTAAATCGCCAAACGGCGAGGGGATCTCGTCAATCGGATAAACCGGCATGGTTATTGAGGTTGTAGCGGCGCTGGTGGAGGCCGCGGCGGCGGAAGTAGTGATAGTTGTTGTGTCGTGTATCACTGAGCTCGAACTCGAACCATGCCTTCGGGAGCTTCCTCGTGACCGATCACTGAATAATCGGGACATCGTTGCAAGCTATAACAAAGAAAAACGCAAAATAATCGACCAGAAGATAAGAATCGGATGTGAGATTGTGGGGTCGGAGTTCACTTTTCTCTCTGTTCTCGCGTCAATTACGATTCACCTCCGTTGGGTATAAGAGACGACAGAGAAATTCTTCGCTTCGCTTTCAAGAAAAATCCATGGATACCAAACACAAATAGCTACCAGAAATCTGTAACACACAAGAACAGGAGAATTTTCAACAACGATGGATAGAGAAAGAGAAAGAGAGAGGAAGGTTTCTGCTTTTTCCAAGCGTGTGACAGTGTGAAAAAGAAGAACGTTTACAGAACGGTAGTAATTGATTAATTCAACCATTTATAATTCTAAAAATTGTAATTATCCTTTTAAAAACTAATTTTGTCTTTTTCTTTTTCATTAATCCTTACTTTTATTGAAAAATCATTTTTTTTTTCTTAATTTATATTTATATAAATATGAATAACAAATTGGTGCTCATAATTCCATGATAACATTTCATTTTTTAATTCTAATTTTTAAAATTAATGTTTGGTTTCTAATTTTATTAATAATGATTTTTTAAATATTTTATCAAATTTCAAAAATAAAACCACTTTTTTTTAAATTGCTTTAGTACCTTAAATTTTTAATTAAAATAAAACTAAGCCGTTTCACATAAATTTTATAACATTTAATTCTAAAAATGATACATGAATTAACTGCATGATCTATTTATTTTAATTCTCATTTTCGTCAAATTTCTCATTTAATTTTGTAGAAATTGAGTTTCTATAGAAAATTTTTCAATATATACGAACATAAGTCGTGATAAAGGCTATTGGTTTCAAAAGAGATGCAGCGTTAAGCGCTATTCGTGAAGCAGTCTACTCTTAAATTTCATACGAAATATACAGTTGTAGACCCTTCTAAAAACGACGTGAGTTCATTTAATGTATAATGACATAAGTTAATTTTGGTTGATTAATACTTTCAATTCATACACGGTCAGCTTTAGTTTATTCACATGTGGCGAGCATCTTAACTACAAGTGACCATGTAAATTACATGGTTGAAATTTGTTAAATTTGACCTTTTCTTAGCCAACGTTTTCTTTTCAATCGTTCGAGTAAATTCACTTATTTTATCATTTAAAAATTATGAGGATAAAGAAAGAAGAACACCCTTTTATTCTCCTTGTCATACACCAAAAAGACCGATTCATCATATATATATATATATACTAAGTATGTATAATTTTATTTTATTTATTTATTTATTTTTTTTTTTTGTGTATGAATTGGCAACAAAAATCTACAAATTATTAAATAAATTTTAAACTTCAAATATTAAAATAAAAAAAATAAAAAATTTGGAGGCAAAATGAAAAGTAATCTCTTATCTATTATAATAATCCATAGATCATTTTAAAATTAAAATATATGAAAATGGTACAGAGGGAGACAAATAAAATATGAATTTAATTATTCAATATCTCGTTATGATTGACAACATGGAATTTTGTGCTGTACCTTTTAAAAATAAATATATAAAATTAAAATAAACTAAAAAATAATAATAATAAATTAAAGTAGAATTTTCAAATAATAATAATAATAATAAAAGCCAATTGGGTCAACTAGAGCAACAATTGGTCCGATCCCAACATCCGTCCGTTCTGTGCTGTAATAGGGAACGTGCAAGCCCAAAAGAGTCTAAGCCCAACTTCATTGAAAATGGGCTTTTTCTATTTATTTTAATTTATTTTCCAAATGAGAAGGTGACGTCATTATTGCAAAATCAAACACGTGCGACACGGTCTAAAACCAAAAAATAAATTTGAAGGACAAACAAGGAAATCCCAACATATTAGGACGCCGCAAATCCAGAGGGTCCCTACTCTGCTCCTCACCGTAAAGACCACATCGTGCAACCAACTATACACCGACACGTGTCCTCATTTTACAGTCAAAACTATTCGACTTTCCAGCCAAACCTCACTCCATCAAATGGTGTCTATTTCTTATCGTCACCAAGATGTGACCGTAGATATCTGACGGCAAAGCCTTTTGCGATGATTCTTTTTTATTAGCACGAGGAGAAATTACGGCCCAATGGAACCCGAGCCGTGTCGGCACAATCCTATTGGTCCGTCTGGTAGAAGCCAACCAGGCAGGTGTCACCTTCAAGAGTCAGCATATCTTTTATCCGTATCTTATGCATGGCATTGCTAACTGGTTGGTAACAATGGAACGATTGCAACTCATCGTAGGATTTTTTTAAAATTTTTATTTATTTCTAATTTTTATTCCTTAATAATTTTATTAAGACTAAGGCCAAAAGTGATGGAAAATGTCTGTAATTAATTGATAGATTGTGATCTCTTAACTATATATCAAATTACAATATATTTTAATATATTTTAATGTAACTGGTCATATTAATCGACATCAACCGCTTTTTATTTTGTCGGTATCTTTGTCCGAGATTGACGTTGTTAGGTCGTGTTTCATATTATTAGATAATTTTAAAAAACGTCCAAAAAAATTGTTAAATCATTACATAAACTTAATCACTTTTAATACATAAATCCTTAAAAGGTATCAGAAATGTCTCGGTTCGATTCAACTCAACCTACGAACATGACTATAATATTTAATTTTTATATTTTGTGTTGAATTAAAAAATGTGAATTTTAAATAAATTTAAAGGACAAAGTTTACATCATAGAAAAAGCCAAAAAAAAAAATGAAGCTTTATACTTTAAACCATCCGACAAACTTTTGAATGTAAAATATAAAGGGATGATCAATTTATAAATTACAGACATTGAAATTAAATTCTTTTTATAAAGGAAATGGGAAGGACCACTAAGCCAGCTTGGTTGGTAAGGTATAGCCTTCTACTTTTTCCGACTATTTAACTCTCGTCATCCAATAGATAACTTTAATAGTATCATAATTTATGGCTCGTACTCTCGTCATCATCAAATATACATACACATTTGCACAGGAACTAACTACAGGTGATCATCGACTGTTATTTAAGTTTAAAGGTAATTGTTAGGGGCATAAGACTCTCTATAGCCAAATATTGACGAGTGTCTGGGACAATGATTGTAGCAGCCCAAGCCACAGTTAATAGATATCGTTCTATTTGGGTTTTTCCTATTAAGATTCTCCTCAAGTTTTTTAAAACGTTTTTACTAGAGAAAGGTTTCATTCTCCTCTCTAACTTCCGTGGGATCTCACAATTCACATCTTTCGAAGTCCAGTGAGACCTGGCACTCGATCTTCTCTCAAATTGATGTGGAATCTCACAACCACAACTAACCTCTCCATAATTTTATTCTCCCATAGATGAAAAAAATCACCGTCGACGCCCGCAAACCTTGAAAATAATAATAAAGGTTAAAAGGGAAAAATATATGGCTTAAAGATCGTGACAGTTGGACATCTTTTTATTATCTTCTTTATTTAATAGATTTATATGATATTAAAAAAATTATAATTAATTGATTGTGAATTTTAAGGGCTAAATTGTAATTTAACATATAATAAAAAAAATAATTTAGTACCCTTACTTTAAAGGGGAACCATACAAATTAGTTTTTCTTAAAAAATGATTTTCACCTACATCGTTTATGGGACAAAAAGTAAGTTTTCAATAAATTAGTGATTAATGTTATAATTATTAATTAATTAATCATGATTAACCCATAACCTTAAAATGATGGATAGTCTAGAAATATTAATATAAAATAAATATTATATTATGAAAATTTAAGACATAAATTATTAATATAAAATAATTGATACTCTATATTTTATTTTTAATAATTGTATGGTCTGCAATCCCTATTTAAATGAAGAATCACAAAGAAATTTTTTACTATTAACTAAATGGGGTCGATGATGTGAATAATATTTCCGGTCTCCATTCTCTCCCCGACCATGCCAAATCCTAGATTCGTCCACTTTATATATATGTATAACATCTCAATTGATTAACCTTTAAATAAATTAATTAATTTTATTTGAAATTAAAATTTTAAATAAATTTATTCGACATCATATTTACCAAACAAACTTAAAATTTTAATAATTAAAGTTTAAAAAAACAAAAACTTTAAAATACAAGTTGGATCAAACCAATAAAAAAGTGAATAAACAAAACACATGTTTTTTTTTTTTTTTTTTTTTTTTTTTTTTTTTTTTTTTTTTTTTTTTTTT
>NW_019268528.1:372688-393926 GCF_002738365.1 Cucurbita moschata
TTTTTTTTTTTTTTTTGTATTTTTCTTTCGAGGAAACCTATGTTTTTATGTACATGTCTTTGAATTGCTTCATATTATAAATTTATTTAAAACGTTTCTATTTTTAAACTCTCTCCAATAAATAAAATAAAAATAATTTAATTATGCCTACATTTCTCACTCTTGAATTTTAAAATAACCAAGTATAATCAATTCCAATTATTGACTCGCAAATAATTATAAGTAATTAGATAAGGTTTATGGATTTAAATTCATGCAATATTGTAAAAAATATATATATATATAATGCAATAATGCAATTCTTTTTTTTTTCTTCATTTAATTGATGATTTATATCTAATTATGACAAAATGTGACGTCATGTTCAAACTCAACGGTGGGGAATGTTTGAAAAAATATTGTTTATTATTATTATTATTATTATTTTTAGAATAAATGTTTGGAATGGTTGGTGGTAATAGTGGTGCCTCTAATTTCCTAAAATAATTTATTTAAACTTGACTATTAATATATATTATATATATTATATATATTACGTTTTAACTTAATTAAGAAAAAATAAAACTTCTAGAAACCAAAGATAGAGAGAAAAAAAATAAATAAATATTTACCTCACAATTTTGATATTTCAAAATTCTTTAAATTTGAGTAATTTTAAAACTGTGAAAACTATAATTAATAATTTAAAATTGATTTTATATATTTAATTTCAATTTTTACAAATATAAAATGAATAAAAATAAAAATATAAACTACCATAGGCGGTTGAATATAAAATTTTATTCACTTAAATTGATTTTAGTAAAATTTGGTTTTTCGTACTTAGATATTTTTTTTAAAATTAATATTTATATTTTAGAAAATTGACAATGATATTTAGAGTTGACATTTGATATAATTTTAATATTTTTTTAGAGGGCAAAACCCAAATTGATGGAGACATGGCAACAACGGCAAGATAATCTCAAATTAATGCGTAATTAATTAAGGCACCGTTTTTTAGGGAAATGAGTGATGAGTTATTACACAATTACCCCTATTCAAGTATTCATGTACAACTTTTATCATGGATAGAAAAGGACTTTTGAAATTAATTAATTTTAACTAATTAAAATTTTTGTGTTATTAATGGTTCTAAAAAGGCATTTAACTAATTTGAATAAGACATACCCATGAAACAAATGGATAATCATGGAAGACCCAAAAAAAATAATAATAATTAAAAAAGTTTAAAATTTTTTTTTTCTTTAGTAATATAGAGGTTAATCACGTGTAACTGTGAAAGGTTTATTTTTGTAACAACCAAATCCACAGCTACCAAATATTGTCTGTTTTGGCCCGTTACGTATTGTCGTTAGGCTCACAATTTTAAAACGCATATCAAGGAATGTTTCTTTCCTCTCTCCAATTGACGTGGGTATCTCATAATCCACCTCTTGTGGACCCAGGGTCCTCGTTGGCACACCATCCAGTATCTGACTCTACTACTATTTGTAACGGGTCAAGCCCACTCTAGGCTCACAAGGAATGTTTCGTTTCTCTCTCCAATTGATGTGAAGATCTCACAATCCACCCATCTTGTGAGCCCAGCGTTCTCGTTAGACACATTAGATTCTAGTGTCTGACTCTGATACTATTTGTAACGGGTCAAGCCCACAACGAATGTTTGGTTCCTCTCTCCAATTGATGTGGGGATTTCGCAATCCACCTCCTTATGGGCCTAGCGTCCTCGCTGGCATATCCATCTAGTATCTAGCTCTGATACTACTTGTAACAGGTCAAGTCCACCGCTAACAGATACTGTCCACTTTGACCTATTACATATCGCGTCAGTCTCGATTCATTCCTGTTGTATTTTCGAGCGTACTTTTTTAAAAATAAACTAAAATTTAAATTTTATTAGTACTAAAAAAGTGGTTTATTTAACAGGAGAATAATAAAAGACAACAATTCTAGGAAGGAAAGTGCATTAATTATTACATATACAATACAACACCCACTTTTATAAGAATTTATTATCGGGTTGACAAAACTGTGCATCATAATTGGAAACCAAATAATTGAATCAACTTTGGGAACAGGAAAATTTGTCCATTAACCTTTTCAATTTATTGGTTATAACAAAAAGACCCTCAAATTTTTCCTTATTTTCACTATTTCCCCACTTTTTTCTTCCCTTTTTACCCTCAAATTTACCCCTTTTTGTTGGTATCTCAAAAGGCCAACTCAATTATGCACAACAAGCTGATGATAATGATTCCAAAATTATCAATTTTCAAAGAAAAAAGTTAAAGGCTTTTGAGTTCATTCCATAATCTCTTCCATTTCCATGTGTCTTATGCTCTGCAATCATATGTATTTGAAGTTCTTTTATCTTCTAGTTCTTTCTCGCTCCGAATAAAAAATTAATTTAACGTAACGACCCGTTCATACGTGATCATTAAGAATGGTTACTAAAACACGAGGAATTATTCGAGAAATTTTCAAATAAATGATTATTAATTAAAAAATTATTCGAGAAAAATGAGGAATTTTCAAACACGCTTAATTTCTTTTCACACAAGAGTGGACAAAAAATGCTTCCATCTATACAATTACAAGTATTGAAGTTGTTCAATCGTCTAGTTTTTTTCTGGTCCCCTAGGATCTCTCATTCAATCCTTTTCCCCTCTCAATTTATTATGCTATCATGAACATAACTTTTTCAAAAAATTTAAAATGCACGTGAATAGTAATGGTATAACAATTCAGCGTCGTTCTCGACCATTTTCAGAAGAAATCGAATAATTTCTCGAGAATCCTACGACACCCATTTGTCATCTTTTACCTCACAGATAGACAAAACTTCATATGGGTACGAATCCGTTCATTAAAGAGTCAGAAATCGATCCCGAAAGAACAATAAATAGTTAATATCGATAGGAAAAGACAAATATATGCATATATTGTAGCTTTCAAAGTTGTTTTGGGGCACTAGCTCAAGTGGTCCTTTATTTTTTTGCTATGAAATGGTTGGTTGACGAGTTTAGATGGCCAGGATTTAAGTACACAAAACTTTACCAATTTTGACAATAGAATAATGTTTGGGGGACAAGAGAAAGTTGGGTGTGGAAAATGGAAATGTTTATCTCATTTCACAGTGGGAAATATCTTCAATGATTATTATTTTTTTAAAATAAAAAACACTTCAATTATTTTTATATTTATATTTTAAATGTGAACGCAGACATAATTTAATTTATTTAGATATATATTATTTATCAGAAGTTTGATTTTTTTTTTACGTAAATAAATAAGTAATTAATTATTAATTCATCGTTGTGTGTTTGTTTAATATAGAAAATAAAATTTTAAAAAAAATAGAAATTTGAGGGGGAAAATAAAAGCACTAGTGTTGGTTGTTTTGTCACGTCCGTTCCTTGTTTGGTTGTGGCTTTTTCCAAATGGACATCAATGTTTGCATTAGGGGTATTGTTGTCAAAAGCCACATCTCAGTCACTTGTCAATTTTATCATTAAGAATTTTTAGGGCTAAATTGTATTAAAAAAAATCAATTAATAAAAATAACTTTATCCTTTCTAATTTTTCTAAAAAAATATCTCTATTTTGTAAAAATAAAATTACAATAATACCCTCTAATCTAAAAAACACCGGTTAAAAAATATATTTGGGAGGAAAATCATTATTACTATTTTTTTATTAATTTAGTGAAAAAAAAATTATTTTGAAAAAATATATATATATATTTTTTAATTCAGATGAAAATTGAACCAATAACATGTGTGACGCGGTGATATGGAACGTCGAGGAAGTACTAAGGATTTGGACCCAATTTTCGAATTGAAACCTGGACTCGAGTTTCGTTTCAGTGACCTAAAATAGTATGGTAATATTTGGACTCGAGTTTCGTTTCAGTTGGTCGCCGTCATATCATTTTAAATTTCACTTTTCGTTCAATATTCCGATAAATAAAACATTTATGAATGATAAAAAAATACTAACGAAACGTACGGAAGTAAAGATATTAACGACTTTAAAGCCTTTTCTTTTATACTTTGTTGTTTGTAATGTATTGGGTGTAATGCATGAATCTCATTTAATTTCCACCAACTAAATTTTGTGAATCAATTTTGAAAATGACTATTGTTTGTGAAGAAGTTAATGAAACCCTAAGCTAGGCTGTAACCTACCAAGCTCTCATCATTTTGTGACATTTTATAAACTGGTCAAACGTATATTTTCTTCTCAAATTTACTATATATGGACCACATAAAAACTATATATTATATATCATTATTGAAAAAAAAAAAAACATGTGGTAGTGAACTAACTAACGCGACTTATACGTGCAAAAATATAAAAATAAAAATTATTATTAAATTGTAAGATTCCATATTGGTCGGAGAGCGTGGAAACTTCTCCCTATTAAATGTGTTTTAAAATCATGAGGCTGACAGTGATACGTAAGGGACCAAAGTGGACAATATTTACTAGCGATGGGCTTGGACTGTTACAAACAGTGTCAGAGTCAAATACGAGCGAGGACGTTGGACCCCTGATTTCATATTGGTTGCATATGGGAGTAAAACATTCAGTATAAGAGTACTCTCTAATAGACGTGTTTTAAATTGTGAGGTTGATGACGATAAGTAACGGGCCAAAGCGAACAATATCTGTTAAAAATGGAACAATTCTATATCGGATGGCCCGAGATATTCATTTATGATCGAAGAATAAACAAAATTTTAACTGTTGTACTTTAAATTATAATTATTAACTCTTCTTGCTTATGGGTTTTCTTCCAACCGAAATAATTGAAGTCATATCCAATTTTTATTACATTTGACCAAGGTGACGTCAGCTTAAATAATGTATAGGTTAAGAAAATTGTAGAATTTTTAAAATTATTTGTGTCCGGTAAAATTAATTACATTAAATTTTTAAATTTTAAATTAATTAAATATAAACAAATATTACGAAATTGATTAGGAAGGGGAACACAATAATGCAAAGATTCTACTTAGAGTGTACGGACGGATTAGGACTGTGGGGCCCACAGAAGCCACGTATTATATATGGGTATTTTTAATCCCAACCTAACCCAAGCCCAACAACTAACTATAATTGGTTCTTAATTATGACAGTAATTCTCTCTCTCTAACATAAATGATAAGGACGACAACAATTAAAAGATTTAAATGTGATAATAAAGAATTCCATCTATTTACATTTCATTTATTAGCGTCGTCAAAAGTAAATAATGCATTAACTCCATGTAAAAATATAAAAATTAACCCCAACTGGTTAAAAAACATATATTTTTTAATCTCTTCTATTTATCATTTTTAAAAAATGTAAATGAAATTAAGAAATAAAAAGAAATACACAAATTTCAATCATTTTCATACGTAAATAATATCATGTAGGCTTTTTAATTATTCTACGTCAATCGTTTTCAATAAATAATAAAAAGGAAGCGTATTTTTAATCCATGATTTTTAATTAAATATGAAAGTGACAAAAAAATACCAAGGGAGAGTTACAACAACTTGTTATAGAATGTATATATATAGAAAATAGGAACATATTTAAAAGCATATGATTTTATAATAATATTTATTTAAAAAATTATATTCAACCGACGAAAAATCTTTCATCTATTTTTTTCACTCGATATGATCTTAACAATTCAACATTATTATAACTCGTGGGTTCCACTCGAACATAATTAGATTATTTTCTTCTAATTTTAATTTTATATTTTTATTTCAACTTAATTCAATTAAACAAATTCATCAGTAAAAATAGAAAATTAAAAAATAATAATAATAAATAGTTTGATCGTGCAATTGGTTGAGCACTCAATTCTGTAAATCCAACCATAAATATGTGTGGGCTCTCAAAGACTTCTGGCTCCATTATTGTATGCAAGAATGACAACCATCACTACGCCTCTTGCTCCCCTTTTTTCACTTTCCTTTTATTTTTTCCCTTTTGTTCTTTTCCCATTTTCATTAATATTTTTAAAAAGTAAAAAAATATAAAAACATTTTAAA
Organism: Cucurbita moschata; assembly: GCF_002738365.1. Classification (NCBI taxonomy): domain Eukaryota; kingdom Viridiplantae; phylum Streptophyta; class Magnoliopsida; order Cucurbitales; family Cucurbitaceae; genus Cucurbita; species Cucurbita moschata. The sequence continues at coordinate 378,745 of NW_019268528.1, forward strand.
AAATTGAGCTTATGAGTCAAATTTTCGTAAAGTCAATTATTTAAGTTGAAATTCGCGCATTTTTTTAATTAATTTTAATCCACACAAATTATTTAATTAAAAAATGGAGAAAATTATGAAAAATAAAAATAAAAAAGTTAATTGAATAATAGAGAGAGAGAGGAAATGGAACTATAAACCAAGGAAGAAAACACCCACTTGGACAAGACCCCTAATTTTAATTTTTTTCATAGCCCTTTTAAAAAAATTGTAAAAGGACTCCACATTTAATTTAAAATTAAAATAAAAAAAAAAATAAAGAGAGAGAAAATTCACAACCAGCTTGAATTTGTAGCAATTTAATGTTACCACGAGAAGGGTAAAGCTTGAAATGATTTTTCCGCGATTGCCATTTGATCTATGAAGAACTCATAAGCTTCTTCTTCTTCTTCTTTTGAGCTTTGATTTTGATCCCAAAGCCCATATTGCCACTCGTCGAACACTAACTCGGTCACTGACTCGGATGATTCCTCGTAACTCGTTCCCAAACTCGGCAGCACTACGATTTCACTCAGTTCCTCCGGCGTCGACTCGTCCAACTCCGACGATGACGTAAATGGAGGCGATGAGGGTGGTGGTGGCGGTGGGGGTGGAGGTGGGGCGTTAGGGAGTTGCATTGAGGCGGCGAGAGCGGCGGCGGATTGGACGTCGCGAGGGGAGGAGGAAGCGGGGCGTGGGAGTGACGCGGCGAGTTCGGGGAAGTTGAGGATAGCGGAGTTGCCTTTGATGGTTAGGGCGGCTACGTCGTGGGCACGTGCTGCCATGTCGGGTGTGGCGAAGGTGCCGAGCCAGATCCGGCTCTTCTTCTTTGGCTCTCGAATTTCCGACACCCATTTTCCCCACGCCCTCATTCGGACGCCGCGGTAAATTGGGTGGCGACTGTTGGTGGTGATTTCCCGCGCGCGCTTTGGCCGGCAGCCACCGGCTTTTTTCGTTGGAGACGAGATGGAACATGAAGTTGAAAAGGAAGAGGAGGAAGAATTGGAGCCGCCGGAGTCGGACTCCGGCGCGGTGGCGTTGGACATTGGTGAGTGATCGGAGATATTATGGTGAGAAATTAATTGGAAGAAAGAGAGCGAAAGAGAGAGAATAATGGAAACGTGTGTGAGAGTGAGGAGTAAATTGAAGATGTGTGGAGAAGCATTGGGGGGTGGGGAGGGGGGCTTTAAACAACCACCAATGGCCGTAGCACATTGCATGGAGTCAATGTACCTCCGCCACGTCATCAACCCACATTGGAGAGAGAAAGTCTAGAGAGAGAGAAAGAAACTTTCTAGGGTAAAAAGTGCAAATTTGTAACAAGTAAAAGATGTCTAATTATTTAGTGTTTAATAGATTTTTTAAAAAAATTACTGAATGTGACGTGAAATAACATATAAATGAACCAATAATACTTTTGAATGAGAATAATTTCAAAAATATTAAACTATAGTTTAAAATTACATTACATTTATATGAAATCCCGCATCGGTTGAGGAAAAGACAAAACATTTTTTTTGTAAGAATGTAGAAATCTCTCTCTAGCAGATGCATTTGAAAAACACCGAAGAAAAGGGAAAGCCTAAATTAGATAATATTTGTCAACAGTGGGTTTGAACCGTTACAATTGTATTAGAGCCAAACACCGAGTGATGTGCCAATGAGGAAGTTGAGCCTTGAAGGGGGAATGAACATGAGGCAATGTGTCAGCAAGGTTACCGGGCCCCGACGGGGGATGGATTGGGAGGTCCCATATTGATTGGAGAAGGAAACGAGTGTCAATGAGCACACTGGACCCTGAAAAGTTGTGGATTCTGGGCGTGGATTAGAGGATCCCACACCCTAAAAACTTCGAGGAAAAACTCGAAACTAAAAGTTTAAAGAAAATATGTCTTTACTAATTAAATAATTAATTTGCTCAAACATATTAATTACAAATAGATTTCACGGTTTGGTATTATTTAGATAACTTTTTTAAGTTTAATAATTGGAAGAGTAAAAAATAAATGGAATCAGTTAATTTACACGTGTTCCGATTTCAGAGTTGGTCAAGAGGGTGATTAGTTGACTTTTCTACTTTGGGTGAGACTCACTTGCTCAATAATTACTTACGTTGGTTATTTCTATATTAACCATTGGTTACTTTATTCTCTGCCAGCCGTTTTTGTTCGTTATTTAGAAGGAATATTGATGACTGTAACTATTATTTTACAGCTAAGTAAATGTGCTCTGTTTTGCAAATTTATTACTCGTTTTTTTTTCTTTTGGAAAATTTAGAATTTACCACTACACCATGTTTTTTAAAATTAACCGATTCCTTCAAATATAAAATTTAATTTTATATCATTTTATTAATTAAAATTTTAAAAGTGTTCATGTCAATATAGATATTATTTTTTTTATATAAAATCATGTTTTTTTTTCTTATTTACGTGGAATTCTTCTCCACAATTATCAACAAATATATAATTTTAAAAATGTTAGTCCATAAGTGTTAGACGAACACGACTCTCCACAATGGTATGATATTGTCCACTTTGAGCATAAGCTCTCATGACTTTGCTTTGGGCTTCCCAAAAGGCCTCGTACCAATGGAGTTAGTATTCCTCACTTATAAACCCATGATCACACCCTAAATTAGTCGACGTGGGACTTCCATCATCCAACAATAAGGACCACAAGCATAATTTAAAACATTTTTCTAACCTTACTCTCATTTTGCATTCCAATTTTATGGGATCTTCTTAAACATTTTATTTTATTTTGTCTCTTTAGTTTAAATCAATTAAATTATTTTATATATAGACATTTATTTAAAGAAAAAAAAAAACTACAAAACAAACCCATAGAACTGTTACTAGATAAGCTTTTAAATCACTATCATACAAACTCTATATATCTAATAAGAAAAGACCAATTAATTTTGTTTTTTCTAAATTAATAAAAAAAATATTCCTTATCTTTCAAAATGGTTAATAATATCCATAAACTAAAGAAAATTTAAAAAAATACCCTTCTCAATAGTTTTAAATAAAACAGTTCATTTATTTATTTAAAAAATACTTATGAACTTTTAAAAAAATTAAAATACTAAAATACGGTTAAGATTTAAAAAAAAAAATTAATACCTCAAACTTTTATTTTAAATTTAAAAAATATCTTTAATTTTTTTTTTAAAACTTAATAAATACTTCCATTATTAATCTATACAGAATAATCAATATAACATTTAGGTTTCCAAATTAACGTTAATAACATCCAACCTTTAGACCAAATATATATATAAAAAAGTTAGAAAATTACAACATTTTTGGCATAAAATAAATGGAAATCATATGTGAAAAAAAAAATCCTTTGAAACTAAGAGGGAAAAAGATGTCTTGAAATGGGTTTGGTTGCCATTAATGATAATTTCCGAAGGCTTTTCCTTTTTCCTTCCTATAGGAACCACACAATGAATGGCTAACTTTAATGAATAGTTCCTTTCCAATTTCACCTATCCTTTTTGTCTCCTTGCATTTAACTCATGGCCAAAAACTTTTGCATTCCTTCCTACATCCCTCCAACACCCATCATATTGCCATGTTTTATTCTTTTTTACTATAAATATTTAAAAAAAAAAAAAAACAACATTTGTCCGACCTCCAAACAAACTGATGTTAAAATAATTTGTCGAGTTTAGGTGTACTTAGCATGTTCAAACACATATTCTCGACCTAGATGTCAAATATTTTAATTTTTCGTTTTTTAATGATCTGTTGATCTAAAAAAAGAGTAAACTAATTATTATTATTTTTTTTTACCTACCAAACTCGAGTTTCAAGTAAATTATAATTTTAGTGTATATCAAATACGTTCGACAATTTAGAAGTTCCTAATTTGTCGTGTTTTGTTATCCGTTTTTTTTACTAAAGTGTAAAAAAAATCGAGCCAAGTTTTGAAAATTAATTTTTATTTTTAAAATTAAAAAAACACTAATAAAACTCTTTGGTTATGTCGATATAAAATTTAATTTAATGTTTAATAATTTAAAGAAGACAAAATATATATATATATATATCCATGTTTTTCTAGTAAAATTTAAAGAACTATTTACCATGAAAAAAATGTTTTTTAATCTAATAAATAAAAAATAAAATATCTGATTTTAATACGAAATACACTAAATTATATATATATATTAAGAAAAAAATGAAAACTCTTTTACAAATTTTTGAACGTTTAATTTATTTTTAACAAAGATAAAAATATTTTAACATTAAACATTATTTCCCCCAAAAGAGAATAAAATTATAGTTTTAAATTTTAATATGTTCGATATTAAAACTTAATCATTTAATATTTTTAACAAATAAATATACATATTTTAAGGTATTTAAATATTTTCTAATTTCATTAATATGTTTTTTTTAGAATTAAATATATTTTTTTTAAAAGTGAAAAATAATTGTCTATATTTATTCAAGACAGCTCCGTTGAGGGAGTTTCCGAACTCATCAACTAGCCTACTATGGGCTGTGGACCCGGCCCAAATTTAATTTCCCCTTTATTTTTTGGAATTTTGACATTTTAAATTATTTTCGTTGACCAAATTAATACCATTTTTGACCTATCCGTACAGAAAACAAAATAAATCAAATAATCTTACCCTAAAATTTAAGATTTGGACTTTAATTAATTGAAATATTTACTATAAAATTCAATACAAAATTTATTTTATTAACTGAAAATAATAGGAAATGGTGCAATTCTAATACTGATTTAAAATTAAAAAATAAATAGATATGATAATATATGTGATATGTGGAAATCACTGCAAGGAGAGTAAGATTCGGATTACCTTGTTGATCAAGTATCTCAAGGCAAGAACATTGTTTGAGATTCGAATCACTTCACATGCAAGATTGATCATGTCGAACTTGAATAATTTTACCTACAACCTAAACTACATAGAATTGCAAAAAAAACTTAGTCATTCGCTAAATAAAAGCATAAATGCTTCTTCTACTATATTTTCAAATTCTGTTACAAATACAACATATATGGTTTTATACCGCCTAAAAAATGAAACTATTAAAGGCATGCCAGTTGTAACATTCATCCTTTAGGGCCATAATTAGCCATTATGTAAATGTAACCTAAACTAAATAAAAAGTGTTACAATACAATAACTCTAAATTACTCTAAACTGTAACCCACCCAAAAATTATAACAATCAAACTTCACTCTTCTTCAATATGGCATGAATTGAAACATCTTTTGATAATTTTGACAACCTTTGCACATCTTTATTGAAGTATGTTGTATGATTGATGTCTTTTGGTTCTGTGACAGGTCAGTAATGGCTTGAGAATTAAATTTTAAAGTGTTAATTTAATTAGCTATATTTAATAGAGATTACTTGGCAAAGATGTTCATTAATACTTATTTATGGGTATGCAACAACTTTTGGAGGCAAAGGGACAAACGTAATAAAAAAGTAGTTATTAATGTCCCAATAAATAAATATTTTATATAAATAATTTCAATGAATAAATATTTTTGTAAAAAAAAAAAAAAAATCTTATGGGCATTTTTGAGTTATACTATAATTATTTTGTTGTTAGAAGAAAATGGATCAATTTCCATAAAAAAAAAAATACATTTATTATAAAAAAGTAACTCGACATTAGTTGGGACAAAACCCAATCAGAAAATAGAGGGTTGGGTTGAGTTGAGTTCTAAACTTATTTGTATTGCTCGAGCTACTAACTCAACCAACCTAAAATTTTGGATTGGTTTGAAAGATTTCTCTAATCCAACTAAACCGAACTCGTATAAACCCCTATAAAGCACAATTTTAGTCAGCCTAATATTCTTTAATTAAGCTCTAAATTCAAAATAAATATTATTATAGTTGAAAATGGTTAAAAAAAACGAATTAAATGGGCCAAACCGGTTAAACTGACTCAAACATGCCGGTCCAACTGAACCGTGTCTTTCTAACTCCAACCGCGAAACCAATAGCTTTTCCTTTCACAATATTTACCAAATTTATTTTATTACACCTCAGTTATGATATTAATTTACATTATTATTATTATTATTGTAAATAATGCTTTAATTTTTTTTTTATATAAAATGTATAATATTTAAAATATGGGAGAATAATGGAATAATTTATAACAATTATTGTTTGAAAATATTAATGCCAATAGTGATTGAAAAGTGAATACTTGTAGAAGTGGTTGATGCAAAGTTGGATCAAAACCCTTTCCTATATTTAATATGTGGACCAAATATTTATTTTTTATTTTTCTATTTTTTTACAAATTTATAAATTAATTTCCTTTTACCTAATTATTACTATAAAATATTTGGAATTAGAAGTGAGAATAAAAACAATAAGACCCACCAAAATTCTCGAGCTTGAACTCTTTCTTGTGTTTAGATCTTATGTTTTTTACCATGTGTAACTTTTCGAGATTTATTTTACCATGTGTAACTTTCCGAGATCTATATGGTAAAAGATAGTTTTTTTCAGCTATTCATTTCAGAAAACGACATTTTTGGCTCTCAATTCGGATTATATAAATATTTTTTTCAATATCGCTTTTGTTCATTAATTCCGACGTATGGACTTTTTTAGCCTTTTTATCAACACGACTCGTCGGAGAGAGATAATTGCTAAATTCCCACGTGCTTAAAACATTTAGCAAAAAAGGAAACGACACCGATTGCCAAAGTTTTAAGCTTACACCCAAAGTTATCGCCATCAATAACGACTTGAAGCCAATTGGAGTAGTTGCCCCGTTCTAATAAAATAGTAAATTCTATATAAAATTTTATCAAGAGCTCTAGGAAAAATTATACTGAACGTTTTGTGGGTTCGGTGCGAAAATTGTTATGGATTAAATTATAAAAAATATTATCTATGCTGATACGAATATATTTTAAATGTTTCTGGTGGTAAAATTTATTATTTTATTAAATAATTTATCTAAAAATATAAAATAATTCTTTTAGACAGATGATGTATAAATAAATTTAATATATAACATTTTAACAAGTATGTGACATGTTTACGTGTCCAATTATATCGATAAAATAATAATTTGCTAATATATTAACTTTTTATAAACAAGTTTTAATAAAAAAAATTGATGTGTCGGTAAAAATTTTAGTCCACGTTCATAACTTTTTTAAAAATGAAAAATAATAAATAATTAAGAACAGTGTTATTTCTATGGGGGTGTAGAAATTATAACGTAGTTCCCATGGTATTACTCTCTTCCTATTTACGTGAACTGTCATTTCATGGGCCTTAGTTATCACTCCTCTTAATGGGCTGAGGGCCCATGGGCCTACCACAATTTAATGTTGGAGTCGATACATAATGGGGTTGTTGGGCTTTTATGACAAAGAATTTGTCATGGGCCCCATCTAGAAATAGGCCCATTTTCATCATGGGCCCCATCCATAGATCGTTTTCAGATGGGGTACTTGTCCTTTTCTTTCTTGCTTCAACAATTTCGGCACGTTTCAGCTGGTAGTGGGCCCCACTTATTTATTTATTGAAATTAACGAAATATAACACCCACAACAATTTTAAATAAATAAATAAAGGGTCGATTGAAATAAATACTAATAATTTGTGTGTAAATTTTATGTAATTTAGGAATATTCTTGAAAATGCAAGTGTTATTTCAACATATTTAATGTAATTTAGGGATATTTTTGTAATTTTTTTTAAGGGTCTTGAATAGTTCTTAATCGTACAATCATCTTAGATGCACATGACGACGAAATTTATGAGTACGTGCTTCATGTTGGTGAGTCCCACAGTCACAAATAGATGTTGGTGGGTCCCACAATGAAAAATACATTGTCGTGTAGCTAATATTATAGCATGTTTTATATTGTTTGTATTTTAGTTGTTTGCTTCTATATTAAATTAAAAGTATAGAAATTATTGAATAGAATAGTGAATTCAAGTTAAAAAAAAAATCATATATTTAGAAAATGACAATTACATTATTTATTACTAGTTGACGTCTAAAGTTGAGGACTATTAGGAGTAGTCTCATGTTAGCTAATTAACAAAAAAATCATGGATTTAAAAAAAAATAAATCTATACTGGTATAAGGCCTTTTGGTTAAACCATGACAACTTAGATTAAAGTAGACAATATCATACCATTGTAGAGGGTCGTGATTTCTAACATGGCATTAGAGTCATGCACTTAATTTAACCATGTCAATAGAAGGGTCATGATTTCTAACATAGTATTTGAGTCATGCCCTTAATTTACCAATGTCTATGAAATTCTCAAGGGTCGTTTGAGTCATGCTCTTAATTTAGCCATGCCGTATAGCTAATATTATAGCATGTTTCATATTGTTTGCCTCTATATTAAATTAAAACTATAGAAATTATTGAAAAGAATAGTGAATTCAAGTTAAAATATAAATCATATATTTAAAAAATGATAATTACATTATTTATTACAAGTTGACGTCTAAAGTTGATAACTAGTAGGAGTAGTCCCACGTTAGCTAATTAAGAAAAAAAATAATGAATTTATAAGTAAGAAATATAATCTATATTAGACGAGGTCTTTTGAAAAACCAAAAGCATAATCATGAGAGTTTACACTTAAAGCGGACAATATCATATAATTGTGAAAGGCTGTGATTTCTAACATGATATTAGAGTTATGTTCTTAATTTAACCATGTCAATAGAAGGGTAGTAGACAATATCATACCATCGTAGATATATTAGAGTAATATCTATACTATTTCCCTAACACCTTAACTAGTGATTGTTAACTATAGTTAAAGTTGCTTGAATTGTTTAACCACAATTAGCTTAGCTTTCAGACATTTTTATGGCAAGTGCAAGGGGATGAACAATACTTCTCGAACCTCCAAATCCGTCAATCTATCTTTTGTTCATTTTAAATGAAAATATTTATTTATTTTTTTTGAAAAAAAAAACTTTTTTTTTCTTTCACTTAGTTTTAAAAAATTAATTATTTTATTTTAATTTTAAAATTTTCAATTCACTTCCTAAGTAATTGTGAGACTATATTGCTACTGTTCTCATGTTTTAATTAAAAACAAGCATGCACTAAAAAAATATTGAAATTTTAAATAGATTTAAAAGAAGGGAGCAAAACTACATGTCGTCAACCATAAAATCAAGCAACATTTGGTTTCTGAAATCCAAAACTCCCAGCCGACCCGTCGTATGAAAAATGCGGCCGGTTTTCAATATTCAAGTGCACCGGGAAATTTTCACTGGAATTTCCGATGGACGAATTTGGGTCTGATTTGGGGAAGAATTACAAGAAAGCCATCATCTCTATTTGACTTGTTTCGTTCTCATCCCAAGCTCCACAAGCAGTGTCAAGATTGCCTCACACATCTCACAAGCATCAGGATCACCTGCATTCTTAGTCCTGGAAGAGTAAACCATCCAAGCGTGATCGAGCTTCTGGCTCGGTCTCACAATGACCGAGCCAGGAACTTCAGCATCACGACGTGTCACCAAACCGTCGCTCTTCTCTCCGTACCGAAGCTGCAAATGAAGAGCACACAATGCCATGACAGCAGAAAGGGGAATCACTACTGGAACACGCCGCCCGCCCTGCACCACCGTGTCGGATTCTGTCCAAGAACTTGGAAGAGGTAGCCAAGGTAGCTCAGCATTTGCTATCTGAGTCATTGTAGCAAGAACTCCTGGTGCAACCTGTGCTTCAGAATGGAAGGAGAGTATTGGTATGTTCTCCGGGAGGTCGTGGTTTGAGATGAATTCCTTCCGCTTCTCGTACGTTAGATCCTCCAATGCTCGAATGTCGCCCTACAAAAACATAAATCAAAGATTCCAATAAAAAAACAACACGACATTCCTGAAGCTGAAGATAAGTTATCTATCTATCTATCTATCATATGTTCCATAATTTTCACGAGAAATGTCGAGAAGTGCACAGACTCGTCGTTTTTTCTCCTTTTCCTCGCCTCATCAGACCGACAACTATCCCTGACAACGAAGCAATTGAAAAGGCAAAAGATAATACAACCTTGATGATCTTGCATATTAAGAGCTCCATGATCCTCCGCGTCTCTTTGTCAGCAACCTGCCCGTCGCGAAGGAAATCCGAAGCCAATGGGGTTCCACCATATGGACTTTGTACCAGAGCCAAGCCAGCAACTTTATCTTTCAACTCATTGCAGTAGATTGATAATGCAGCAGCAGCATCAACCCCACCCTTGCTATGTCCGAGCAGCATCACTCGCTTGCCCGAGCCCCAGTAAAGCTCCTCGACGTACTCTTTTAGCTCCCAGGCATTGTGTTCTACAGACGCCTTCAAGCACGGAAAAGGAGTTCAAACAAACAAATCTATAATTGGGAAACAAAACCAGTATACATTTGATCGGTCCAGTTCATTTATTCGTTCGTTCGATGCACATACCATCAGAAGGGAGATAATTTATTACCTCACTATGTATTTTTGCAATATGGCAAGTAAGGCCCATCTTTGAAAAAAATCGCTTGGTTCCCACAAAATACAAGGGACCATGATTGCTAAATAGACCTGGGAAGTCAAAATTTCCATTACAATGGTGAAAGAAACACATCAAAATGATCAAAACAAATCAGAGTTCTTCTTCTACCTGGAATTAATAAATAAACAAACGAGTTGGGTAGTTTGTGTTCTCCGTTCCTAAATCGAAACAAATGGAGTCGAAAATTTAAGAAATCTCGAATACAAAAGGAGAATATATATCATAGTTTAAGAAAACGTGATTCAAATAAACAACATCATCGAACAAACACCATGACGAATAACTCGATAGTCATTACTCGGAGTTTGAACTAAATAGTCGTAGAGAATTCGATTCGCTATTGAATACGTCACAAGAGTATGAATTAAGCCTACCAGATTCAAAAAATGTATTATATGTATGAAGTTTGTGAAGATTATAACCTTATCTCAGAGAGCAATTCCAAGAATCTTTCTGTTCCATCAACAACAGGAGGCATACCAGGAGTGTTCTGCAGCCATCCAATATCTTCCGACGAACCGATCAAGGTTTTTCGAATTCTAAATATTACACTGTACCAAATAAAAAATCAGTCAGTTATCTTTAAACGTGAAGATCGATCCGAGTTCAAAGAAATTAAATAACACAAAGTATATAGATTCGAACGTCGGTCCATGAGAAAAGAGCATACGTTCAAGAATATGTTTTCTTACTTTGAAAGGCGGAGTTCGACCCATTGAATGCACGAGAAACAATCTCTCAAGAAGCATAATGCTAATTTTTGAACAAACTGTAAACCGTATAATGGGAGCATCAACCTACACCAAAAAAAAAAAAATGGCCGGACTGAATATAGTTGAACAAGAAGTTCTAAGCTTATTTCACAGAATAACAGAAAAAACTTTGAAATTTGATCTTCTAGGTTCAATGAGACTACTTTATAGGACTTTCTAGCAAAAAGAACATGTCAATTACCCTTGAAAAATGGGAGAAGCAACCTCGTAACTATAAATACTTTCTACATCTGATGTTCTATCTACGAGCAAACCGTTCCTTGAATCCGAGGCACCGGCAAAGCAAGGTATGAAGGATGATGAACCTTCCGAGACAGATCTCTGCCTGTTCTGACCAGAAGGATTCAAACAAGCTCCTAGCGGAATGATGATATGGTCGGTGAGAAGTCTGTCGACATCTCGGGCTACAAGATCCTCTGGCACAAGCAACACCAAAACAATTAAAGTACAACAGTTATAGGAATGTATTGTCCATCTTTACTATAAGGATGCAATCAAGGAAGGCAGAGAAATAAGAAACTAAGTGATACTACATGCGCGAATTAACAAACCGTACCGATAAATCCAACGAAGTGACGAGTTATGTAACTAGCCAATGCCAAGAGATGAGTACAAATGTCATCCAATGGTGATACAATACTGAAGAGTTGAGGAGTATCACCATGTGCCTGAGATGAATAGCAGCAATATGAGATCTGGAAGGCCAGGCTTGATATGTTCTAAAGAAAATCGAGCACATTATACAAACTCGAAACTGATTTGCAAAATTAGCACTCACCGCGGAAGCAATCTCATACAATTCATTCTGAGTGTGTACATCTCCCATCCAATCTTCAATTTCTGCGATTATAGCTTATAATTTCACAATATGATGAGTAGAAGCAGAAGAATTCGGCAACATTTAGCATACAATATGAGAGTAGCAATTAAGTATCCGATCATTTCAATGTTGATATCTCCATCATATAGTAAAAAAATATCAACCAAATACTGCTAATGCGCACATAACACTTAACATTTCCATAAAATCGAGAACTCCTAGATTTATTTTGGCTTTGATTCATGATCCTTCTCGAAAATAAGAACATCCAAGAGAAATAAACAGCAAATTTCCAAAAACAACATTCAAAAGCCAACAAATAAGAATCGAGTGCATACAAACAAAGCAATAAAAATCTCGTGAGAAGCAGAAACGAAGAACCAAAACTATAAGGTTTCAGAAGGGAAGTACTTACAAGAGAAGCGATTCTGGATATCGATTGAAGAGAACGGAGTGAGAACATTCTTCGGAGACGAAATCGATCCAAAAACTTAAATAGAGAGAGCGAGAGAGCTGCATTTTTCGGCAATGATGAACCGAAAACGAAAGAACACGCAAAGAGAAGGGGAAAAAAGAGCATTGGAACTGATAAAAAGTGAGAGAAAATTAAAAAAAACAAAAAAAAACAAAAAAAAACAAACCGATATAAAGAGAAGAGTCATGTGGAAGGAATGAAGCATTGGATGATCTTTATCCAGTAGCTTTAATTTCGAATCATCGTTGGCCCACCAAACGTCGCATCGAAGGCACTCAATGGCTCGTGGGCATCTCCAATTCGCATAAATTTCCAGTTTTTTTGGACGAATTTGCAAATTATGGAGATGGGTTCTTGATCAGAAAAGTGCTTTATTTATTTTATTATTATTATTTAGAAATTTAGGTTTGATTGTTTTTCATAGTCGATTATTTCAGTACTCTCCACAGTCAGAGTTCATGAGCTCACGGAACAAAGTAAAGTCCTCGATCAGGTCAAACCCTTCCCGGTTATTCATCGTTCTATTCATTGCATTATTCGTTTGAGCCGATTCGAAAAATTTAGATTTGATTGTTCTTTACTTTTTTCGGTACTCTCTACGGTAGAGTTCATGAGCTCACGAAAAAAGTAAAGCCCTCAGTCAAGTGAAACCCTTCCCGGTTATTCATCATTCAATTCTTCTTTCGAGCCGATTAGATAAATTAGGTTTGATTGTTCTTCACTTCTTTTAGTACTATCCACTGTTAGAGTTCATGAGCTCACGAAAAGAAGTAAAGCCCTCGATCAGGTAAAACCCTTCCCAGTTATTCATCATTCAATTCATTGCATTCTTCTTTCGAGCCGATTTGAAAAATTTAGGTTTGATTTTTCTGTGTAAGTCGATTCTCACAATACTCTCCACAGTTAGAGTTCATAAGCTCACGGAGAGAAGTAAAGCCCTCAATCAAATCCAACCCTTCTCGATCATTCATTATTCAATATACTGCATTCTTCTTTCGAGCAAATAGCTTTTAGTCATCTAACCCGTCCCATTATTACGACCTACAAAAATAGGTAAAAAAGAGTCAAATGCAAAAATCGAAAAACGCTATATATATATATGTGTGTGTGTGTGTATATATACCTAGATATATGTAAGTACGTATAAATATATACGTATTGTCGTGTATATTGCTATTTATTTTCACTTAAAATCTAAAATAAAAAATTTAAAATAAATAAACAAAAAATTATATCACTCACATTTTCTCTATTTTGAGAATTTATAAATATTATCAATGACATAATTATCTCTTTTAAAATAAATAAAATTCGAAATTAATATTTATATAAAAATATAAAAAACTAAGTTCATAACTTTAAATTATTAACCCATTAAAGGCATTAAATATATAAATTTTATTATATTAAATTAGTATATAAGCACTCGAAGATAGAATAATATTTTTATAAATTTTAGTGAAAAAAAAATACATTTATATTTTAAAATATCCTTGATTGAAGCATTTAAATATTTAAAGTATTTTAATTTTTAAATAAGAAAGGCTTAAAATGAAAAAATGAAGGAATTTAATAGCAAGTCTTGGGGATTTGAGTTATGGTGTGGTGTCTTATTGCGGTGCTTATGTGTGTGAGGCGAGGCATAATGATGTTACAGGTGGAGTTTTTTTGAGTGAGGGCAGATTTCCTTTGCAGCGGGTTTTGTGGAAGTGAATAGCATCATAGCTTAAAGCCAAATTTAAATTCCAATTCAAACCAACCTTATAACTTTGGATAATTTTATAGATCGTGACAAAATATTATTTGACCAAACATTTTAATATAATGTTCTACAATCATTTTCAAACTTATTTTACTTTATGCTAAATTAATATAAATATTTTCCAATTTTATATTTTATTTAAAAAAATATTCTTATACCTTTAAGACTTTCCGTCTTTAAATATATATTATTAAAAAAATTATAGATAGTTTAACTTTTAAAATTTCAATAATACCCTTCAATTTTTTAAAAAATTTAAAAATATATTTACCGTTAAAAAAAATATTGAAAATTTTAGAAGCTGGGTCAACAACCTTTTATCTCTATAAAAAAAAAATTATGATGAAAATAGTCTAATCAGCACCTCGTAGATTATCTCCAAACTTCTTAATATTACTTTTAAAATTTAATGAATATTATTTGAAAGGGCGTTTTTGAAGTTTTTAAATTATTCTTTAAGGGTAAAAATAAAATTTTTGAAAATGAAAGTTTAATAGTATTCTTTGAAAGGATGTTTTTGAAGTTTTAAATTTTTTTTTTAGGGTAATAATAAAAAATTTTAAAATTAAAGTTATTTTTTACTGTATTTCATGAAATAATTTTGAAAGTTAAATTATATTTTTAAAATCATTTTAAATATTTAAGACTATTTTTTAAATAAAGTATTAATGGTTTTGGTCCGTATTTTTGAAAATTTTAAAATATTTAAAGGTACTTTAAATTTTTAAGAATATTTTTATTAATCTAGTTTTTTTTTTTTTTTTTTTTTTTTTTTTTTTTTTTT